>NC_064671.1:41565168-41897311 GCF_943734685.1 Anopheles coluzzii | reverse complement strand
CAGTGCATCTTCAAACTAACAATGACGACGTTTCCATCACTTACACTTTGTTCCGTGCACAGAAAGTTTGCCTTTAATGGACCACCACTTTTGCCGCCCTCTTCCCATGTTATCCCCCTTTTTTTTTTCATTGGACACGTTTTGCCGTCTCGTTTGTCGGGGGTTTTATCTCGTCGTATAAGTATGTGTGCTGGAAAGAGGATTTAAAAGCTGAGATTTTCACGGATCGTTTTCGTTCGCTTCGTCGCCGTGCGCCGTGCTGTACCGCTTTCTTCGGGGACCATTTAAGGCGCAACGAGTAATGACGGGGAAAATATGCTGAAAAAATGAAAACCAAGCAGGAAAACATGGAGACAAGTGTTTGGAGCTGAACTGAAACAACAAAATACAACAGCTTTTTGAACACCACTCTAGAGCACTAGCAGAGCGTTTGGTTTTCGTTTTCCTTGTTTCCCTTCAAAAAAGAGTCTGCGAGATGTTTTATGAGAAGTGCTTTGAAAGTAATGAAAATCTTTACTGACAGTGCTTCCTCAGTGGCACGTGTCTTGGCGCTACATTGTTCGGCTTTAGCTTTTATCATAAGACGCACTTTCTCCTGCCTGCCTAGGGCAATGGGCAGTACGCATAGTGGATGGAACGGCGCAAGAACAGGGGAAAAGTTTTTCCCCAAGTGCTGGTGTAATTTATCAGCACGCGCGGTTACAGAAAATTATTACCACACGAGGCTGCACGAAATGCAACAGGCCGCAAAGTTTAGGACCGCGGGATGAGCGGGATGAAAACGGGTGTTAAACGGTGTGGTAGTAAATTCATGCCACTAGCTGGCAATAAATGATGTGACGAAATTGAAAGAAAATAAGGAATTGAGAATAGCGACCGAGTGGTGGTAAGACAATGGTGGTTCTAAATGTAGGTGGCAAACGGGGCCAACGATGTGTAGCAATCGCAAACGTACCAAGGGGCGGTACAAATGGCTCCCATTTGCACATGGAGCGTGTGATAGATGGTCAAAGTTTTATCAATCATATTCGTGTTTCATAGTGCTCTCCGTTTTCCCGTACCCATCAAGAAACGCATTCGTAGAAAGTTGTGCAATCGTTCATGTTTTAATGGTTCCATTAAATGGTTCACTCGGATGGTTTATGCATGCAGATGAATTATACATTATGCGACAAACTATATTTGGAATTTTATTTGTCATACGATGCTTTATGTTTGAGTTTTATTAAAGGTTCTTTAAATATCTTTTTACGGTGTAGTATGCTTTTCTACTTTCAACGCTTTTTCTTTTACTTTAAGTGAACTATTATTTCTATGCTCAGAAAAAAGGCGAATAATGTCTAAAATACAAACAATTTAAAAGTTACTATCGTTGTCATAAAGTCATCTTAACAGGTAGAAGCATTTTTTTGCATAACTTATATTTGGAATAAACAAATACAGTGACTGAATTCTGTAAATTTGCTTTTCTTTGGCTACAAGTTTTGATGACATTAAGATGAACCATTATCAAGACAATACATCAAAACATTGAAACTGTAAAAATAAAAGATAGCTTTCGTACAAGAAATATGAATGACCTTACTTATGAATGACCAGTAACGAAATTAATAAATTTTTTATAATGATAAACAAACTAAAATAAATGGGTTTGGGTTGGAAACCGACGTAGGTGAAAATATTAAAGAAAGCACATAAAACATCTAACCAACAAGTTTAAAACGAATTAAAAGATAAAGGGGAAACAGTGAAAATACCAAGGTGCTCTAGAAGAGTTTCGATGAAATGTAAGGATTAAACAAAACAAAAACAAAATTAAGATAAACAAACAAAATATGTGTACATACTAACCAACATCGAATAAATTATGTTCATTTCTTATTGCAAACATTTCGTACGAAAAAATTTGTTGAACGTTCAAAATGCTCGTGTAGTTCATGTTATTTCCAATCTGCATTACAGGGTGTTCAATAAGTTCGAATACAACTTTTCATCGTTGTGTAGCTTTGTACCATATGCACTCAGTGTAACGGTATTGATGTCAGTTTTAGCTCCATGTATACACAAACTTTGGCACAAAGTGTCAGCTTGCTGTCACTTGTTGTTTGTTGACAAAGCACGATGAAAGATGTTGTTTTTGTTTTATTTTTTTACGAGGCTTTTTAGCATTTTTTAGCATCGTAATTTTCATTTTTTAGCATCGTAATTTACAATTCGCCGGTCTCGTAGTACAGTCGTCAACTCTTACGACTTAACAACATGCCCGTCATGGGTTCAATCCCCAAATAGACCGCGCCGCCATACGTAGGACTGACTATCTTGCTATGGGGGGGAATCAATTAGTCACTGAAAGCCAAAGCCCACAAGTGGGTACAGGCAGGCCTTGACCGACATCGGTTGTTGAGCCAAAGAAGAAGAAGAAGAATTTACAATTCAGAAACTACTAATACTATTTGAGATTAAAAAAATGAATTGAAAGTTCAAGAAGCAAAAAAAAAATACAAGAGTTCTTATGGTAATGGTGAAAGGTGAAAATGTTTGTTTATTCTAATGCTTTATTCATTAGAATTATGTTTTTGTAAATATTTTTATCTTTATCTTTATCTTTATCTTTATCTTTATGTTTATTCCTACACTTGTTTGTAGAGATTAGTGTCCTTTAAAAAATTCAAAAGTTTTTCAATTTCATTGTAATTGTTGGAAAGTACAATATCCGAGTGCTCT
Source organism: Anopheles coluzzii (assembly GCF_943734685.1). Lineage (NCBI taxonomy): Eukaryota > Metazoa > Arthropoda > Insecta > Diptera > Culicidae > Anopheles > Anopheles coluzzii. The sequence goes on along the minus strand of NC_064671.1, from coordinate 41,894,587 downwards.
CCAAGTCTGTGTCTCTTCCTTTCTGCGGAATATCCAAAACAATTCATTAAAATGTGTTCCACCGTTGTATCACATCCACAAAATGGGCAGATTAACGGTGATTCCTTTTTAAGTTTGTACGTATGTGTAAGTCGGGTGTGTCCAATTCTCAACCTTGTTAACACTCTTCACGATGTAAGAGTACCGCGACATCGTAGCAAAACTGTGTGCGAAAAGTCACCAGCCCAGTTACATATTCCTGCGGTTGAAACAACATGGGATGAAGCGGAATTTCATTTATACCACCATCCGTCGGTACCGAGAGATGGGCTCGACCTTGTGATCCAAACGTGGAAAGGTCCCACTGGTATTCATAGTGAAAAACGTGAAAATAATGTACTAATAATACTAATAATAATGTTAATACTACAAGAGCGAGGTTCTGGAGAAGGTTGTGGCCCCAGCAAGATCCAAGATCCAAGAGCTGGAACGAGATGCCGATAGACCAGGTGCGTGCCGCGTGTGATTCTTTTGAGGAGCGTCTTAAACTCGTAATTAAAAACAAAGTTGATGTGCTCCCCGCTTATATGCCCTAAACGTTCTCAATAACTATTGCTTCCATAGGAATTGACTTGAAAAAGTCTATCTTGTTTGTGTCTATCTTTATTTTTTAAACACATTTTGAAAGTGTATTCTATCTCGTTGAACACCCTGTAAACTGGTCTGCTCTAAACAAACATATAAATGTAATCATTATAATTATAGTTTTCTTTTTAATTTGTAAACAAAGCCATTGAAAGACAAACCTTTATAACCTCATACGAAATATATTGAATCACTTTAAAATTTACCCTAACAAAAGGTTTTGTCGAGCCAAATTTCATTGCTTTAATTCGCTGTTCATTTTCCCGTTAGCCTTAAAACAAAGTGCCCCGCTACGATTGAAAATGCGATCCAATAACTTCAACACCACTTGGATTCATTTCTCTGTTTCCCGATAAACGAAGCGGTATAATTAGCCTACCATACTTCAAAGCCATTGTACCGTCGGAAAAGTGCGCGTTAGCTGAAAGGCTGTACAAATAATTACACTGCACGTTAGTCTCAATAATCTTCCGCGTTAAAAAGATCGCATCACAGACCCAAGAACACAATCCCTTTCATTAGAAGAATATGACCGAGCAGAAAGCTTTCCGATAAGCTCGCACAGCTAGCACGGATTATCTTCATCTCCAATGACCGGCGGCCAAAAGCCATCTGAAATGGGACAGTCAAGTCTCGGTGTAATCAGCGAACAAACCTCAAGCAACGGTAAACCGTAATGCCGCGAAGGACGATTCCATGTTGAGCCCGCAAGCTAGTTGTCTTTGTAGCTGGCTCATCTTTGCTGGTCCCTTTCTTTGATCCAGTACCAAGTGAAAAAGCTGACTTATACACAGTGAAATTTAATAACCCCATTGTGTTCGGCTGTAAAAAGCATCATGGAGGCTCGTTTCTTTTGAGTTGGGCAGTGGTTTTTTTGTTAACCCCTTTTCAAAATTAAAAGCTGTCTCAAGACTAATAGGACGATTTAACGCAACGTGGGAAACGCCGAGTTGGGAAAATTCATGCAAATGTTTTGGTCGCCAAAACCTGAATTCTTTAAAGTGCGGATAAAAGATACGCAGATAGCTTTGGGGGTGTAAAAGTCGCTTAAGTGAAAACGAAAAGATGAACTCACACACGCTTCGCTCATCGTGCGGATAGACCTTTTAAGGAGCAAGTGACACACAACGACCCATCCAACCCAAAAAAAAGGAAAATATAGCTCCCACTCGAGGAAAATTTGCGACCACGGCAAAGTTTTCAGCGCACAATTAATTTCGGTCATCACATGCCATCGTTCCAGGGCTTACGGGCGGGATTCGGTCTGCGTGTCCTCGAAAAGGCTGGTTGTGTTTCGCAAGAAGAAATGAGCACCCAAGCACAGTACACAAGAAAAATAGTGAGTGGAAGGACCCAGAAAAGACCATTCTCGTAGGAGCAGAACGAAAGAAGGAAGATCATGGGAGAAAATGGCAGGAATCAAAACGGGCTGCACATCCAACTAACCCACCATCCAACGTTCGTTCGTTCGTTTGGCGTCAATTTGTCCTTTTGCCCAGCGTCGAAGCACTGTGAGGCAGGGATGGGAAAAACTTTTTACCTCGCAGGGACACGCAGTAAAAGTGGACGTTGCTCACTAACCCGGAACCATTTGTCTTGCTCGTAGCGCACGTCATTTGCTATCGTGTGCAAAGCGGTCGTTCTCGGGTCGCTGGGAAAAACGTGGCCTGATAACATTCTGTTAACATGCAAATAATTTACTCTTACGGTAAAAGTTTGCCCAGAAGCTGTACTTTTTTTTGCTGTTGTTGCATTGGACACTTTCCCTTTTTGCAATGGCTTTGGGGAAAGAGGATGAGATGGAACGGTTCAGAGTTTTTTGTGTGCCATCAGCTTTTTTGTCGCTTGTGACACATCGTTTAAATGGTTCGCTGTTGCTTAGTGGAGTCGATAAGAAAAGGATGGTGGGATTTTGCTTATCTTCTCTCGAACCAGCTTCTTAAAACTGTATAACTGCATGATTGTTTTTAAATATTTTTCAACATAAGAAATGTAATGCATCTTTATTGATATTTTGAGAGCAAAAATTCAAGGGAAAAAATTACAATACAGCTAAACTCTCTCTTCTCTGGCACAACAACCGCTGTCGGTCAAGGTCTGCCCTCTACTATTAACGTGCTTAGATTTAAATGACTTATTGATATCCCATAGTAGGGTAGTCAGTCCTACGTATGGGGAAACATTCTAATCGAGGCTTTAACCCATGAAGACATGTTGTTACGTCTTCCGAGTTGACGACTGTACCACGAGTCCAGCCAAACTTGCAGATAATTTATCATGCAAAAATATCTCTATTGTACTACTTAATTCAATTTAATACTGAAGGCAGCATCAATCGCATGATATCTATGTTTTAATCAAGAAAAACAGATCAACAGATGATTGGTATGATTGCTTGTAGAAAACTCAACTCCATAATATTCTAGATGAAAAAACATGAAATCCACGTCGAAACATCGAAATTATACTTTATTATTGTAGTAATTCAATTAGCAAACATAAAATCAAATCATTGAAACAAAGAATAGCAGATTACAAAAGTTTAAAAATTTCTGATCAATTGTATCAGTTTTCTCAGGCTTAAAGTGCAAGAAATTGCAATAGCTACTGTCATTCCTTTAACTTTGATCTACAATTTATAAAGTAAAGGAAAATATTTGAATTATACCTTGTTCACTGTTTGTTAAAGCTATTTTTAAAAAGAGTATCTTTTTAACGATATTCTTGCACAATAAAAATCAATAAGGATTTGAATATATCCTCCTCTTACAACATTGTGTATGCTCATAATTAACCCTACTGTAAATGATCTTTGAGACCAATAACCGCATACCGGCCAGCATGATAAATAGGATGGCTATATATTACAGTGTCTCTCAATAACACAGCAACACATACACAAAAACACGCTGCCTCGCTCAGACATTGGCAACGATCTTGTGAACAATGTAAGAAATGAACACTTCACTAGAAAGCATCGCTGCCACACACACATACATAAACAGACGCAATCGATTTCGCTTTGAAAAATAACCAATGCTCAAATGGAGGACATGTTTCCTTGGTTGACCAAAGAATAACGAACCATTATGAACCGTGGCGAACGTCCGCCCTTCCCTTCGCTTTAACTGGACCACTTCTTGTTACGTTTGTTCAGAAGGGGTTCTAACAATAAAATGTATCGTCCCGGCTCCACACTTGCAACTCCACCACTCAAGCATAACTACCAAGCAAGCAAAAGAATCCTTCGACCATGCCGAGGACCTTTCCCTGGTCGGTAATTTATCGTAGCACACCATCAGACGCTCCGCGCAACCGTTGCGATCCACCCTTTGCCGAGTATCACCTCGATGATCGATATCGACGGTATGTCTTTGTCTCGCTTCGTGTTCCCAAACGAGTGCCGCCCATACGCGGTCGACAAACTGTGAAGAGTCGGCTCCTATCCATTGAATGGTGGTGTTTTCTTTTCCATCTCGGTGGAAAGCCTTCTTGAGTAAGCTTTTTCGCTGGAAGCAAGACCACAAGCAAACAGGAAGTAATTCGCTAAAACAAGACGAGCATGTACACGGTGTGCATGCGACAGTTGGAGCGGGAAGACATTTTACAAAAGATTCACCCTTAAATCCAGGACACATACCCTGCTGGGGAGGGTGCATCAATGGTGCATTGGATGCACTTGTTATCCGCTGTGTTATAACTTGCCTGTAGTTTGTGTATGATGGTGTGTCTTATGGGGAAAAACTGCAGCAATCGATGGAGACACACCTGCGTTTAGCGTCTACGTATACGTAGTGCAAGTGTATGCCATAGAGAGAAATTGAAAGGTCTCTTCTTCCATCGCGAAAGATGCATAACATAGCATAGTTATATGGGTTTGGTACATGGTTATCGCACTCGACAGTGGTAAATGCTCTTTTATGTTTACTTTTCTTAAAAGACGAATCGATTCTGAGAAATTACACACACATTTACTCGTCACAACGCGATGCTTTACGCAGTTTGTGCTAGTTTCTGTTGCTTGCACAAGGAAAGCACTGCACATTTTACTCTGCTTTCATTTCATTTGTTTCCTGGAGAAACTCCTCCATTCCAACAACAACAACAACACAAAAAAGTAAAACACCCCATTGCAATCTCCCAGTACTACTTACCAAACATTCAGTGTAGTTTCAAAGTTAGCGAAAGAAAGTTGAAATAGGGTACGGGGTAAGATGAATTGACTGAGCCAACCACCGCCCAAGATGCAGCTTGCACACAGCAAACGTTGGCCAGCTGCCTTTTTTTCTCCCTTTCCCCTTTGCTCCAGTCCAGGGACGAAAAGTTCCAGCAAAGGCAAGGACAAACTTTAAATAACTTGATTGCACACAGGTAATTAGATTGTGAGACTGAGAGCGCACCACCAAGTTGGGCTCCAGACGACTTGGCTCGTCGAAGCTACTGTAACGATCGCCACCAGTCTAGCCAGGGGCCAGTCCCCGTCACTGTCTTCCTTACATCTTCGACCATGCCACGTTGTAATATGTGTGACTGGAAGGGAAGGATTCCCCCCCCCCCTTCCTCCACCGGCAATCACTCGGCAATAGTTGGACTTTTCCTGCCGTACAGAGCACCCCGACAGTGTCTAGTGGACTCAGCAATCGGTTTTGCTTTAAAGCTAAGATTATCGCCCTCAGCTGCGTCACCCGACCATGAGGCCTTGAGTGAGCAAAACATCCCAAGCTTACGGAGAGGGGGAAAGGAATTAAAAAACTTTACTCCACTCAGGTTGAATGTTTGATTAAAAATTATTATGCTCAGAGTAAGCGTAATTTAACTTGATGCTTCGCTCAGTGGGTCCGGCCTTAGCAAGCAGGTTAGCTCGGGAAAATAAGCCATGTCGACTATGCGACTCATCCACACTACAGCTACTTGGGAAGGCTAAGCAGCGTACTAACATTGACCGCCGGAGCTGGCAGGTGAATTATCCATTTTAAATTAATCGTTCCTTGGGGTGGGTTTGGAACATGTAGATGACTGAAGCTAGTCGCTTTGCTTTTAGCGCGATGGGTTACATTTGCTATTCCGTTATAACAATATTGACAGTAGTAATAGTTAAATGTTGTGAAATAAAACAATTAATATAATGTTTATGTGATTGGTGTTTTTTAACATATTTCACTTACGTCTTTTTTTTAGGGTAGCAACTCTTGGCATCTCGATGACATCTCGATGGCACCTCATTGACCTAAAACGATAACGGAATAAACTATTGATGTGTTATCACATTCATCAGCAAGCATGTATGTATTGTAATATATTGTTATCATTGGAGCTTTAACATGAACAATTTTCTCATCTCATTTTAAATCATTATTAATGTAATTTCGAAATCATTCAAAGCAACTCATATTAACGATGCTTGAATGTTTCTTGGTCTGATTAATAAAAACAAGAATTTATTTCCAATAGTAAGCATACTTGAAATCATATGATAATGAATTGATATGACAATTCTAGCTGAATTATAAGTTCAAACAAACTCAATTTACCTTTTTTCTTTATACTACAATCACACGTGTCCGTCATACCAAATTGTAGTCCTCATATCTAATTATCCTATAATTATTAATTATCCTAATTAATAATTATTATAGTCCTATGATTTTTGGTCGGTCTCGTAGTACAGTCGTCAACTCGTACGACTTAACAACATGTCCGTCATGGGTTCGATCCCCAAATAGACCGTGCCGCCATACGTAGGATTGACTATCCTGCTATGGGGGGAAATCAATTAGTCACTGAAAGCCAAAGCCCACTAGTGCCACAGGCAGGCCTTGACCGATAACGGTTGTTGAGCCAAAGAAGAAGAAGAAGTCCTATGATTTGCGTCTATGATTTGCTGCTGACACACGTTTTAGTTCCTTTGCTATGTCCCTTAATCTATCTTTTTTTGTATCATTTATCTTATCTTGCTTCCCTGTACAGTTTTATGTGTAATTTATTTTTGTTTTCAATAACTTTTTCTTTTTGATAATTTTTTTATAGTTTTGCTTTAACAACATGATCAAAATAAGTTACCAACTATGTTAAACCTATGTATAACATTCGTTGTAGCATACCAGTATGAGCACAAAGTAAAAAACTCTTCGCACGATTGAAATACTCCCTCCCTTACACTCCAGTCTACTGAAAAGCACCAAGACACAAGCGAAAAAGTGATGTTCCGCCACTTTAAACCATTCTTGGAAAATTTCGTTACCCTACCATCCTATCTGTCGGTGACATTTGCCCAACTTTCCTCTTTCATTTCGAAGAGGCGGTGCTGTGCTCATTCGCTTGCCCGAAGCAAGGCACAAAAAGCGCTCCGTACCGCGAATGGATAGACGGAAAATTAGGAACAGGACCAAGCGAGTTTCCCTTGGTTTGTGTAGGCATGCGATGCTTCTTTTTTTTCCTCACTCCGGATGCGACCGGCGCTATTGTTCCGCTGCGAGACGAAGGCATTCTCTTCTTCAGGGTGTCCTATCTCTTCTCTCGAAAGCTACGCTTTAAAAGCTTCCTGCTCAAGACAGCACTGCACAAGTGTGTGGGGTAGAATAAAAAAATCGGTGCGGAAAACAGGCCGCGTTTTTGGTGAAAATGAATACCATTTAGGCTACGACAAAATTTGTGGTTACACTGCGTTCACCGCAGCACAGCTTCCTTTTTGTGTTTTTGGTGTTGGCTCGTTTCTGTTTTCTTCTTTGCCTTCCCGCTTCGTGCCCGCATGCTTCCTTCCTGAACTGAATTTTCTTGATGCACGGTAGGGGGTGGAAAATTGGGTCCCTCGGTCGTTAACACCGATTTTGGTGGTCTACCACAGTGGAGCTCAACTCAAAAAGGGAGGCTGCGGTTGCCGAGATCGGAGCTGATCGGTGGCTGTGTGGAGATTTGAGAGTTGCAAAGTTTTGCGGCTGTGCTTCGCGACAAATGGCACCCGACACGCTGGATGGATGCATCCCGAGGGCGCATCCGGTTCGGAAGGCGGAAAGGAAGCAACGGAACGGAACTGTTGCGGAGTTCGGAGCGTCCTGATTAGTTGCGACGCGCGTGAATAGATTCAATTTGTAGGAAGCGTTGGTACGGATGGCGGTGGTGCCATCGTGGATGGAAGACATTTTACTGGTGTGGCGTCTTTTAATGAAGCAAGACGATGTTTTCTACGGTGGCAATCGATTGGATAATATTAAAGAAGCAGCGAAAGAACGTGCGATGTTGTTTACGATCTTGCTGAGCAGTGAATATTAGTATGATATTAGGTTAAATATTAGCATGCCGTAATTGAGTGACTCAACTCATTTAAACAAAATGAAGACTCTTGAATTTTTCTCAAAATTACAGAGTTATTTATATTTTTTACGTAGCGTATAATTTATATTTGTATGACATTATTGATGTTTGATGTTTTTAATTGATATTGATGTTGATGTTTGAAATTTATGATGTTTCATCATTTTCTACATTACTCAATATTTAAATATTAATCCGTACAAAACATTCCAAAAAGTTCAACCATTTTCTAAACCATCGATTATTTACAGTTTGTTTCACTTGGCTTTTAGAACTCAATATTTATCTCCAAGACATCCATATTTGCCTGTATTACGATTTGTTAAATAATTTACACCTTTCATCAATATTCATAATGAAGTATTTAATTATTAGTTGTTGTGATGCAACGTTTCACGACAAATTTTAAAGACTCTAATAACGTCCAAGTTTACAAACACTTTCGACGATCCTTTGCCTTTCGCATAAGGTTATTTTAATTCATTAAATTCTAAGAGGATTTGTGTGTAGAACTGCAACATCAAATTAGTTTTAATAACCCATGTTATTCTATATTTAAATTATATAAAATCGTTTTAGTTACATTTATAACTAATATCTGTACCAGAGGAAACAATTATCAACTGTTGAAAGAAAATATAAGTATTACATGTAAACATGAGTATATATTGTCAAAAATATAATGATAAACTAGGTAATATAAAATATTTGCAATTATGTTTAATCTTTTTTTACCAATTAAACTTTATTAATTCATGTCGTATTATATTATCCGATTGAACAGTTTCCTTTTTGTGAATTTGAGATAAAGCAAGAATTAAAATGAGATTGTTTTCAAAACTTCTAATACAATACGTGTTGCAATCAAATATGTTCATTTTGCTCAGTTAATTTCCTTTCAAAAGTTTTGAATAGAATTTTATTTTAAAAGTAATAATTTCAATCCATATTTGCAACATCATGAAAATCCTGTACGAAGCTTTTTACATGTAACACATAAATGCGTTGTTTTTAAAAAAACCCTGCATTATCGCTTTCAGATTCTTTGCTCTTTATTGTTTCATTTATGAATATTTTCAAGAAAATCACAAGTTTAAATTGATACAAATTCACCGGAATCCTAATTATGGCATGATAAAAATCTGTTTTTTCGCGAATTATTAAGCTTTTCGCTTTCCGTCTGGCAGCCAGATTTCTGGAAGTTCCTGCACTCTTAACTGCTTGCTCTACTTCAACAGCACACCTATCTGCCCATAAAATATGAGAATTCCATATTTCTCAAACCAGCGCCCAGGACTCCCGCTCCAAAACCAACACAATTTCGCCACGGGTATTTGTTTCGATGCCATCACTCCTTGGGGTAAAACACTCAGCGTAACAGCTCGTTTTATGATGATTATCGATTTACGGAAGATTTTCTAATTAAATCCCCTGCCCGAGCGGCACAACAACAGCAACGGACGGTCAATAAAAATTTTATTTCTAATTAAGAAAACCCCACCCATCTACCCACGCACCCAGCATCCATCGACACATACACGCAAACAGCTGCAACACGCGGAAGACCTTTAGGAAAAAGGGAGCGCACACGCCGGAAAATGTCTGCCCAGAGTTTGTCTCGCTTAGGAAGGATGAAGTTTTCTGAGCACCGAAACAAATGACAGTTTGCTAATAAAATTATAAATGAGTCCAAATTAGCTGGACCATAAAATTGGTCCTTCCGCTTTACCTTCCCTCTTGTGACGCGAACGTTTTGGTCTCCACTCGCCCCTACATGGAAAGCTGTTGCCTCGCAAAAGTAGATCTCCCAAAGCGTAGTTTTTTTGCTGTAGCTTGCAACATCGCACCACCACTAATCAAAGCAAAACAGTTATACAAAACTGGGCTGCTTATTGCTCGCGGTGGAAACCAACTTTGTTGCCTTCAAATATTTTAACACCAAATGTACGCCATCGTTTGGATGATCCGCGTGCTGCTGAACACCGCAAGGGTAGGCTTTTTGGTTTAAGGAAACATAAATGGAAATCACCTATGCCATCAGATGCAAAAATACGAAACGCTTAAAAATATTCCTGGAATTCCACAGCAAAAACCCCTTTTCTACATGAAAGCTTTCCACTCGAGGAGGACGGTTGCAAGCAGAACAGCGTATGGATTACTTCCAAGAAATGGTTATCGTTTACGGTGCCACAGCACGTGTGTCCTAGCTTGTGGAACCCGAATGGATCTCTAAATGCTCGGTGGTTGAACCCAAAGAAGAAGAGAAAAAAACTGGTAAAAAATAGGTGGGAGTATTTTCGTCCTTCACCATCATCACAGCTTCCGGGATCTGGCGAGAGGAGGAAGAGTTCCCCCCTCACAACATGGGCGCTCTTTACCCACTCCGCCATTTTTCACACGTCGTTGCATCCGAGAAACAGCAAAAATCGCTTAAAAATTTAACAGTTTGACTTCGTGCGAGACCGTCCGAACCAACCTGACCTGACCCGGGTATTTTTCTTCCGTTAGCGTACCCTTTTTCACTTTGCTGGAGAACCCGGTGTGCGTCATATCAGCAAAGCGAAAAGGTGAAATGGGTAGGTTTGGTTTCCTGGTTTGGATTTTTTATGTTGCTTTCCCCCTACCGAAGGATTGATGTGTGGTTTTTCCCTGAGACTGGCAATATTAGACCATATATCCCTTTCCAATACTGGAAAAGCTTCTTTGCTTGTACGTTCGTTCTAATTTTCGCAAAGTAAAAGAGCTTATTATCGATACCCGGGGTCAAACGGGGCGCAAACGTTACGGACTCGGTCTTCTAAAACAACCATGCTGCAGCCTGATTCATTTTCAGAATATCTCCCTTGCCTACGGAAGTGGAAATTAATTAAAATAAATAATAGATCCCGTGCTTAGGATATTGAGGAGTGATCGTGAGTTCGGTTTTTCGCCAGCCAGCTCGTCACTTCAATCGTTTCCTCTAACCAAACGCTACACGTAGTTCCAGCGCTCCATCCACACGGTCCAGACGGTCCAACATAAAACGGCATGAAATTACCCCAGCCTAGCGCTCCCAACACGAAAATGGAACGCTAGCGAAACCGATTGGAAAATTCGCTGCAGCTTCTTTATTGCCGCTGCCAAGACTTTACTCATCTCTTCATCTCTCCCGCATCCTTCGTGAGTTTGGGCATTTTAAACTGTTGCTAGATGATTGATGCTGTTGCTTGATGCGGACATTTCTCTCTCTCTCTCTTTCTACTTAGCCTCACACTTCCGGCTTTTCTTGGACTTAAATAACGACTCTAGGGGCTTTCACTTATGAAGCACGAACCGACATGCCTTGTTGAGTGTCGGTTGTTTTTATCTCCATCGAGCGAAAATAAAAAAATGAAATCGATCGCTTGATAGGGATAAAAAAATAATAATAAAAATACAAAACCTAAACCAACCCAAGCGACAATCACTCCAATATCTAGGCCAGACCATACCGACCAGCTTGAATGCTTCACTTCACAGCTTCTCTTACCGCCCACAGCTAACGTGGGCGGTGTTGGGCTTTGAGCAAAACCTTCGGTAATCAATCTTCGTGTAATTGGACCCACACTCGATGTCGCGCGCTGGCTGGTGGGACTGGTGGGGAAATCGCTTGGGCTGCATCCTTCTGCTCCCGGGATTTATGTGCTCCCTATTCGTGTTCGGAGGGTGGCCTACATAACGCCTTCAATATGGAAGTCCTGTTCCTCTTCGAGCGATGGTTCGCTGAGTGTAGATATTCGACTAATTGGAAAGATAATTAATTAACAGCGAAGAAGCGTAAACACGGGGATCGAGTTCCGGTAGCCGCGCGATTTCACGCAGGTGGCGGGCTAGGGGGCAACATTTTCGTGCGGAATAACCAGAACCTGACTGAACCTGACTGGCTGAGCCGGGAGCTATTTACCATCCAGTGGTGTTAATTGTTGTTGTGCTGACTGCAATTATTGCTCCAAGACGGTTCGGAGTGATCGGTGGTGCGCGTTTGGCATGCTTTTGCACTTTGTAAATGGAAGTGATTTTTTTCTTTTGCTCTCTCTCTCCCTCTCTCACTATGTATTGGTGCTCTGTATAGGGAGTAACCTACTTTTTTCTTTCACGAGAGGGTGTTTGAGTATATTTTTTTTGTGCAGTTTTTGCTGCCAAGTGGATTAGCTATGGTTCTGCCATCGATGTGGGTGTCACTTGTGTATTCAAACTAATTGAAGCTTATTTGCACCGTTGACATGGTCGAGAGAATCGGTGGTGATCGAGAAAACAGCACTAATCAGGCTCGATAATAAATCAGGTCAATTGATCACGAGCGTGAGCGTTGGAATGGTTAAGACTTGCATGAAGGCAATGGATTAGACAGAGCTTAGGAACATGGTTATAATTCATCGAAAATATATGGACTTAAGATAATGTTCTTACTTAATCTGAATTCGAAGACATTAAGTAAATGACATTATGAAACTGTGTTACCAGTAGTTTTATTATGATCAAAGCAGATTAGATGCGCTGCCTAATCTATAAAACGATTGCAATCCTAACAATTGCAATACTTCTTGCTTGCGTGAAAAGAAGAAATAATGAATAGTATTTTCTCAAGATTTCAGAACTGTAAATGTTCATTTTGATGGACAAATTTACACTGAGTTATTAAAGTGTTAAATACAAATCTTATTTTATAAAAAAAATCTCATTATCTTCGCAATTTTCTGAACCAGTTTACAATATAAACTGCATTATTCACCGCTTTTGAGTAGTTTTTAATCAAAACCTCTGTCTTTGGTAATGTATGATGTATGACAGCTGTTAACAAACATCTCACAAGTGGTAAATTATGCAGTTCTTACTAGAAAAAGATTGCAAGAAGTAAGTAATTGTTCTGATTTCAATACACTTTACTTATTTTTTCACTAAAAACAGTCCAAAAACCATATTGCCCTACGCATTAGTGGCAAAATTATCCTGAAGAACTCTTGGGATGGTTTGGTGGGAGGTTAGATTGTTTTTCATCCGGAATAACATATGCTAACATACAAGTTCTATTGATTGTGGTTACAACATAGATTTCAGGGTTTGTTTTTATTTTCAAAATAAGTAGAGAATGTTTTATTCTTATACATGAATCAAATAGATAAGTCATGTTAGAACCGTTAAAAACACTGAGAAGGAAAAATTTAAATCTGAAATAAGCTTGGTACTTAAGAAAAATGCATTTTTTTAGTCAAATAAGAAATTGTGAGATTGCAAATTGGCTTTTTTAAACATCTTGATCGCTATACTGTCCGTTGGTCTGGTGAAAACAACACTCTCTAGGAGGCTGCGTCGTGCGATTAGTTTTTTGAGTGAAAGCAATTTCATACAAAAGAGTTCACTTTACGCATGTATAAAATATAGAACAGTACCGCGAATTCCATGATGAAACAAATAGAAGGAAAAGTTTTTCCTACTGATCTTGAGTAAGCTGTTCTCAATGTAAGTATTAACTGTGTTCTTACAAGAATTTTTGTAGAAACAGTTGGCAGTCAATTCGTTGAAAAATCAACAGTTATTTTAAATGGTTAAACTTATCAGGCCAAAACGTCCTTAAACTATGGTTCCAAAATGTTGTTGTTATCATAGATATAAAGGTTTAACAAAAAAAAATAAACGATCTGCAGCATTTGGATAAGCGGCACGCACTGTAGAGCGATAGCTGTGTTCTTAAAAGTAATTTCCTGAGCAATCTCTTAACAGTCCATTTATTAAAAGTTTTACAGATTTTGTTTGAAAATGTTAAAAAAAATTGTTTGTTTTTATTTTTAAAAGAACATTCTTTATTTATATATTGTTTTATTAAACAAAACTTGTTCACGTAATAGAATATGTTTAAATTCATAAAAACAAATTCAAAAATAGGTTAAAGTTCAAACCAAATTCTCAAATTTAAGTATTAAACGAAATGGCAAAACGAATTACGGATACGATGTACAAAATCCTGAGTACACTAACATGTCTCAAACAATATTATTATATAGATATACAAATATTCTAATTGATGTATTAAAGTATATTTAAAATAATTGTTATACTCCAAAACGTTTAAATATTTCAGTGAAAATAAATTGCTCATGACGACTCAATCGAACTTCATGAGTCAAGGTTTATAGCTATTTGAACGATTTTTGTTTTATGATATCTACTAAACATCCTCTAGCTTATGCTTTGTTGAAATGAAAATCTCCCGCTCTATTCTAGGCACCCTCACCTGCCAAACGATTATATAATACAACTTTCCGCGGTATACGCATAATCTTCTAGCCACGGTATTTCAATCAATTTTCTCCCAGCCACCCAGGCCTGAGCTTATAATCACCTTGCTGTTATTCGGTCACGTTCGCTGCAGGCGGCCGGATGTGGTCATCGCATGGAGACGCCCGGTTGCTGAAGGTAACAGGATACGGAGAAGTTTTGTTTGCATTTTCACTCTCTGGTTGTGCAATGTGTATATCAAAAAAAGGTTTGTCTCTTCTCGGAGCACACAAACACCGTCCGCGTTCACGTGTGACGAACAACTACTAACACACAGTACGCACATACTATGTAGCGCGATAGTACTTGGCGGTTTGAAAAAAAGTCTTCAGTGTGTATGCGTTTGCAGCATGATATAGTATGCACAAGCTCTCGTTCTCTTTCGTAGGGGAAAGCCGCTCATTTTTGAATTGTTGAATTGTCACCATAGAAAAAAAAAGCCAGTGATTGTGTGAGTCAGAGCATAAGGCAAAGATGAGAGCGTTGAAATGAGGCTAGCACGAGGTTTTGTATCTGAGTTAACCTTTGCCTGCAATACTGAAAGATGGAGATGCTCAACCTTCTCATTGTTGTATAAACTCTCCAAGTGAGAGAATTCTCTATAATTTTGTTGCTGTCTATTATTTTCTATGAAGAAGCACGTTTTCCGTTTTGAATAAAATTGTCAATGAGTTCTATTACTAGACGAAGGCATTTGATGTAGGGAGATGTCTATAATAGCTACAAGGTGCTATCATTCCAAACGTTAAAGCTATAACGTCAATATGTATGTGACTATATGCCAATTAATACTAATTATTAAAGCTTCATTAAATTGGTTAAGTTAATTGTTCAGTATAATTCATTAAATCACTTCCACCGAAAATACATAATTGAAAATAAAACTCACTCATATATTGAAAACCATTGCAAGTCTTTGCTCAACTGCACCGCGAATGCACTGACTGCATAATCACTTCCAAAAAAAGTCAATTGCTTCCACTCACTACTGCATCACACACGCACCCCTGGCTGGACTGGTCACACGCTTGCACCGTTCACTATTTGTCTTGTGCGCTGGATATATTCGTTGCACGTAAGCGCTTGGATTCAGGTACAGATGCATCGGTTGTCCTTTCGAATGCACCGAGTTGCAGATGCAATTGCACTAAGAGTCTCCAAACTTCCGCCTTGCACCCGCGCACTTGTATGCACAATCTGGTGAGCCCGTTAACGGTATAGGCCGCTCTGAACGAAACACAACAAACGGCCTGGAATACATACGCCAGCTCGTTTCTGGAATGCTTTCGAACGGACGTCACATGGACGACTTTCGCAGGAAAGATTTTTTCCGGCGCTTTTATACTCCGGGACCCCCTCCTTCGTCGTCGATGCCAGAATCAGTCCGGTCGGTCCTTTCACTCGTCCGTAAGCGCCAGCATCCCTCGGTGTTCGGGTCGTTTAGTTTAGCTTTTCTAACCCACCCCCCCCCGACGGAGGGAACGTTTCGGGCCGAATCCAGATGGAAGAGCAAATGAATCTCCTGACTTTCCACTCCAACAGACGGTTTCCTTTACTTTGGGCTTCGTGTTAGTGTGCTGTATGTGTGTATGTTTGAGAGTAGGGAGAGAGATGAATTCTTGCTCATTTCATAGTGTTGGTATGTTTTTTGAAGCGCTGCACTTTGAGAGTACGGACAAAAGAGAAAATTGAAGCTCCATCGCTTAGAGGGTGTATGTGTGTAGCATTTTCTCAGTGAGATGCTGCAAATACTGTTTCCAAAAAGGGAGCAGAGAGTTTCCCCTTACGTGGGGAAATTGGGTACAATGCATGCCAAGACATTGTGTAGTGTAAGGCTCACAAAATACAGTACGTGTTCAAGTTTGACGTTACTTTTTATTTAACTGAAGGTCTGTTTTTTTTATTTTTTATTTTTTTGAATTAAACTCATTTTGTGATAACTGCCATATTCTGTGTATGAATTGAATTAAAAAAATATATTTTAAAATACAATCATCGGTAATCATGTGTAATAATTTTTAAAATAAACAAATAAGAATGTTTTAAAGCTAATTATGCTTATTCAAGCTATACTATGTTTATTATATCAAAATATATAATAGTAATATTGAAACACTCTTAAAACTATTTTGCATTCAAAATGTGCAGAGCTTGTAACTGAGCACTAGAACGGAATCAAAATGCATTCATTAACAAAATTACATCTAAATCGGGATAAAATAGATTCAAATTATTCTTAGACATTTTTCAGCAGCTATCAACATAGCCAAATTTGCAAATCTGTCATTTTTATTTGTACTCAATTAAATTGTTATTTACCTAATTTTATTTTCATCAAATTAATTTTAATTATATATTTGTAAAACAAATATTACATTCAACAAGACGCACAAAATCCATAAATTCGGTTTAACACCCTGTACAAATTATTGCACCTACCTTTTGGTCCCTATTTTTTGCAACGCCTTATTCACACTCACGCTTCTACCGCTTTCATATGTGTCTCATTCCATATGTGCTCCAATGGTATTGCATCGTGTCCTGCGCAGCAGCATAAGCTTGTCTTATTTCCCCTCCAAACAAGGCTCGGCTACACGATTCTGCACAGCACGCGATGTTCATGAACCGAACGGATTTTCTTTTCGGATTTTCTTCGGTCACCACCCGACCTACGTACGTAAAACATCACGAAGTAGCCACACTCAAATTCGACTTCTAACGACAATGCGCAACAACTTGGCGCAAACGGTAACGCATGCACGAGCCCATTTTACACCAAGCTCATATAAAAGTAACATCTCGTTGCAGGAACTTAGTACACGGGTAGATCTCTGTCGCGAAGTTAGCAAGTTGTTGAGCAGTCAATTTCTATGCCAAGCAGCGCGCTCGATTCACCGTCGAGCCTCGGCTGTGTTGGCATGAAAAGATGGGAGCCCTCATCTTCCTCTCATCAACGGCAATTACGGAGTTTTTGCTTTCTTTACGTTCAAAATGACCAGTGGATGAAAATGACTTTTTGGTAGGAACGTAGTACTCAAACTACACCTGCCTGTCGGAGAAGGTCGACCGTAGCAGATAGGCCGTAGATTGTTGCACTTTATGAGCTGCGCAATTTCCACACACACTTTCTGGGAGTGTTTGCCGGATTAGTTCCTACGGAAGACCTTAACAAGAAAAAAGCAGTAAGCGTTGGGGATACTTTTTCTTGAACGTGATCAGTGGGATGACCTCACACTTTTGTGCAAACTGCTACATCCATTGGGAAGCGAAAAGGCTTTGGGTAGAAGGTAGCTTCAAGAAGGCATACAAAAAAAAAACTGCATCCTTACACCACAACCACAATGAGAAGATATGGATATGGTAGCTAAACAACCACTAAAGGATATTCGCCAAAAGGGACACGCTGCTGATGTTAGAATCTCCGTACTGCCCATTTCCGGACGTCCATTTTTACGCGCCATTCTTTTGCACACACCCGGAAGCGTCCTTCTGAAGTGGCCAAAGTTCATTTTTCAGGTAGATTATGATTATTGCCTTATTTTCAATCCCTAATCTACCTTCAACAAGAGTTAACTACAATTTGGAGACGGGGTAGAACAAACTCTCCATTTACCTGTCTTAGGAAAGCTGACTGGTTAGAGCAGTGAAGATGTGGACATTCGAGGCCTTTTAGAATCGTTTCACGGAACGTGCGAATTAAGGTAGCTGGAAGCGAACCATTGCAGGTATGTAGAAGTTGGGGTTGGAAATTTATAGTCTTTAAAGTAACTTCAATTTCATGATGCGTCGATGAGGTGAAGTGCTTTTTGATTGAGATGGGACTAGGGGCTTTGAAAGTTTTGTTATGTCTTGGAATTTGTACAAACATTACAGTCTTTCGTGCAAGCTTTTCCTCGAAGATAGCGTAGTAGCATCGTTAAGCCTATAAATGTAGTTTTCTAATGAAAAACATTAACGACCATGATGTTATGAGTTTGTTTCAATTAGCAATTACACCGACAGGCAAGTGATCATCATTATTAACGATTTATGGACCAGAGCGGTGACGTAGGTTTATTGATTACCATTCAATTATGTTTCCTAAAATGGCTCAAACAGTGTAATACCACATACAAACTAATCTACCTTTCAAATCCCCCTTCCCCCTTGCCAAACGAATGTCTCAGATAGCTTCTTAGTTTTACTGTTTTACATCTTTTTAGGATGCCCTTATGGATATCCAGAAACGACTACGTGTTCTTCTTCACTTTATCGAGTGGGGAAAGTTTTATGTTGCCCATGCCTGTTAAGTAGATTGTAAAGTCTACAAAATTACAAAATACACATCATCCCGCATAAAAGGGAGCCGTTGCGAAAGCGGCACTGTTGGCATGACTTTGAACCGATTGTGATGCCTCTGTTTTTCTTTTATTCACTCAAGACAACGGTCCTGCTCTACTTCTCTCTCTCTTTCCGCTCACTTGCTCTGCTGTATTTGCATCATCAGCAGGGTATGAAGAAACATCAACAGGCGACTGTAAAGCAGAAACCCTTAAGGATCTTTTCCTCCTACCGGGATGCCCAAAACTTTTGCCCAGTAATAAATCCAACAAGCATCGAAATGAAACGAACAGAGGGCTCGTCGATGTCGATGGAATGTTTGAAATCAGCACAGCCGAGATGCGGATTTTCAACCGTTTCCTTTGCGCCGCATGCATTTCAGATGGCAGATGGGGCGACTTGTACTGTCGTTTGGAAATCTTTTCCCTTCCATTTATGGTAAGACATAAACGGTGACACCACTGTTACCGATATGTGTGTTTGGATATGTGTATTGAAGGAGATTTGTAAGCTTAAATAGAAACAAAGGCAGGAACGTTGGCCTGGGCAGTACATGGTGTAATACGCCTGTTAGTGAATTGCGAATAATTGTTTTATTTGGAAACCTACAAAGTGATTCAAACAAGAAAAGTAAAAAATAAAAAATACCAAAAATTGGCTTATATTCTTCTTCTCGTAACAACTTACACGGTCGTGTCGGCTTATATGGGGTTCGGGACTCATTCAGATACCACACGCAGTCGGATAGTAAAAGTGTTTGCTATGGGGGGGCTGGGCGGTCAGATTCATATGAGGCTTGAACCCATGACGAAAATGTGGCTTATTGAAACGTTGAAAAGTAATAAATGTGATTTCATTTTGTTTGATTGTTTAGGTGATGTCATATGCCGAAATCGTTAAAAATTTTCTTAAACTTAACTCTTATTTATATATCACTATTACCAGAAGTGTAGAATTAGTAGTTTGCTTCCGAAACATCTGTTGTATGTTTGTCCATATTATGGACGAAATAAACTTGGAATCTTTGAGTTTTCACATAGCCGATTAGGCGTTGTCGTGTGATTACTTACAGCCGGTTCCATTGGTTGGCTAGAACAGTGGCCTCTAAGCTGTGGTCCGTTTACTACTTCTAGACCTTGGACTAATTGTGCTTCGTGGATCACGTGCGTAAACATACGTGGTCTAACGACAATTGTTCACTGTTAGACTTAAGTCTCTTCTGTTCTATGCATGAATGCTACCCGGGAATACACTGCCAGATTTCCAACCGGCGACTATTTGGGATCTCCCGCGTCCCGAATTTGCATATGCTGACTTCAAACTATCATCTGTGACCGTTTTGATGCAATGTGAGCTCAACATATGTCTAGTTTCATCTAAAAAATACATTTTTAAATATTATGATGAATCAATATATTTTCTTTTTTTTCAATATAATTTTGTTTGTATTCAAATTGATATTTATTTGTTGTGTGAATTTAATACCACCAATTGAAATATTTTGCTCGATGCATTGAAACATCTTTTGGCAAAATTGGGAAAAGATACTTTTCTACGAGATCGCCATGATGTACAACTGCTTTTAATATGCTTTGAAATTCACATCATAGTAAATACTCACACCCAAAAAAAAACACTCTCCTAGCGTTATAGAAATCTATTGTGCATTGTGTCGAGTACCTTTTCGTCCGGGTTTAGCTTCATGTACATATTTTGTTTTATTATCATTTCTTATCCTTCCTCACATTGGCTCAAAACCAATGCTGCCGTACCAACACACACCGTTCCCTCTGTTATTCAACATCCAAAAATATACACATTTGGAACCATTTTGCACTGGAGGTAAGTGAAGGTACCGTCACCACGCTGGTCTAACTCTTAGCCCAAAGTTGCCATGAAGGACTCGGCATAGGGATGGGTGACAAAACCGCGCTATAATTCACGCGCTCGGGGTGCGCAACAAGAGGATAAACATAAAACCCTAAGCCCTGACCACAATCTCTGGCCACACTGCCGGGGTGTATTCGCGAGCAACCGGCGTCACCGCGTCGTGAAACCGAAGAACCCAACACCCGAAGGCCCCACGAGAAGGATAAATAAGAGTTAGTAGGCATCTCCCGCACCGTTTACGTGTTTGTACCTTTGTATGCAGGGTGAGCGGTGTGCGTTTCATGCCGGAAGATAGTCAAGTTGGTTGCTTTTTATTTCTCCTATCCTCCTTTTCTTTCCCCCACTCCTAGAGCGTTCTTGGAAGGTTCTAGCCATGGTACGATCGTGTTTTGGAGCGTGAGGATAAGTTTTGTAATCTCCGAATTAGAAGAGCATTTTACCCTGGAACAAGCTTCGCGGCAGATTTAATACCAGAGATTCCAAGCGTACAAAAGACGGATAAAGGTGTGGCGTTTGTCATGCTCCTCTACAAGCGGGAGATTTTCCATAGCTGCGTGTTTGTGTTTTACCTCTGCTTTTATCAGCAAAATTCAGCCCAACTGGTGCGAATCAGTCAAATGTGATTATAAACTTTTAAATCTATTATTTTCACCTTGTTCCCATTTTTCTTGGCCCATCTTTTCCATCGCTAGGTGGATAGAAAAGCTCATAGAAACTGTCGTGAAAGAACAGAGAGAGAGGATTGAAAAGAAGTCCTTCATTTTTCTTACCTGTATCCTTGCCCGGGAGTGTGCGAGTAGAATTCCATAAAACCTCAATGGAGTCACATTATTTTATTGCGCGGTGTACTTTATGTCTTATTGATATGTTCCGAATCGAACCGAAGAAAGAAGCCAACCTAACGGACCAGAAGACACGGTGTGGAAGTGAAATCGAATAGCACATTTGATGGGGACTGGTGATGGGCTCATCATGCATGTAACGCATGATCCACCCGCCAACAGCTAGAGTTGGATAAAAAAGAAAGTCATCCATCCATGGTTCCATCAGCGCGAAAATCATACGGCTCCACTTATTTCGAATAGAAAAAGAAAGCAAAGAAGCAACCGAAATTCAATCAATACAGTGAAACAAAAACAATGATTGAGCATGATGTTTGAACAAATGATCAATTATGGTTCAAAATTTTATTTCGTCCCTATGATGGAAAGAAAAAACTTTACTGTATCGGAGTTGGCGATAAATTGGTAGTGAATCGATCCTCTTGTTGTTCCTTCAATGATCGTGTTGTCAAAAGCAAGCATTTTTAGTTCAAGCAACTTAACAGACCTAACAAGTTTGCGTTCCGTTCGATTAGCTTCCTTATTTCGCGAAACGATACTGAAAAACTTATTTTGGACGCCACAAACCTAGCAAAAGTATGACTGAACATGTGTAGAATGGGAAAACAGGGCAAAGGGGTTACCCGCGATATAAAAAGCATGGTGTTTTATGTTCTATTGGTAGCTTTGTATTAAAAGCAATGGACAAAAAATTGTTGATTTTTCATGGGTTCACTTTAACTTGTTTTTACAAAATTTCTTTCAAAATTCTTGGACAAAATTTGACACCTCTATCAGTAGAACACTAACCGTGATGGCCAAAACAGTTACGTAGCTTTGTTTAGAAGCGAATGCGTCCAAAACCTCACCACGTATCGTCTTAAACTGACATCTTGGGTCATTTTGTAGACGTCTTATAAGCCTGTTTCGGCGCCTACAACATTTTGCCACTATTAGACAACGACCAGAGAACCAAAAGAAGGTCCGGTACGGAGCGACTTAAGGTTTCAATGGAAGCTAAAAATGAAGACCGAGAGACAAAAGACCACATCGCTGCATTAGCTTGGCCGAGAGGTCGATGCAACCCGCCAAACAGTGAAATAGTACCTGTGAAACATAAACAAACATATCAAGAAGCATAAATCGGATCGAAAATGCCGGATAACTGGCCGAAGGAAGTTGGCATGGTTGTAGTGTTTGCAAATCGTAACCTTGCAAATCGTTACCGTTTTAAGATTTTCATTACAAACCTATCGTAAAGTGAGAAACCTTTACGAAACGTTCTTTAATAAATTTATAGCGTTTATTGCTTTAATAAAAATTATTTTCAGTTATAAATAGGGCATTAATGCCTCTCGTTATAGACAAAAATTGTGTAATGTTATGAACTACAATGTTAAAACAAATACCTTAACATGGTCTTACAGCCCCAAACTCCTTGAAAGCTTAGCATTACTTCAACAACTTGATTTGTCGATACCGGCTGGAACAGGTATGTTGCTAACTGGGGGATAAACTATTTCAAAGTTTAATTTTACTTCCCTCGTAGTTTCTACCACCGTTTTAGCCAAGCTTCCAGCTACGATGAGAAGGCAAACCAGTATGTTTCAATGCAGGTGAAAATATTCGTGCAATCTCATGTTTCAATTAGAATTTCCGAACAGAATGTTCCAACAACGGGTATGTGTGTTTGCGACTTCCATTTTTACACATAAACCAAGCCAGGCAGTTACACATTCAATTGCAACGAAGAATGCTAACCTCCGATGAAGCACCGATTGATCGGAACGCGAATGAACAAAGCTTGTTCGCGCCTTGCGAGCTGGAGCATGTACAATTTGCTGCTCGACACGTGGTTAACGGCACCCCCCACCTGGTCTCACCGAACATCTTCATCATCATCATCACGACTACATCATGATGTAGTAACGCACTGAGATCGGACCCGAAGGCACGCAGAAGTTAGAGTGTTGTGCTGTACAATCAGCTCTAAACCACCAACGGCATCGGACGCTATGATCCTCACTATGGTCGACGAGCGCTTACGTACATTCATTAAAAACAATTCGCTGTTTCGTGCACATTCTGCGACACGCTCCTATCCGTCCCGGAGGAAGGTGGAATGTAGCTGTAGCTGGTTTCGCCACACAGCACGGACGGATTCTGCCACCAGGCAGTTGGTTGACGATCACCATAGCATGTAGCTTCCCTCGTGTTACTGCCGTTTGTTGCAAAACAGTCGCATCGCTCTGACAACATAACCTACCACCTAGTTTGCTCACTTGCCAGCCGGCCACTACCCTCTAGCTTGCTACTGGATGGCATCATCATCGCCACCCTTTGTCCCGCACACCCATGGCAGGGAGGGAGAGGGATTTTGAATGAAATCATATCAGTACTACTGATTGTTCGGCAAACGGCAACCGCTTTCGGTCCCTCCTAACCATCCTGCATGGTTGTGATGTGCACTTATGCACTATTTACATACACTTCCGCTTCTCGTCAACCGACCCTCGTGCTGCTAACCCCTCTTTGCCGGCAGCAGCATCATCATCGTCATCATCGCTGTTGCTTATTCATCATCCGGCGGCTTGAAACTGTCACCCCTTTCATTCACCACAGTACCCACACACACACACACACACCCACACACCCTCATCTTCCGGTTAATATCCCGAGCGCATTAATTGAACGCAAAGCTTGATGTGTAATTAATATTTTCAGTGCCATGTGCCATGGGTTATGTGTTGGTTTGTGTGCATTTCTTTTTTTCCTCTTTTTGTTTGCAATTTTGCATACTCCTCCAAATCCTCTTCTTTTCTTAGTTTTATTCGAAATATTTTTAATTTTTGTGTCTCGTAATCCTAGCCCAGGCTGGTTGGATGTTTGCCTACGGGAGCAGAAAACTAATTCCACCTCAGCATTAGAAGCAAGTGGTGCATATACGAAAGCAGTTAGTGGAGTAGTGGAGTAGTTAGTCGAGCTTGGGATAAAACAGGAAAAGTTAATTTTAACTAGTAACAAAAACTAGTTTTAGAACATTTCCTTTCAATGTCTACGTAATAGGAAGGTGTTTTGTAATATTTCTTTAAATAAAAACAACTTTTTTTGTTTATTTTTATTTTTTTATTGATTTATTTGGTACTTCCTTATAAAACCCTTAAATTATCAAGATTTACTTTTGCTGTAAATTGTTATTATTTTTATCATTATCGTACACTAATCTCTTGTTTTGTTAGGTGATTGTCCATTATATATTTGATTATTATCGTCAGAATATAATTATGACATGGCAACTTTGAAACTTAATTCACAGGATCAAAGAAGCAAACTTGCACTTTATCGTTCGGGTTTTTGTACACCTTTTTTCTCTCTTTTTTTAAATAGTCTTAATTGTTATCTAGTTATTAAATTTATTTTTCTTTTGAAATGAGTTCATATAGAATTGACATTCAAATGAGAAAGGAATGCGGTGGCTTATACAGTAATGATTGTAATACTTATGTTTTCCTAATATTTTTTGATTGTTTTTGTTTATTTCGGTTTTAATACTCGTATCATATATAATACGCTACATATCCCTTGAATATTACACTAGCAACACCACCAGAAACTCCCCTCTACAGTGTACAAGGAACAGGGCTTTCCTTTCCGCATACCACCACTCTGTTTACCTCTCGCCGATGAATATTACCTGCAACCCATTCTTAAATACCACTCGAGTCTAGGACTAGTGGCGGAGGGCCCAGGAAGCTGGACTCCGTGTACCGAACCGGGGTATAACCTCAAAAAGAGAAGAAGAAGAAGAAGACCACTCGAGTACTGTGCCGTAGGCTGGCATTTCATTTTCCGTCCCGGCGTCGTTGCGGCAGGAGCGTTGTATCGTCTAACCACCACATACACACACATACGTATCGGTTTGGTGAACGATGATATAGAGCTGTTCCACCCCCGGTTCGGTGGATTTGCAGCGTTGCAGCTGACGAAGGTATGCAAAGAACCACGGGTGAAGGTAACCGAGGACAAAGCTGCAGTACAATACAGTAGCACGACTGACGGCTCGTGTGAAAAGCGCCCGGGTGCTGATAATATAAATGCCAAAATGTTTCCTGGACATGATATTTCCGATCTCTAGTGCCCGCACCGTACGAGTAAAAGGGCTCCCCCGGAGACCATCGTGTTTGTGGGCGTGGATCACGGTGGTCCTGTTGGCGCGAGCAGGCTGAAATGTCTCGCACAATGCCTGAAAAGGTGTTCAGATTGCTTCGGTGATGTGTAGAAGGAGGCGTGATTTTTATTTCCATTTTTGGTTTGTTTTTATGTGGCAAAATGTACTGTACAAATTCACCCTTCGCAATGATATTAACATCATAAAATAATAGACAATAATTATGTTTATTTCGATTTACTTCACGATCCAAATCTCGGCACTGGTTTGATTTCAGTGATTAAGATACAAAGGTCATTGAAATTGGACAAAACTACTCCGATTTCTTTAAAATCATCAACTTTATGAGTTTGAATTATTACATAAAAGAACCATCCTGCAGGCAATCGAAACGTGACGACTCAGCCACAATAATGACATCTCGAGCATCACAAACGCAGACAAAAAAAGGACGAACGTAAACCGTAAAAAAGTAATAATCTTTTCCCGCCCCGGTCGTAACGAGAACTATTTAAAGGCTGACGGCAGCAAAATCCAACCCCGGGTTGCAGTTTGTTTGTACGATTGTTGTTTGTATGCCGACAATCCACTGTTTGCCTCTGCTCTGCTGTACACTGACTGCCAACGATAGCCTCGTGCATACGCATCATCAGGCCCGGGAATGGCGGGTTTATTGAATTTTTCCTGCTACCATCAGCAAAAGACAATCCCAATCAAGCCTCGGAGACAGACCGCACAACAACGAATAATCGCCGTCTTTAGCGTAAGCAAGTACAACCGATTAAGGATCACACTGAGGGACGATGTGACAGGCGGGGAAAGGCAGCTGCAATGCCCAGCCGGTGTACCAACTGGTGGGCCAACAGGAATGCAAACCAAGGGAACAAAAATTGCCGACAAAATCGTCTCGCACGTTGTGGTTGAGTTGGGCGCGTTTGCTGAGCGCCTGTAATCCATCGTTAATTATTTGTGTTTTTCACGCAAACCTCCCCGGCACGATAATCACGATCCGGCGGTGCTTGGACGATCGCGATGTAACCGCTTGCGATAAAATTTAAAACGCCCATTACACTTTCTCGACACGGAAGAGCCTTTCTGTAGGTGTTTTTTTTAGTTTCTCCATTTCTGATCGGCAAATTTCCGCTTTTTTCATATCGTAATCTATCACATTCAATCGGCACAACCATGAGTAAACTGTCATGTTTACATTTTGCCATGTGTTGTTTAAAAAAGGTGGAAAATCGCTCTCGTGGGCACGAACTGCAGTCCTTTTTTTCGGCATGTTGGAGGCAGAACTGAATCCATGCATTACCGAGAGCAAGCGTGAGCGTCACGGAACGTGATGAGAATTTGTGAGAAAAATCGCCCTACTCCAGTTCACAACAGCCACGGTTTTGTGAATTGCGATGAAAGCAACATTCTTTATTGGTTGGTGTTTTCTGCCCACCTCCCCTGATAGCACATGAATATTTCTTTCTCCTTCCGCTAAATTCCTCCCTCTCCCACCGGCCAATAAGATAGAACTTCTTCAATAACGCCAAGCAAAATGCGGAATTGAACTCGTTGCCACCGTCGCACGGGCAAGCCGCACTAGATTTACGATGAATATTAATGAAATAATCACACGGTGTGTTACATTACCGAAGTGGAAAATAGGCACTATATGGCACGCTTCCAATCACATTACCGTACATCAAGCCGTGTACTGGCAGCGAGCGTGGTTGCCAGCGGTAACGCAGCTTCTGGCACTCACGACAACCGTACTGAGCGTGTGAGTGTATGTGAGTGTGTATATGAAATATATTTTATTCTATGGTATTTTCGACTTCTTTCTACACCACGTTTCCCCAACCGGCTCCCGGTAATACACATACGACGAGTGCGACCGGGTACGCGCGGAAACGGAAATGGATGTAACGGAAATCGTATCACACCGGTACGATCGCAAGGAAAACGGTTGCGCTGTCGACAGTCTCCAAAAAGCCCCGGAAGCGAAATTGGCAGGCAGCTAGGACCGGGGGGATACGGCGTAAAAGCGGCGTCCGGGATCATCGGACTGCATAGGAGAAGAGCGCTTGAAGGGCGGGAGATTGTCCACGGTCCGGAACCGGAAACCTTGCGCGAGATGTCCGTGTGTGTTGCGATGAGTGTTGCTGCGGTTATCACATCATCGACCGGGGGCCTACCAGCACTGTTTGGTACAAAAACCCTCAACCGGAACACCCATATCCACATCGTACATTCGCGTGAATTTTCATTCATTCGGCCATGGAAATTCCATGGACCGCTCTCCCGCACCCGCGTCGTGATGTAGATTAGGCGAAATTGATTTTTCATGTAAACGGGAGGCGGCTGATTTGCATTTTTACATGCCCGCTTGGTGCTGGCAGTAGACGGGGATGGCATTTAAGCGATACTATTTTAGATGGCTCGATGCTACGATTAGATCATAATAAACGGGCTCACGGGAATGGGTGGAAAGTGGAGAGAACCTTATGTACTTTTGTAAAAAAATGTTGTTTTTAGTTTGTCTTAAGTTATTGGATGGTCTGAGATTGTTGATTTGATTCATTCAAGTGTGTAAACTTTTCTTTATTGATGAAGATAAAAGGCCCCAAGCATGCTGCGTTTTCAGTTACTTATCCTGTAATCCTTATAACAGCATTAAAAATCGGTTAAAGTCGAGTGTTTTAAACGTAGAGAGTTTATAAACACTCTTTACTTAGTTTAGCATGATCAGTGTTAGCATTTCTTTAAATTTCGAGGAACGTTTATTCTACTCTTTTTTATCACAGAATACCACCCCGGCGTTTGTTTTATCAACAGAGCTCTGAGTTTAAAAGACCCAATAAAAAAACTGTTATTAACTATTAACGTTCGATTCGATACCACGGTCCCGTCTCCCAAACTTCTCTACAGGTAGTAAAGCAATTGTAGAGCGTCAGTGGCAGTAGGTTCAGTGGATCCTACAAGGCAGTAGGGAATCGATTCTGTTTCGGCCGTCTCTCCGTAGCAAAGATTGACTGTTCGATTACGTGGTACTAGTAAGTCTCCATGCCTGTTTAAGGCCACTGATCAACCTGAGAATACGCTCGTGATCATCATCATTATTATTATTATGGTTATTATTATTACAGAGTTTCGAATCATATAATGGACAACTTGATCTATTCGGTGGAATGTTTGAAATAAGAGGATGTTTGCAACGTTGCTATGGAGGTTTGCAGGCATATAGGGGAATCTGTCAAACACTTAAGAGAAGTGTGCTAAACAGCTATGGAGTTATGCATCCAACTATGGAGCATTCGGTTGTAGTGCTGTAGAAATTGAACCTAGATTTTTTTCAAAAAGGAACGCGTGATGATTTAAGAGTATGGAGTGAGGAAAAATCACGAAGACGTGAACGGAAACGGGACACTGGGAAATCATTTCCTGAACATTACATTAATAGTAAATTACCTTAATTTAACACTTAATAATTTAAAATTAATTAAATCATTTACATACATTTCATCACAATCTGTATTATAGACAAAGTTTTAATGACTTGAGTGTTTCATTAAAACAAATGTATAAATAAATAAAAAATGACAAGATTGGTAAAATACAAATGCACAAGCAAGTAAGTAGGGTCAGATGAGCAATTGCTTGTTCTGCTGCGTACTTTATTAAGCAGTGGACATGGGCGTAGTTGCGGCATACAATTCTAGTCGTTGGAGTATAGATGAGCTGTTGATATTCCCTGTTAATATACCTCTGACTAACATTTGCTGCGCTTCACAGGGCCTATTGATGAGTTTTTGCAGCCCAAGCAACATAAACCGTGCTGACTACCTAACATAGATGGGTGCTGGCTACCTGATGGCCACGGAAGTAGACGCACAGCATAGCGGGGGAGTCTGTGTTGTATGGACTCAATGACGGTGATGAATGAAAGGAGATGAAATGACAGCTTCCAGACCAGATTAAACAAACTAAGACTGCTAAAGAAACATTTGATATTATTTATCTCTACATGCAAAAGTAAAACATTTCTATAGGAGCTTTACATGGATTGTAGTAGAGTAGAGTTAATTAAGTATAACTTCATTATAGCTTTCAACTCACTTTTTCATACTCCAAAGATTATCCCAAAGAACCGTAAAGAAGAAAACAAATTATTGGCTTGTGAATTTTTCAGATATAATATAAGATATTATTCCTAAGTTCTTAAGTTTTATGGATATAGAATAGTATTTGTATTGAAAATTTAAACCTTTTTATTTTGAATTATGCATGTTACCAATGAAAAAAATGAGTATTTTAAAGATTTTTTTTATTATCGTTAAGGTTTAGGTTTTATTTTGTTCGATTTTAATAGATGATCTTGTAGGTGCGATTGTAAAATATAGTTACAACTATACAAAGCTATACAATTTAAATAACAACTTGTTCGATTGTTATGGACTCAAGCTTCTTTTAGACGCAGTCCTCAATAAGGAGGATTCTTCTTATGACGAAAGCGAAGAAGATAACGATGTTACTGATAAAGATTGGTAGGCAGAACAGCTCCAAATTAGCTCAAATAGAAAGTTAAAACTCAAAAAGTGAATTTCATGTTAATGTTATAACATTTTTGTTCATTTTCAAACCAGAACAACTGTATCGAAGGCAAAATCTGAGGTATGATGTTAAAAATTTGTGACTTTTGATGCCAAATTTAAAAGTAACCGGATTCTATACCTTATCAACTTTTCGGCGTAATCAACTCCTTCTGTGTTAACTTATTGTATTCCATGACAACCACTATAATAACAGTTTAACGGACAAAAATGTACACTGAATGTTATAAAATGATGATGAGTGCTGCAATAACAGCAATACAGAATCAAGGCAAACTCAGTCTATGTCAATTAATTAATGTATAATTTCAGTCTATTGTTGTAAAATTGATGAGCTACAATTAAAAGGTAAAATCAAAGTATTTGCTCCAGCTTCTATTTGAGAACTCGATAAATAATAAACAAATTCTTAAAGAAAACATGTAATTAATTCCACTTCCGAACATAACGCGCCCAAAATAATAAGCTGCTTTTTATCGCGCGTCATGGAATTTTTGAAACTTCGTACTAAAACCCCATAAAACAAGTTATTTATCACTACTTTTCACGGCAAATTTTCCAACATTGCCAAGGGAAACCTTCCGGCTACTGCTAAACGGCTCGTACATGTTCACCATACTTTCTTCATTTAAACTGCCACCATGTGGATGTCGCCTACGGTTGCTCCGTTCGCTTCCCGCTTTGACTTATGGTCGGTGAGCGAACCAGCCCAAAGTAAGATCGATACATTCATTGCTAAAAGGGAAAAATTAGAAGCCTTCTAAGCAGCAACACCTTTTGCTACGTTGTAACCTTTCACAGTGCTTTTTACGCCTTTCTCCTTCCCTTAGATCCACCGCTCCGACCATAAGCACCATTTCCTCGCTGAATCGTGAATCGAAGTGATGACGGGCCGCTCCACACAAGACAAGGGGTACGTATAAATAATAATCCGAAATAAAATATTTTATAAAATTTTATTTCCTCTCCGCAGAATTTATGGTGTATAAACATTTTTACACCCAACCACGCGCACACACACTCCCAGCACACTCGATCGCTTGGGCATCATCGCACCGAAACGTGTGTGTGTGTGTGCTTCATCCGGTGTGGTACGGGGACCGAGGGAGGGAACCGCATACATCCGGAACGGAAGCACATTTTTTAACACCGCAATCGTTTTCACTGCCCCCTCCCCCCACCCCCCGGCCGGGTATCGTCCCTGTGCGGATGGTTTGGTTCCTAGGTGCTCCTTCCCGCTCTCTCCCGCTGATATGGCACTGCAGTCATCAATGGGGAAATGAGCGGAAAGGGGTGCCACATATCATTCACTTATTGAAGTGCCGTCCACGGGCCGTCTCGAGCAACAGCGGGGTGGGTTGTTGGGACGGGATCGGCTTATACTACCACTACTGCTGCTCGGCTGTTCGTGATGCTGGTTGATGTTGTTCGGTGTTGTACATCAACATTATTACCACTTCGGTTTCTGTTGCCACACCTTTTTGACGCTTGTTCTCTCGTTCTTTCCTTATGCTGCTGCGCGCTTATCGTGCCGATCGTTTAGGGATGTATCCGTCACTATCTGTGGGTTGGTCGTTAGGAGTTTTAGGGGGAGGTTGGAACGATCGGGGTCAGCTCGATGAAGGTTCATCTCGTTTGACGCATTCCAATGTAAGCTCGGTACGCTTGGGTGTTCAGGCTGAAGCGTGTTGATTAGATGAACCAACCCCGAAGCTCTGTAGTGTAGAGTCGACTGACCTACAGAGAGAGATAGAGAGAAAGAGGAAGACATTGAGGTAAAAATAAAGCGAACACAAAGTGAGAGAAAGCATGGACGGTAGCGGTGTGTAGGAATTGAAACACATTTTGATTGGAACTTGCTTTGCATTCGTGACGCTCACGTGCTGCGCAGGCATTCCATTTTTTGTTAGTAAAACAAATTATTTGATTTTTTTTAACAAAGAACATTATTTAATAACAACTATTATTTGCACAAAGATCCTCCTCATCAGTGACGTGTTTAGTGGTAAAGGAACTGAGCGGCCGCCAACCCCATGGATGCTGGACTTAACATCATGTATAATAGTGAGCAGAATAGTTTCGTGAAAGGTCCTGTGAACGATTAGGGTCCCTTGGATGATTAGGACACCCTAGACTATTGGAGCTTCGAACACGATTAGAGCGCAGTGTCCTATAGGATCTCCTTAGCCCCTAAACTTATATAGAGCCTCTTGATATCCTAAATCCGCTTCTGCTCCTCATACATGCATCACTTGGCTGTCAACTCGCGTTCAAATGTGTATATTTGTATGCGTGTAATACGCAAAAAGTGATAAAAATACTCACATCCCTTGTGCAACACGCCGCGCGAGATGGATTTTTATTTTTCAGCATGACAAGTGGTTTGATCCACTGATCGATGGACGAAAAAAGTGCCCCATTCACCTCTGCTCCCATGCTTACCATTCTAACGGCACCAATATGCACACAACATGATTCTTTTACTCTTTCATTTATGTTTCGTGGTTTAAGCTGGTTTAAGCACGATGTCAAACGGCATGTACTACACAGTGAAACCACGATGTGTATGGGTTACGTGCCGTTGTGCAATCATTTGAAGTGTCGCAATAAAAAGGCAATTTAATTTTTATCCCTCCCCTGCTGTGTCGCGGCTACTTGGCGCGTTCTGATGGTTATGCTCATGGGCTGATGGGTTGGGATGATGATTCTTTTTTTTGTGAAATGGTCTGTGTGTAAATGCATGTAGTTGTTTGCTTGTTTCTAAGAGTAAATGATTTTCAGCTTAAGAAGAACATGGAGTAAGAGGTGAACCATTGATACTTATTGTCAGAGACATTGGTCATCGTGTTCTTACTGGCATTTTTATATTAAATAAATTACTAGAGTTTTACTTTTTTTACTTGGATTTTTTATCCTAGACACTAACAGAGAAGGTGTATTTTGTGAGTAGTGTTACATTTCGAATCTTTAGACTTAGTTAAAAATAATTGTAATTTTACACTGTGTGAATGATTTCTTATATAATCATTGAAAAACTGTGATCATAATGCATTTCATTCCTTTTCGTGAAGAAAAGTTAAACCATTTTCTATTCTGCGTAATATTTTGTCTTCTTCTAAAAAAATACAATTTACGACACAAATCCTGGCAGTTATAGACGCCTGATTTGTCATCAAAGGATGAATACATACATTCATTCCCATTTTAACATTTAATAGATATAACCGATCGATTATCTTTAAAAAGATATTTGTATTCTGATTTTTTCCCCTTTTTAATATCTTTTTTGATTTTTCGATTACACGTCTAAACGTCTAAATTTAAGCATTAATTAAATTTAATTAATAATTTTAACTTTTTAACGATAAGTATCTAATAACTTGATTGTTTCAGTTTTTGTTTTGATATTGAGAAATTGAGAAATATAAAATTACCTCATACAAATAAAAACACGACACAAATAGGTTGAAAAAACTAATGAATCTAAAATAGTGTATAATATTAATCAAAAAGTTTTAAAAAATAAAACGATTATTATGAGTTCACTGAACGCGAATCGGTCCAGACGCTTCAAAAACAACTAAAACTCAACACTGTAAACAGTTAACTAACAGTGAACTTCCATTTGTCTCGGCTACATCCTCGCTTTCAATCCCAAAAGCAAATGTAGGCGTGTGTGTGATTGTAAGATTTTCCATACAGTTTATGAACCACCAAACTACCGCCCGATTGACATTCACGTCAAACGCAGGTACAATCACAAAACACGAACAAAAAAGCCACAAAGTTCCAAACGAAATCGTACTTCGATCGGCAGCGGCAGCACCACCAGTCAGAACGAATGCAAGGGCGAATCAATTGAACCTGACCGTACGGTTGCCAATGACCGTACGGAATCGTTTACGACCACCGTCGTCCGGTGCAGAGTCAGTAATTCATCAATTTTGTGCCTCATTGCGTTGGTTTTTGATTATAAAAAGGTAGACCGAGGGGTTGGAAGGTTGTATGGGGAATGGGAGAATGCGTGTGAAAGAGAAGGGTAGTGGAAAATCGAATCACAAATAACGGAGCAAATAGAAGGAGGATCGGTCCAACAACCGGATGGTCGGTGTTAGCCAAGTATTGCTTTAGAATGTCTACTTTAGTATGTGAGATAAGAACATAAAGTAGCATAATACTTGCCCCGAAGAATAATTTTCATTAGCATTCTTATTCGAACCGTTTGAAGTGTAAAATGTAAATGCAAAGCTAAGAAGTCTTAGCAGTATCAGACGAAGTGCTATGGAGGAATTCGAGTATCCGAGGAATTATTCGTTTAAGACACCATCGACCACCGTAAGATGGTATACAACCACCTTCGACATGAGCAAGAAATACAATCTCAACTCCAGCCTTTGCCACCACCTCTCAAAGCAGAACCACCCCCCCACCATCAAATCATGGAATTGATCCGTACGTACGCATTCACGTAAGGAAAATGGATCGTCCACTATTGCCAGCATATGATTTATCGCTCGCACTGTTCCTGACATCCGCAAACAATCATACACGAATCGGAGCCGGGAAGGCCCTTCCCATTCGGGGGTGGAATTTTTCAACCACCGAAAGCGTTGTGTGGAACTAAGGGAGCGGTAGAGAAGGGAAGAGTTTATCGGTTCACATCAGGGTTTTGCTGTTTGCAGGCCTTTTCATGTTTTTTTCATCTACTTTCTTACAAGGAGCAGTTATTTTTATTTTTCCCCCCGATGCGTTACGATTCCGATCAAACGGATGGTTTGATTTCCCTTCTTGCGGGATTTGTTTACCTTTTTTTCAGGTTTTGTTTTCGTAGCAATGAAATTCAATTACAGCAAGCAGAACTCTACGGTGGTCGGTAACTTTACCCGAGATGATGAAGGATCATATTTTATGGGTAAGTGAATCTCAATTTTTACATTATGGGATTTTATTTTTCAACAGTCTGTCTAGAGTGGAGATGATTGCTGCGTACTGCAGCTGGCTTGGAAGACTGTAATAATCAAACTCTAAATGCCAAAACTATTTAGCAATAACCAAAGTCAAAAATAGAATTAAACATAAAAACAAAAATAAAATTGAGATGTGAATAATAAACATTGCCCAGCATGTATTCAAATCATTTATGAATTTAGATCCATGCGAAGGACTTCTTCTTCTATTTGGCGTAACGTCCTACGAGGACATGCCGGCCTATACGGGCTTTCGAGACTTTATTCATTTCTACGTAGCCGGAAACCCATGACGGGCATGTTATTGAGTCGTTTGAGTTAACGACTGTACCACGCGACCACGAAGGACTAACTATTCTGACAATCAAATTATATATGAAAATATACTAGGACTAAGGATTTAATGTCAAATAAGATACAGAAAAAGATTTTCATGATTATTATCGAATAGTTAGACAAGTGCAGAGTCACTCTCGTATGGTTCCTCTTCTGGGCCCGCGAAACTCTATTCGATTGGTTTATTCTATGCAATACTATTGGACCCATAGTACCAATTGTTGAGGATAAGTGTATGCGAACAAAGTCCCAGTGCCGAAGATTGTGTGTACATTTCGAGTCTTCTACCCGCGCCATCCACTTTGGTGATTCGACCGTGCGCTGCCCTTTGTCAGCTTGGAAGTTAAAAAAAGTTTTGTAACTTTGAATGAAAATGTAGAAGTTAAGTAACTATGACATTAATCATTTAAACATAATGCTCTTTGTTTGGTTATTATAACAGTCGATTCGGTGACTCAGCGAAAGTTTTTAATATATCCCTACATAGAGCGCACTCAAAGTTGGTAACTGCTAATTATCATCGGGCCGACAAAT
The DNA here is from genome assembly GCF_943734685.1 of Anopheles coluzzii. Taxonomy (NCBI): domain Eukaryota; kingdom Metazoa; phylum Arthropoda; class Insecta; order Diptera; family Culicidae; genus Anopheles; species Anopheles coluzzii. The sequence goes on along the minus strand of NC_064671.1, from coordinate 41,858,721 downwards.
CGTCAAATTGTTTACAGAAGTTTCAGGTCATGACGATTATAAGCCAGTGTTTTTTCTCAACTTTAAGATATTAAAAAAACATCTCATATGTATATTAACATATGCATCTCATACGTATATTTTAGGTGATAAAGTTGACATGTGTGTGGAAAAGCTAGCATTAGAGTGATATTTGTTTCATCGCTGGTTATTTTAAGGTCTTAGTATGTGTCTAATGCTTAGGTGCTCCTGTATGTTCATTAAATCGTAAATAAGTTAACGGAAACATTTGTGCAATGTTGCTAATTTTGTAATCATTAAAATACAATGTTTTGATGTCAACATACTTCCAACGAACTCTGTATAACGGACATTACCGATTGATCAAAAACATTATGAATGTAATAAACTTATGTATTGTACTTTAAAATGACATACTATAAAATAGGATAACAATATCCATAAATATCAAGTAATATTTTAATCATACAAAATAGAAAATATATTAAGCTAACACAATGATGAACAATCGTTTTACCACAATCACTTCATTGTTAATGCCCACAATCGCTTGAGTAGTTCAACTCTTAAATTGCTTAAATTCTTCACTGCGTGCAGGATAACCGTCAGATCAATCGAATGTACAGCATTCCCCACGGCACTCCAGCACTCACAAATAGACGGTGACCGAGTCCGAGAATAAATCAATACAGGCAATACAAAATCACTTCGCCTGGACACCACAGCCACTGCTTACCCTGAAGTATCCGAGGCTCACACCCACTTATCGGGATGGGGCGGTAATTCCCGCAAAGGTGAAGCGTATGAACGAATCCATGTCATACCCTCAGGATTTAACCTTAATTCGATTGCCCGCTAACGGTTGCGCTGGTCGTTTAGTCGCTCCTTTGCCTTCCCCAGGAGACACGCAGCTGCGGGACCAGCAGCAAGCTCCCGGCGGGCCACAAAGATCATTAATCTTTCGGGCTAAGCTGCGTCAGGGCCGGGCATCTTGTGCTATCGTGCTTCCGGGGAGAAAATGGACGTACGTGGGCCCGAGTGTTTGGCTCGATTTGCACACGGGACTATTCATCCTCCCGCACCCGTAGATAGTCATTTTCATCAACTAATTGATGGATGGTGTCGAACGGATGGTTCCAATTGGTTCGGCCGATGGGTAGGCAAAAAGGTTAGTACCCGTGATACTGACCATAACCAGCAGAAACTCAAACCGTCGATGATCTATTTTGTTGGTGCTTTATGGATTTTGCTTTTTTATCTGATTTCCAACACCCAAGAAAACCAACCTATATCGCAGATCATTTCTTAAAAAGCACTTTCTAATGCTCGGTCCTTCGAAGCGCACCTTTGGATTTCCAGTTCCAGCCAAATCAAGGAACCAAGAAAGGCAACGGAAAAAGATGACGTAAACCATGGCTGGTAAACGGTTGACTTATTAAATTTGTCACCGATTCCGGTCAACGCCGTTGCACACCGGGCGCTAATTGAAGCCGAGGGGCCGATTCCGCCAATCGCTCACAGTGTGTCCGACATCGGTCAGAGTTCGTTAGGGCAGGATTGAGATCGGGATCGATTAATTTTATTTGATGCCTCTGGCCCCCGGAAAGCCGTATGACACCTGCAGCTTTTGCCGACGTCGGTCGATTCTTGGGTCGTAAAGTGAATTTTGGGTGCCGGGTGTGATAAGTGAATTTGATGAATGGTTTCGGCTGGAATTGGGTGGCCCCTTTTCCATCGTTACTTTTATTTTACTTGTATTATATGAGTCAATGGAGATAGGTTTGAGTTAGTAAGATGAACTTATTAGCTTTTTTTTATAAATAATATAACCTTTATGTATATATTTTTAAATCCATATATACGTTTATGGACAATAAAGTTCTACCCCACTCATTATGCCGGTAACAAAGTATTTGAAAACATTTGCTTATCATCAATAAGAGCTACTTTAAGACGTCGCATACCACTTCCTGTTACCTTCTCTAACAGAATCAAATTAGATGCTCATCTGTTACTCCTAACAAACGCACACACTCACAGCACTATGACTAAATGGACTTCCGCCGGTCTACACCTGCAGTCTCATTATCAGATCATTGCCGTTCGGACTAGTCTGTAATTTTCTTATCAGCCTCGCTGTCATCGTTTTGTTCATTGTTGGACTTTCGGGTAACTCTCGGTCTCCGCATGGAAGAAGAACTCTTTTCAGCAGACAATGCCTTTCGTTTGTCTGCTATTTGCCTTTGACAAGGTGTGCAGTAATGTTTGCACCATAAGATAGCCAGCACGGTCGAGGCCACTGTTATGACATTCCAGGGACCGAGAGAGACGTCCGATTTTGTTGCCATTTTTGTTGGGTTCGGAGCAGCGCATCATACACAGACACAACCAAAAATCCTCGTCCAAGGCTCGTCGAGAACAAGATATTCTACCGGAGTTCAGTAAAGCATTGAAGTCAAACAAGTCGCATCACTTTCAATGTCTCGCAGGAGGATGAGTTGCCCGGTGGAACTTAATTTTCGGGCTCATTTTGTTATTGCCATTTTGAGCATCGTTTGCTGAGGCAATCAACTATGGTAAGTAATTGTTGTTTTGTATGCAGATGAATTCAACATTAAAAAAAAAGAACTTTAAACGCAAATAAAAAAGTAATGTATTATTAATATCTGGGCGCAATAAATACAACTTAATGAATTTCTGAATTCTCTTTCGCTTCTTAACATTACTTTAAAAATCAATTTAAAAATAATGTTCATCATAGTTATCGATTTTTTAAAAATAATATTGCTTAAACCTCTCTAGAAAATATAATAGAAAATAAAGTATTAGATACCAAATGAAACGATATTCTTTTCATTGACCAATATTCTTTCTGGTAATGTTTTTCATTATTTGTTTCTTCAATTCCTTGAGTAATTCAATTTTGGTTGTGTATCATACGACAAATTTTGATGAAAATGAAATTTAAATACGTTTTATAATAATCTTTTATGTATTATTAACCTTTTCATTCTAATAAACATTGCTTTGATTAGCACCTTAATAAAGGATTTTGTTAACTTCAGAATTTACCCACGTTGTTAATTTTTTTCTGGAACGCAACTGTTGAGTAGATGTAAAATTATAATCAATCAAACAATATTAACTATTCGGCAACAACTAAAGTACTTCATTAAATAAGGATGTTTTATTTCTACATAGTTATGTTTTATCCCTTCTGTTAGCGCTCATTAACATCACAAACAAAGAGCTTCTTTTGGTATGTTTTAATTTCACAACCTAATGCGGCTATAATTTCTCAACCACACGGCAAACATTACGTCTGCACACTTCCTCTTAAAGAAGGTAAGCGATTTGTCGCACAAAAAATCATCAAATATTCACCGTTTTTAATGCAGCGCAAACGTAATTTATGCCCACTTTCTCACAAACCGAACCGTTTAACCGTCCACCGCGCTTCGACACCGACTGCAGAGTGGAAACTTCCTCCCACAAACTCTGAGTCCAGCAAAGCTGAAAAGCATCGGAAGCGTCGTTGCTGATAGGTGTATAGAGGAACTAGCCTGAGTGAGCGAGTATTTGTGTGTGTGTGTGTGTGTGTGTGTGTGTGTGTGTGTGTGTGTGTGTGTGTGTGTGTGTGTGTGTGTGTGTGTGTGTGTGTGTGTGTGTGTGTGACACTTCCGAAAATGACACTTCCTATTAAAACCCGGTAGGATGCAGAAAAGCATCTGCACGAAACTTTCGATGGGTAAAATCCACTTTTGCGAAAGCGCCTCAGCTCGGCGGCTTGAAAGATGCCTTTCTTTTTAAGAGATGCTGTCCACCGGGGACGGAGAACATTGCACGAGCTGCTTGACGGAAACGAAATACATACGTGTGAAGGAAAATCCGGTGCATTATGGGAAGTAACAACACACACTGGCACTGACAGTAATGCACGGACACGGTATGATAAAATATGTAGGTGAAGGCAGGCATGAAATGAGTAGTAATTATAAGTTTGCTGAAGATGTACCTTAAAGTTACCTTAAGCCTGTCCCGTCGTTGCTAAGATCTGTTTTCAATTTTATTGTATAATAATGTGGACTAAAGAATCAATTACATCTTAACTCACTTACAAGATAATGTAAAATGCTAATAATGTTAATAATTGGATGGTCTTTATGTCTACTGAAAAAACCTAAATATTCCTTTGCATTGTTACATTATCATCGAGCGCCGTTCAAGCTATTGTGGAACATTGCAGAACCGCGCTACAATAATTACCTTCTCAATTTCCAACCATAATCTTCTTCCGTTTTAAGTAGCGCTTCCTCCCATTTGGTATAACTGCACATATAACCACATAAGTCATCGCAAATGGGTCTCTCCCCCTGCGATGGGATATGAGGTGCATCCCGATGCAATGAAATATGATAAATATGCTCATTTTAGCGTGTGTCTCATGGGGCACCCGACGGCAAATTGTAAAAGCAACACCTCTTCTGCACCTGCCAAAGCAGTAGTCTCTCAGCGATACACCTTTAGAGAACAACATATCTACCCACCAATCCACCTATGAGAATGTTTTAAAAACATTTTAAACTCGTTCTGAGAAGTAGTTCTATATAAAAGAGTAACGTTCTAAAATCATTCTTAGTATATTTAGTTGTTGAACATTTGGCTAACTGATTTTACTAAGACCAACACCAGATTTTCATTCGCTTTCGGAAAATTTCGGACAGAAAACTATAAAAGTTTTCCATGTTCATTGCGAATCCGCACCTAATGCCTGCTTCGAGTAAATGAAGTCTTGCGCTTTTCTTTGGCAGCGCACACGCGAGAGCATCAGGTGGCCAAAACAGAAACATTTATACACTTTCCCAAAGCTGGATATCAATTTCTCCTTTTTCTTCGCTGCTGGATTGTGGAAACTTCACCGACCAAGCGGCGGAGGAAATGGGAACCGTCCCATTTTGGCACATTGGCCTGCCGAGCTTGGCGGTGATGGCAAAACGATAGTCTAGGAAGGCGAAAAGGAAGTGGTGTGTGTGTGCGTGACGAAGGGGATGCAATTTCGCGGCCATCCTTACAACCTCGGCAACAGGCTGGGGCGCAGTTCGGCTCCTGAGGAAAAAGATGGAAAAATGAGTATAGGTGTATATGAAGCTGCAAGTGTGTGTGCGTCTGGGAGAAGAGGGAATCATACCGATGCCGACGATCGTCCCGCTGGGAATTGACATTTTCCCATCGCCTTAAAGCGAACCGTGCAGGAAGGAAATCCTGTACAGCTGAAGGCTGGCGGCCGGAAGCTCTTGCCCTGCCGCTAAAAACGTATTCGGGGAAAATAATAAAAATAATGTAATATGTTGTCGTTATTAATTTTACATTCTTTGGGGAGCCGTATCGACCGACCACTTTTGAGCGCGGTCGGACACAGCGCAATAGATGTACGCCTGTGAGGCTGCGCTCTGCGTGAGCCAAAAGAGATATCATTTTTTATTATAATTCTTTAGCGATTAAGTTTTTTTTGCCCCGCCTGAACATGCTTGCTTCTTCCTTCCAGCGTGTGGGCCTCTTTTTGCGGAAACAGCACGTTCTGTTGGCCTTTCCGGTCATACCAGTGAGGTGTATTTGTATCTTCCGGTCTCCGCTGCTCGGCTGTGTAACGCTCATTGACAGTCATTTACAAACTGGCGAGATGGAGAAGCAGACGTTTTCTTAAATCGCAGCTGTAAAAGTTGAAAGCCCACAGCCCCTGACCGGTCCTAATGCGGAACTGCGGAAGGGAGGGAGTAAATTAAATTAGATTTACTTCCACTTTCACTGCGCAATGATTGGCTAAAATGGACGATCGTTTGAATAACCTTCCGCTTAAAAATGGCCCAAGAGAGTTCATTATTGTTTGTGTGCTTCGTGTTTTCTTCTGGTGAAACGAATCACAGTTGTTATCGTTGTCCTGGCTGCCTGCTTTTTCAGGATGACGCCGGCGGCAGACGGCGAGGGCGAGAAAAGTGAAAACAACATTTAATTATAAGATTAGCGTAGTACGCCAATAGCGCGACGCGGTTACGTGCCTTCGCTTGTTGCTGCGCTGAGCGGGGGGGCAAATATTTTCCAATCTAGCTTTTTTTTGTTACTTACATTTTGGAAGTTTTGTATGAATCTGGGCGTTCTTATGTCTAAAGAACACCGTCATTCTACAGATTTGCAATATTGCACTGCGACACAGGTGAACGACACCGCTGCACGTCCCGGACGTCCAATGCATACTCATGCTAGCGTCGGTGTGATGGGTGGAAATTGATAAAAATTGCCACATTTTCTGCTGGGGAGCAGGATTTAAGAAGATCGTTGAAATATTGCACATTCGGGAGACATTGGGTCTGATGTTGAACGTACACACTCCAAGTGCACTCTGTTTATACGGTTGCAAATGCATCTGGAAAAGGGGTTGTTTTGGAAACAAGTTGTATTCCAAATGATAATAATACAATATTTTGAACTAGAATAATGAAGATATATATCATTATAGAATTATAATTCATGTGAAAGGGTAGTATAGTAATAAAAATTATAGTCATATCAACCCTTTAGTTATTACATATTTTGGTAGCTGTTTGTAATGAAGGCATGCTAGAGTAACGACAAATATTTATTTTTATACGCTAAATAATTGTATAAATCATTTTTACATTATTTTTCAATACTTATTTTAGTTTGAATAGTAAAGGTAATAGTACCAAAAGGTAATAGGTAATAGTGCCAAAGTCTTAGGATAAATTTACTAAGGAAATGATGCATTATATTTCACGTGCCGTAATGCCAAACATATGAATTTATAATTTCCTCACTGTTGACAGAACTATTTCCTCACTGTTGACAGAACTATTGATGTATTTAACAACTAAAAACAGATTTCATATTATTTTGGTTTGTCGTCCACCTTGTTTTGCATAAATTTTCTGCTCGAATTAATCTGTTATAAATGTTTTAATTATTGACTAATATTTATTTATTTCTGTTCAATGGACTTATGTCTAATTGAACAATAACTTTAACTAATTTACCCCATTAATCTAACCTAACAGTATTTTATTTAAAATGACGATGTGCCTGTATAATAGTCGTTTGAGTAGCTATATGTATTGAGTCCTGCTCATGACCGTATTTGGGGCATTGCTTGCGTACGTAGAATTAGTTATGGGAAGCCAAAGAGTGTACTTCTTAGAGAGCATTTAGGAGCGTATAGGTTTCATCTATTCAGTAATTATGGTGCATCGATCTCATTTTTTTTTAATGCAATAAATCTTTCTTGTGCGACTAGCCATCGGTTGTAAAGCGGTTTTAACCGTAGTAGGGAGATTCGATCCTAATAATTTAGCATTGTATTTATCCCAAATAGCCAGCTCGTACTTTATAGCTGATTTGGGGATGTTTAACCAAAAATCATTCCGATGTCGTACTTTGTGGGTGATTCAGAGATAGACGGTACTTTGCGGAACTAAGAAGCTTTTTAAAAAGCACTTGGTACGCTCTGGAACCTTGCAGCTGGTTAGCCTGACGTGTATAGTTCACGATGGAACTTGAAGGCTCGTTAAGAATGCGTTCCAAACTTGGTGGAACTTCATAGTTTTTTAATGCATGACATCGGTACAAGGTTACTCTTGTTAAAATGTCAAAGACTGACGCCGTCAAACATCTCATTGCTACTGCACAAGTTAGATAAGCTAAATGAAGAAGAAATATTTAATGAAGTGATTGTGATTTTTTAGTAGACTATGTGAAATTATGTGAAACTCGAGAGCTTTTAGAGTTTTAAAATAAACCTGTACATAAAAAATACAAATCGTGTTGTGTTTATTTCAAGTGCGCCATGTTTGAAAATAAAACGCAAAGAAAAATAATCCCTGGCACTGTGGCATAAGAAAGCTGCATAAGCGCTATTTCAAAGACTCGCCTGGAACTTTGATCCTGTTTATCTTCTGCAAAAGACGAATTCAAGCAGCGATCTTTAGCATGTCAAAATTAGCTGCTTAAGCAAATTTGGTTATGCAGAATGTTATGGAGAAGCCAAGATAGATTTTTTTATTGCCAGCGTAGGAAACCTTCCTTGATTCGACTCGATTCAATAAGACCAGGGGTCTCCATACTACGGCCCGCGAGGACTGGATTAAGGTTAAATTTAATAGCTTTTTTTCTAACTGTTTTTCTTACTTCTGAAAGATGAAAATCAAGATTCAATAAACGTAAGCTGCAGAAATTTGATATTTTTCATTAGTATTTTCTTATTAAAACGAGATTTTAATTTCCACTCATTCTAAAGGTAGCGTCAAAATGGCCCTCAGCAAGATTGATTGTGAAGCAATGCCGCCCGCGAACTGAAAAGTTTGGAGACCCCTGTATTAGACCATAGATCAGCCCAAGTTAGTGAGTTGAACTCAGCGAAGTTGAACAAAAGAGCGAACAAATGATCTGTAGATAGCTTTAAAGCATAAAGGGGTCACGCAAGACTTTAATGTTCCTGATGATAAATCCTCACTTAAAGGTAAGTCGTTAATAAATAAAATAAATAATAAGGGTGGACCCTTAATACTAATCTTAATAAAAAGAAAGCCCACCTAGCTTTTCATACATAAAAATGCTAGAGCATTTACTCCATAACTCTATTTGTTTTTGTTTTTGTACAGATTATTTGACGAAAGTTTAAATTTAAAATGTCTTAACTTTTCGTGAGCATTTTTGATTTGTAACGCGTCGTGGCTACCAATATCAATATATTATCGAATTGAAAATGACGGAGTTTCGGCAAGTCAAACCACACAAACCATTTTAAATGATGGGAGCAGTTCTTTAACAGAAGGTTCCGTATTATTAAAACTTTTTTTTTATTCATATTGACACATGAGTAAAATCGAAAAAATAAAAAAGATTAGCAAATAGCTCAATGTAACGAATAAAAGAAAAAAACATTCTTATTTGAACTACATACTAGCACATGAAGCTACTTTGTAATTGCAAAGAGCTTAACTCAGCATTACTTTAAAAAACGCTGCAGCAAAACGGATCATCCCATTACCTTTAAGGGCTTTAAGGATTCTTTTGTGAAGCCTATCATTTCACTACACCGGGCCTATTTTCACCTTCAAAAACAACACCCATTTGACCGCTCTATAGCACGAAATCTTCCCCAAAATGGCCAAACAAAAAGCCATGAATGAAATTACGATTGGCACACGCAACGAAACAAAAGCAAAGCACTGCTCCGGTTGGCAACTCCCTCGGCGAGTGGTTTCGTAATTGAAATTAAGCATAACGGCGTGTTAAACTTGCCTTTTGAAATCCTAAAATAACACCTTCTTTTAAATTGCTTCTTAACGCGAGCTTAAGCTGAGGGAACACGCAACTGATAACCCTTTCCCCGGTGAAAGGGGTTGAAAAAAGGTTGCGCCTTTCCCTTTTTCACACCTCTCACCTGGTCTGCGGAGAGTTGGGAAAAATGAACCAGAAGGCTTTCGTTTAATTTCGTACCATTTTTTAGCCCACCCCTGTTGTTTTTGCACTCAAATTATCAGTGCTCTTTTTTGTGTGTCTTATCTTGAAGGGTGTGTCGCTGTTCGGTTTTTTTTATGAAGCAACACTAAGAAACTCTTTTCGTTATTTGCTGGATAGGCTGTATCGTTTCTACTTGAAGCCAGCATCTGCCCTACAGCGCGCAGCAACGTTGCCTTCGGGGAAATGTGTAAGTCTATTGGAACTCCCCCAACGGATGAACTTTGTGGCCGCACAGCGAAACGAGCGAATGCCGGGAACCGAATCGAAACGGCCAAAGATACGATTACGATCTGATTTTTATTCAATTTGCTTCGGGTGTTGCTTTGGGAACAAGGGGCAGTCGGTAGCAGATATTACCGCCGGCTCATATAAGGACTGCCACCACGCTCTCAACAAGATCTGAACGTGGCAGCATCATAATGTTCATAGTTCTTCCATTCACCCCGCTTCCACTGGACTACTAACACGACACATGGCTAAAGTTTTTTGTTTCCTTTCTCTCTGTTTCCTACTTCCGGTTGCAGCCAACCATGGAAAGGTGTATCAAAAATTTGTGACCAGGATTACAATTGGCCGAGATTTGCTTTCCTCATTTGCCGTTTGCCGTTGTAATTTTGGCACTACTTGAGCCAGGGCCCGTACGTCCTCGTCGGTTTCTTGCGCTTATGGTCTCGTAGGTAGTGGGCGGTAGGTTCGCCTGCGAGAGGCTTCGATTTGCCATTATCATATCATAGTTATCCTTGTTATTATACCACATTATCATCTTGTTACTCGGCTTCACTCGACGGCTGGCCGAACTGGCGCTGCTAGACCGGAAAAAGCAGGGGGAAATTACCTGGATTTGACTGTTTTTCCATTTGCTGCAGCCGGCAACGAATTCGCCTTTGGACAATGAGCACGGTGGTGCAGACGGTAGGAATGTCATGGTTGGAAAGGATTCGTTATCGGTTTTCAATTTATGTTAATAATAGATCTTTTTATGACCACCAGCTTGGTGGGTGTGAGAGTTTTCCCGGCAGAGGCTTGCTGATCACAATCTTGCAGATACTTATTTATATGGTTGATTTGTTCAGGATATGGTATTTCAACTACTCTTTTCAATGGTAGTGGTAGGATTTGAAAGCAAATCCTTTTTTGTAATGGTCATTAAAACAGTGTATAAAGCTGAAAAATCTCTTTGACTAACAGCAGTTTATTTTTCATCATACATTCCGAAGCGTTTAATAATTCCTGAAGATTTTGTTTACTATTAGCTTACGTTGGATGATTTCACAACCTGTGATAACTCAATATTATTGCAATGGCTCACAACGGCTTAACAAATAATGTATTCAAGTAAAGTGTCAAGTTTATTACGCTCCACTTCTCGTGTCATTTCACTATTTATTTTGTCATTAATTAGTTAATTTAATATATGGATCCGAGCCTCCCATTCACAGGACTCACTGTCACGGCTTATTACTGAACTCGAACTTCACCTTCTGCAAAACTATTTGTGCACCATGCAGCTATGGATGTCCATTAGTGACACAGGCAGAATCATATCGGTTCAGGTTGTAATGTCAAATGCTAATAAAAAAAAACTAGCTTCATTCAACTCCGTTGGTTCATCATGTGTTCATAAAATAAAAAAATCGTAGGTATTTCAAAAAAGTACCTCAACATTTCATTATCCTGTCCACTTCTCGTGTCATTTCACTATTTTGTATTCTTTTTAATATCCTTACCTTTTTTGCAAGAAACTAGAAGTTTTTGTCATAGTTCTTGCTATTTCTGTCTGCAAAAAATGCCCTAATCCAGTGTATGTCATTGTTCCATTACTTGGTAAGATTGTGTATAATACGTGAGCGTTACTTCTTACTTCATTTTGTATAGGGAGATACTAACAGTCGCTATATTATATTTTATAAAAAAAAACGGTTTTGCTTGCTTTCAATTTCGTTTCATATGGAAAAGTATTCTTCGAATAGGTAAAACGTAATCTTTGTACTTAAAATAGTGTAATAAAATACAGGATTTTCAATATTTGATTCTCATCGAAACCGTTTTCCATATAAAAAAGTCTATTAGTTGTTATCTATATCATCTTTCGTCGATTTCCATATCTGTAGTCGAAATCGTCATAATACCTCTCCCCTCCTTTCTGTTTTAGTGCATGAAATGTGTAAAAATTGCATGAAATGTGTAAAGAAGAATAATGTAGAATCCATAATAATGCAGACATTTTTGCCTTAATATAGCTGTGAAAATTAATCTTGGACAGGTGATTATCAACATTAGGCCAATGCAGATACGTCTTAACTGTTAAAATAAGTTTCGAGACCGACGAAATATGCGGCACTCATCGCAAAAAGACTTGAAATCCCCCTTACAGAACATGCCAATTTCATATGTTCTTTAGTTGAAAGTTATATGTAAACGATTGTGTATTTATTAAAATATGATTACTCGACGTGGGTACAATCACATTCTACATGCAGATGCAATAAGTTGTTAAAAAAAATCCAAACGATGTGTTCTTGCATAATCGAATGGGAATTGCCATTCTTCACCTCATTAAAAATAAATCTACCCATTTCCTCAATTAGGATAATAAACCAATTACCTGGACCTTGACTATTTTTTCTCTCTTCTGCCTATAAGTACCACATACAGCATTCGTGCAGCTATGCCGCTTAATTTTCCGGCCCTTTATTGTGCACCAGCTACTGCAGAAGCAGTCCGCAACGACTGGGGATTGATTTTTGCCAATAATCTCGAGGCAACAGCCAATATACCAAATGCTAATGGTTGGGTGCGATTTAGTTTTGTTGCTGCTGCCAACACCAACACCTATACAGCCCATAGCGCATTCTTTCTCTTGCTGCCACTTGAATTCATTACTCGTTGCAATTTACGTTGCAAAAATCTCATTTTTCCTGCCTAACAAATGAGCCCTCTGCACTCGATGAAGTTTCCGGCACCAGTGCACCAACAATTGGTTTCAGTCGCGTTTGGAGAATTTTGCATTCGACAGCCTGCCAATGAGTAGTGCCCCGTGGGCATAAAAAAATACCACACCCAGACTCATTGCTGTTTTCAATTGCTTGGTAGCTTTTCCGTTTTGTTGTGCTGTTTATTTTTAAGACGAACGTAACGCTACCGAAAAGTATCGGCAAGTGATTATTTGCCATTTCGCGAGCGTCCGTTTGTGTGCGCCACCCTTATTAACAGGGAGTACGATTTTTCAATAATCCCACTAATGGAACAATGATTGATGGCGATTGTGTCTTGTGGGTTCTGCGGGTGTACATCGGTGGAAAAACAGGGCAGCTTGCCCTCGGGCGAGCAGGAATTTGACGCGCGACTAAATCGCTATTAGCACACAAGCACGGTTTGGGAAAGGGAACGGGAAACTCACAAAAAGCAACCACAACCAGCAATCCTCTTGAGCTGGTATCGAGCTAGGTCGTCGACGAACGAAGCGCAAGCGGTGCAAAATGGAAAGATAAATATTCACCGTTAGTCAATTATCAATCTTAGCTACGTCGCCGTCTGTCCGATACTGTGGAGGGTAAAAGCTGCTGGTTTTGCTTTTCCGCTCTTTTGCGAGGGAAGTTTTGTTCTCGTTTATCTTAAGATGTAAGACGAAGCTAAGCGCTTTTTGAATAATATTCAAGGAAGCGTACAATTGCTTCTTACTGCCTTGACCGTTCTGCGACCGTTCTGTAACAGAAATCGATCTGCTTCGGAACCACATTTACCGGTGACATCGTTGATCGTTGCTCTTCAGTAAACATAAAAATATGACTCCCGGTCATGTAAACAAGTCGATTGATGTAAGGAAACCAACAACCGAGGCACAAACGTTTACCATATTGTGTTTAACAAACGTACAACGATGCAAACAACAACAACAAAGCCATCAGGGGACGAAATTTTCACGTAGAATTGATTTGTTTTGCAGCACTCCCCTGGTAGAGTAGAACAAACAAGCAAACAATGCTGCAGATGTACCGAATGGTGTAGGAGTGTAATCGAATTATGTTCAGCTTGAACAAAGATTTCTCCGTGGTTTCCGTGTTGTTAGAGCAGCATCCGGTTTAAATTTGGCTCTACATTGATCGATTTTAGGGCTTATGACGGATATGGCGATTTTGAATCAAGTTTTGAGAATGAAAGTATTTTTGTTTTTATAGAAAGGAAAAGAAAGTATTTACTTACTTACTTATCCGACGCTACAACCGTCTTGGCCTGTCTCAGGAGTGTCCGCTCACGGTCTCACACGGTCTGCCAGTCCGTTATCCCGGCCTTAATGGCGGACGCCTCCACGCCATCCTTCCACCTCAATTTGGGCCTACCACGCCTCCTCTGTCCTTGTGGACAGCCTAAAGTCCGTTTCCATGCGTCCTTCATGGCCAGCCTACTGGAGCCTGGCGAGCTTGATACGCTGTACGACAGTGAGGTCACTCGTATAGCTCGTCATTATAGCGGCTCCTCCATTGTCCTTCAACACATACGGGACTAAGCATACTTCTGAGCATCTTCCTCTCGAACGCGGCTAAGAAGGTTTGGTCAGATTTGGATAGTGTCCATGTCTCAGAGCCGTGTGTAAGTACCGGTACTATATAGGTGCTGTATAGTCCCAGCTATATAGCTTCGGACCCAGGACGAAGGTCCGTCGCGACAGGTTGTTTGAGGTGAACTGATTTTTCAGGTTGTAGAATGACCAATTGGCAGCCAGTATCCTTGCGCGCTACTCAGCTGTCATGTTATTGTCGTTGCTAACCTTTGACCCGAAATAGGTGAACTCTGGGACGACGTCAAAAGTACGTTCTCCTATCTGTACGTCACGCCTACGTAGGTTATGATTATTTACAGGGTTTCTCAAGCCAGCTCAACATCGTAACACTATTTTTCGAACAGGTTAAACGATTGTCAACATCGTACATACAATTCGAATCCGTAAACTCTTTTCAATTTGGTAACACTAGGTTTTGGACCCGTAAAATCCCAACTCGAATCTGAAAAATGTATGTTGGCTGTCTTGTCACCCATTATACATTTCACACACAGTCCCATGACATGCGGTCTAGGAAATTGTTTACGCGTTTTTTTAGTTTAAATTTTAGTTTTTGTTTTGAGAGGTGTAAGAGGCTGATAGGCTCAAAGTATCTAAAAAAATTAATCATTTCAATCATCATCATCAAATTATTTGAATTAAAATCACTCTTCTGTATATTGTTTTTAATTTTGAGCACGCTACCCTATCAATCTTTGAATCTTAAAATTTTCAAGTACATAATTAATTACACTACTAATTCATTCCAACCGTGTTAGCATGTTGCTTTCCGTAAATCTCTTCACAACTAATAACTTTACCACCGAAATTGAACCGTTTATAACACGCAATTTTCCCCGATCCTTGACGAGACGAAGTGCAAGTTATAACCACCCGACTAATGTAAAACTTCAGGATAATATGGGTAGGTGGAAGTGAGGTGTATAAAACAAAACAAAAATAACGGTCACAAAGAATTCCACCAGCTATGCTAGCTCATCCCAAGCCTCGTGTCACCGCTCTAACAAGGACACGATGCTGACGGACAGCAAAGCACCGTAACAAACAAAAAGCGGCAAAGCAGATATCGTTAATGA
The DNA here is from genome assembly GCF_943734685.1 of Anopheles coluzzii. Classification (NCBI taxonomy): domain Eukaryota; kingdom Metazoa; phylum Arthropoda; class Insecta; order Diptera; family Culicidae; genus Anopheles; species Anopheles coluzzii. The sequence goes on along the minus strand of NC_064671.1, from coordinate 41,843,550 downwards.
AAGAGTTGTTTTTAGAAGTGGACGATGCTGTTGTTGTCTCCTGTTGCTTCAACACAACACACCGGAACCATCCTTTCTTTATCACCCCTTCTGCTTCCTTCACTCTTCCATTTTCATCCAGAAGCAAGTCATTTTATTTCGTCCTCTAGCGAGAAGTTGATTGTCATCCATCCGAACTGTTAGCGCACATCCCAACAGGATCCACGTTCCGTGCCGGATTCCTTCAAGCAAACTGGCAAACGAAAGAGGGGAAAAACTGCGTATAGCAAAATATGAATTCCAACCGTTCGTACAGTTTTTATTTTTTGCCCCATATTCGGACACCCTCTCCCATTGGCCAATGCGAAAGGAAATGCGTTTGGTTTGGTGTGTTTCTGACTGTAAAAGTTGCTCGACCACACCACTCAAGGCGCTTTGTTCGTTTGTTTTGCTACGGTTGTTTTTTCGCTCTGTTTGGGATTTTTTTTTTCTTCTTTCATTCCACTGTTGGCCGTTGTTTAACATTACTGTACCGCTTAATAGCGCCTCGGTGACAGTTTTTTGAGTGATTAAATGCTCCCTAGTGAAGGGAGAGCGTCTGGGTCCTGGGTTTCGTGTTGGCTCACCCTTCAACCACTACCCTGGGGAGTGCAGTTGATGAGTCGCTGATGGCCGGAAGGATAGTTATCGTACAATAACGGACCGAGAAGATCAGAGCAGATAAAAGAAGCAAATGGGAGTGGTACAAACTACAGGCAGAAGAAAGGGGTAGTGTTTTTTTATATTTTCCTGAAGTAAAAAGCAGGAACTTCTAAGGCTTTGTGAGAATTTTTAAGTACCTTGACGAGGTGGACACAAACTTTACGCAGAGTCTCATGGTCAGGTAGGCCTGTCCTCTCACTACGGCCTTATTTTATCCACAGCCTGGCGCAAATGATTGAAACTTTCAGCGTGGAAACCGTCAGGGTTTGCATTGTACAGCTCCTCGTTTGGTGAGTGATTATGCAAGAAGGCGTATTTTACCGTCAGTTATGCTTTTAAGATGATTGATATAAAAGTCTGTCCATTGTTGATGCTGGATTTGGGAGGGGTGGTCGGCTTATCCCCTGCCTTGGCACGACATTACGCTTCGTTTGTTGGGTTTGCAAATGATATCTTGTTCAGAACGAAATCAAAAGCTCGTCACATTTTAACGGTTCCACACAGCAGCGCTCTTCTATTGTTGTGCTGTGTTTTCATCTATTATTTTCGGCACTGAACCTGTTGTTTCGTTTCGTTTGTAAAACTGAAAGCAGCAAAGCAGATTTACCTCACTGGACTGGAAAGGAGAGTTTACGTTGTTTGTGGTTGGATAGTTTAGGATACCTTGTAATAACAAACCCAATACTGTTGCGTAGCGAAGCAACACTCTAACAGCGAAATCAGAATTCATCTTTTCGATTTTTATTCCAGTAATGTTTGCGGTATTGTTTGCTTTAAGATATGAGACTGGCGTGGATTCATCCATCCAGTTTTGCATAACCCGACGGATCGTTATTGATCGGCTTCCAGCAAGAAGAAAGACCAAGCCATTGGAAAAGGTAACGATTCTGCTACCCAAACGCAATCAGTGGTTTCATCCCCCTTTTGCATTGCAATGCAATTTTGCCTTTAGATTCGGTTTTGATTTACCACGACAAACAACAAACCAGCAGGTGTCTTTCAATTGTTCCAGGTGTATCTCTCTCTCTCTCTCTCTCTCTCTCTCTCTCTCTCTCTCTCTCTCTGTCTCTCTCTGTCTCTCACTCTCCGATCTTTTTACACAATTTCCTTGCTTGTGGTCTCTTCATACCGTTTGGCGACTTGTTTTTTTTTTCATGGGTTTTGGAGTAAAATCAAGGGTAAAATGAACTCGAACTGAAAGGCATGAAGACGGTAGGAGTGAATAAAGAAGACGGGGTAGCATCAGACAGATCATTATTATTGCTATTATTGTTAATACAATGATCTGCTCTTTGCTTACCGAAAGTGAGTCCTCGGCCTCTGCAACCATGCATTCGTTACGACAATACTGCTGCACCTGTATAGGAATGTCGTCCCGAGATGTCCTTCCCGAGAACGGCATCATCATAAACGAACAAGCAAGAAAGCAAATGAAATGAATAAGCGGTACCGACAGAGGAAAATGAACCATCACGGGAGTAAACAGAGCGAAAGAAAATAATGCACACGAGTGCATCGCGGTGCAGGATTATGATGCTCAGGCTGTCACGGGCTCAAATGGAAACTTTTAGATGGGATACTGGGTCGAAGTAGAAAGCAGTACGAAGGGAAAGTTTTTCCTTTCTAATACATGCAAGTCTAGGAAATGTTGCTCTATTTGATGAGATCTACTTCAAGTATATACAACGCAAACAATCAACTGTATAAAAATAGTGTTGTGCATTGTAAGTCGTTGCAAATGAATGGAGCGTTTCGTTACACGTGCGAACAAACCGTTGCACATAATCATGCATATCAAGTAATCTTAACTATTTAAAGTTATGTTGATGATGTGGCCCACCTCATACCTCTTAATTGGATTGAGATAGACAAATAATCTAACGATAATGTGTAAATTAATTGTTAGAAACGAAGTATAAATACAAAACGAATGGGGCTATCAGCAAGCATAAACAGGTCAGCGATGAGAAGCAGACTTTCGCCCACATAGGCGACTTCCCAACACGACCAACTCCGCATCGCGTCTAGGTAGGGCAACCCAAGAAACATCCCGAGACGGTCCCTTTAGCCGGGAATCCTGGATCTCCTATACCACCCTCTCACATGCAACTTAGAACAACATAAACAGTTTCAGCTTAAACAGCGACTTTGCAAAACTAATTGACCTTGGCTTATTATTATAAAATTGAAATCCCGGTAAAACATATGTAATTCATGGCCACAAATGAGTAATTCTTGGATAATGAGATAATTAGGAATTCTTGGATCATGAGCTCTTCGAGTAAAATGACGATAGATATCAGATCATCTGAACACTCTCATTTCCAGGTAGTGTAGCAAGTTACCGTTGAGCAGTTTATTGAAAAAAAAAATCATAGTCTCGTAAACCTCTGCTTAGTTGACATCCATTGCAAAATATCACTCATGACAATTGACGACGTAAACCATCCTATGTAGTTATTGTATTGTTTATGGCATTGTAATCATGAAATGGGCCGTAGAAAATATAAATACAAATTATAGATGTTACATTTCGTTATGAAAACAATAAAATTAATGCACCAATTAGCGTGCCAATTCATAGTGGTACCGATGTGTTTTAATGCATGTATACTGTCGATAAGGTACATATATGAAAGTTTTAACAAATAGATATTGATATATTATCTTCATGAACACAACAGTTCTTACCATTAAACATAACAAATTTTAAAAAATCTCCAGTTTTCTTACAGCACCGTTGTATTCCCAATGGTGGTATGGTTCCTACAGTCATCGTATTGTGTTCCTATGCTGGTGTTAGTCAATGATACCTGAGAAACTGTATGTAATATAAATAAAATTTAGTTTTTATTCTGTTTTATATGAGGAGCTAAAACTATTTCCATAACAACAATTTGTGTAATTTAATCGAAATAAATATATTATTGATGAAAATATTACCTATAGTGCCGTATGAGATCTACTTCAGACAAATCAGACCGGGAAGGTGTCAAATCAGACTGGGAAGTTGTCTGTTTTTCACTCAGCTAGATATGCATGTTTTATCATTGTTTTGGTATATTACTTATAGGAGATTTGTTTCCGTTGCTTAGTTCCGTGAAAACAATACGACTTGTGGAAAATATCTTGAGAATTTGTGTAGAATGTTCTGTTCGTACTGATTTTATGACCATAACCACTATAGGAACACGCTATTTTGTGTACGTATAATGGCAATGGCCGGTCGCGTAGTACAGTTATCAACTCGTAAGGCTTAACAACATGCTCGTCATGGGTTCAAGCACCGGATTGACCTTACCCCCGTAGCAAAGGATTGCCTATCGTGCTATGGGTAATCAATAAGTCACTGAATGCCAAGCCTATTAGTGGGAAAGGCAGGCCTTAACCGACAACGGTTGATGTGCCAAAGAAGAAGTAGAAGAAGTAGAAAAAGAAGTTAATGGCACTTTGATAAAAAAAACACCTTAAAATGAGAATATATAGCCCAAAGACATAAGTGCCGATTATGTGACTCAACTGCTTGAGAAAAAGTATCAAAAATGCTCATTTTCTATTATGATCCGTGTTAGAGAACTCGATTTGTCTCTGGTTTGATATATCGAACTGAACGAAGGTCATTTGCATTACCTGACTCAAACGGAGACCGTTTTTTGTCAAACAGCTTTCCGTCAGGTTAAAGCTACGGAAAGCGGTTTGTTTTACGGTTTAACTACTAAATACATATATTTAAACCACATGAATTGCATGTAATTAAATTCAAAAGGGATTTTTTGTAATTATTCACTACAAAAAGGGTGGGAATTACAAAATACACAGAAATTAGAAAATCATACCACAAGCGCTACTTTTCATGACATTGCCAAACACATTTAAAGAACAATAATATGCCACACGTAGAAATATTTATAAATTGGTACGATACTTCCTGCGTTACGCGTTGCAGTTTGTTTTGACAAACAAGTCCATTTCAGATCAATTTGGTAGCAATGTCTCGAGTCAACGAAAGAAGTCTCTAACAACCTTGTATAATACCGATTTCGTTTCAGTTCGTGTAGCGCGATTTTGTTTGACACATTTCCGTTTGAATCAGATAATCGACACTATAGAATACACAGAACATAGAATTTTAGTCAATCAGTAACGTATAAAGTTATGTTAAAACATAATAATTCCCTTAGTTATGTAGTTATTTACAAAGAAATCCTAAGTATTTAGGAAATATGTTGACACATTTCAAAAAATAGTATAATTTGTGGCTGCTATGTAATAAGAAAGACACTCATTGCAGTACCAGAGAAAATTTCACGCTAACCAATGATTGCAGCAAATTCATTTTTAAATCAATGTAAATCTTTTATTAATATTTTATTTAAAACAAAAACAAAAAGTTACTTTTGAACTTTTAGATTTTGAACTTAAACGCAAACATTTTTGATGTTTGATGTTATCATGCTTTAAAGCACTTAAAGCTCATCGTAATATAAATCAAAACAATAAGAAACTGAAAACACATAAATTAAAGAATAAAACAAATAGTTGAACTCTCTAATAATTAATTGTGATCATCCAGTAGATCGATACTTTGCATAACAATTACAGTTAGCGCTTTAAAATGATAATCCATCGTAACCTTAACACACTCCCAATACAAAACAAAAACACAACAACAACGGTGATAATGCGCGCTACTGAGATGATTAGTCCGTTGTCCATTTGTTGTTGGTTTTGTTTGGTATTCTTTTCATTTGTGTGTTTTGTTATTCTTTTTTATTGTACTGATGATGTGCTAAAACTCAACCAAAAACAACAACAGCAACAGATTGCTACTGCACGTACAGGCTGTAATCAAATGTTTTGGGATTTAAAGAAGGGAGCAAAAAACAAATGCACATGTTACCGCTCGAAATGTCCGTGTCCATTGCTCGAAACGAGTCCTGGGAGGGAGGTGGTGACGCTAAAGAGGATGTGGTTTTAATAATACACCACACCAAGCACTGAACAATGTAATGGTTGGATGGATGGAAAGGGAGAAGTGGTTTTATTTTTACTCTATGCCCGAACAGAAAGCGGAAATGAAAGCAATGAGATCTAAAATAAAAATATTAACTGTGGTCAGCTTGTGTACCGGTTCCATGGCATTGCATAGGGGTGTGGGATATTCAGGAGTCCACCATATGCAACAAGTCTGATTGGGAGGAAGGGCAAACAACGGGTGCAGGTTGCTTTTCATTGTAAAATCTAAGAATCAAACGAAACAACAGCACCGGAAGGCTTCCGTACATCAGAGGGGCGTAGTAAAATTACGCCTCAGGTGAGCCCGGTACTGGGTTGTCAACGGGCCGGTAGGGCTTCATCTATCAAATGCTGCTTGTACGGCAGATCGCAGGTAAGCGAAACGAACAATGAAAGAAACTCCTTTCGCTGGGCCTGATTATCCAACCAGATGTATTTCTTTTGCGCTGTTTTACGACTGTTCAGACAATCATGCAGGTTTAGTTGGTTTAAAATAAAGCAATAGAGGCAAAAATGTCAAACTACATCCACCCCAAGCATACTGTGTTTCGTTTCCATGATTGCACTATTTGGACAGTTTGATGAAAAGCATGACAAAGGATTGATTACATCTTTCATTTACTTCTGTTCCTGCAACCCAATCTATCTTTTATTCACTTTCAGCATTTGTATCTCATAAAAATGTAACCTCAAATTTAATCATGCAGTAGATATTCAGTCCTCCATGTACAACAAAACGAAGATAACAGTCAAAAGCCATTGCCATGAGATTTACCGCCGAAAGGCAATCCGAAATCAATGGAACTCGTAGAACGCGAAACGCTACACGCTGGCTCCAAGAAACACATTCCAAAAGGTGTCTGTAACATTTTGAAAATCCCATCAGATTGTGTATTATCGCGTTAAAGTATCACCGTCTTCAAAATAATAAAATTTTACGATAGTTTAAAGCAAGATGGTTGGAACAAGGGTTAATCAAATACTCTAAAAAGAAGTTAAGAAATGAAGTTTAAATCTCTCGGCACTAAGGCAAATGATAAATTATTAGAAAAAAAAATGCGATCAAATTATGTTGCTCTTCTCCAAATTCTCTAGAAAATACACTAATCAATCATTCACTTAACACAAGGCTCGCATTTTACAACGTCTGTATTCCTATACCAATACCGACAATAATAAAAAAGCTTACAGTTTGCCGTGTTAAAGAGGAAACCAACCATTCCGCTCACTGCCGTATCGCTGAAAAAATAATGAACAAGGAATTTTCTATACAACCAGCGTAGACTTTGAGCGTACCGGGCCACCGGGAAGACGAAAATAAAAACAATCCTTCTGTCTACCCCACAAAGCATGACCACATAAAAAAGGAGGTAAAAAAAACTATTGGCAAATAAGTAAGCAGCGGCAAAACAAAATTGGAAGCGAAGCATAAAGCGCCGTAACGAAACGAGCTGCATTTTATAGAGAGTGAGCACACACACCAAACCATCGGAACGTCCAACAATAACCGAAATTCAAGGACGATCTGGGGGATGAAGGGATGGACACAAACGGATATCTGCCTTTTCGTCCTTAGATTGAACCAAGGTTTGGTGCTCAATGGCAAATGGCGCTGCTAACAAGCCACCCACCAAACACCAACGGAATCCTGTCCCAGCACAAGCTGGATATCGGGCGCAGAGGTGCAGGATTTGCAACCGAGACTTTATACAACCAGCAAGGGGAAGGTGACTCGACTGTGTGTGTGTGTCTGCATCTTCACCCCAAACCACTACAAAATGGACATTTACTAGCTTCATCTATAAACAGCACACCATCATCCCTTGCTGGGTTGAGTATAGGTGAACAAGAAAAAAAATAACCCAAAAAACAATCTCCCAACACAAGGTAATAGCAATGGTTTCGGTTTTCGATTTCCTTGTCCTGTGCGACTCGATCCACCGCTAAGACAAACACATTCCGAGTACGAGAAAACCAACCGAAGTCGTCGCGTGTTGAGAAATAAAATAGGTTTTTTTCTGTTCTGTTTTGCTGCCCCGCACCTCATCTCGTCTGAGCAGCAGGAACGCGAGCTCCAAGATGCATCGAAAGTGCACTGCCGGAGTCTCCCCGCCAAGTCCAAGTCAAAGGGCGAGCATCCGCAAAATAAACATAAAACAACCACAACACTCCACAACATTGAACCGGGCAGGATTGTACACTACTAAATTTGCTTCCTTCCGGTTACTGGTCCGAAACACCCGGGACAACCGACGGGCACGGTTGTGCAGTCCTCCAGTACAGGTGCATATCCATAAAATGGAATAAAAAATAACCGTTGAATATTTAAAAATATTTTTAAATTCAACACGATCCCGGGACACCTTCGCGGCGATGCGGTGATCACATTGAGAACGATCCCTTTCTTAAAACGAACTTGGAAGCTGCTACCGGTGAACAGGCAAGACGCTGCAAACGCGAATGGAATGAGGGAGAGTTTAATGGACTCACGTTGCTCACGAGTACACATTTCCTGTGCGGTCACTATCAACCATTGGGTGCAGCACAGTAATCGGCCAATCTTTACGATGGTCTCTCGTTCGTGAGTGTTTACACCCTCGGTTGTGGGTGGAATTATTTTATCGCCATCGAATGACCTTCTGATGGCTGGGTGCCGTAAAACACATGTTAATTCATCTTGCCCGTTGCCGTTTCGAGCAATTAGATTAATTGTAAGGGATCGTGTTGTGAGGCAGATGCTTTTGTTAAAATTATATGAAACTATTTCATTCTAAAATAGTACAGTAATTTTTCTTATGTTTTCTACAACTACAACTACTAATACTACTTTAATACTCTAAATTTCTTCTCTTGTTCCGTGGTAGTTTTTATCTTTCAAATTTTCCACACTTGTTTTTGTGTATTTTTCAATCTGCAATCTTAATCTAATTTTAATATTCTTTCTCTATTCTATTCATCTACTCTTCTTTTTATTACTTTTCTTCTTCTTTTATCTCTTATGTCTTCTTCTTTTTATGCAACAGCCGTAGTCAGTATAGGTCTATCATAGCTTCTAAGGGACTAGACCAGTTATTCGACAAATTACGGTTCGTGAGTCACGTGCGGAACTATTCTGCTTACAATATGTTTTCCCGGTTCTTTTCCCACAACTATGTTTCTTAAAACCATCATATGCGTACGCGTCTATTGTATGATGGCCTTCGGCAGCACGACCCCTAGCCCGATTGGAGTCAATTCAGCGCTTTGTTCTGCTGTCCTGGGGACTCCGAGGAGAATACGACAATCGCTATGCTTTACTGGGCTTAGAGACGCTCAAACAACGCAACTGCAACGCACAGCGTCTGTTTATTGCTGGAATACTCGACCACCGGATTGACTCGCCAGCACTACTTTCTGGACTCAACCTCTACGGTCCACCAAGATCGCTCCGTGTTAAACTCCGTGTTACTTAACGGGGAGCAGCGACGCACGTTTTTTGGCTCCTCCGATCCCTTTCTTGTCATGTGTCGTGAATGCAATGCTGTGTGTGATCGTTACGAGCCACACGATCACTCCTACTAGCATATAAGTATTACAGTTTGCTACTACCACCAAGTTACGCCAAACACTTCGACGAGCCGAATGTCGCGAACTGCGTTTCTAAATTGTATTCGTTCTGTGCGTCCTTCATCGACTTGACAAGATTGTACTAATTTAAACATTATAAATTAAGACTGCTTCAAGGGGGCCACATGTGGTCTGTTGAATTTTAACAATAAATGAACAAATGAACAAATATATCTTCATTCACAGTTTATAAAATATTATCTTTTGGAGGAACTCGACTAGTATTGTTATAGCAACCTTTAGGTCGCAAAGTTTGCCCACAACTAGACTATTCTGTCAAAGGCTTCATTGTTTTACCTATAGCAGAAAACTGATTCTGTAAAACAAAGGTATTATATATTACATCCTACTAGCACATAAGTATTACAGTTTAATCTAATTCAATCGCAAAATAAACCGTGTCGGTACTTTCAATTTTTGCAGTGATAATGGAAGGTTTTACAGTAGTAATGCTGGGATAATGCAAAATGACAATACAAATCGTGGGAACAATTCGAAAATATGTAATAAACTATGGATTACTCATGGAACTTTGGAAAATATAATTAATAAAAAAATAAAACACGAATCAGAAAACAATATAAAATATCTATAAGAAAGCTGACTTTTTTCTGTTTTGCTTGATTACTTATTTTTGTTCTTCTCTCTTATTTATATATTTACTAATTTTAATAAAGAATTGTTTACTTTTTGTTAGTTTCATTTCTATAACTATTTTTGGTCAATGTTTAGGTAAAAAATAGATTAACATAAATTTTTTGTACATATTTCTTTGGTTGTTTTTTTTTTTGTAGGAAAAATCAAATTTTAAATATTTTCCTCGTTTCAAATATTTTAAAAAACATTGTAATTATATTGTTGAAATTTTTTATTTATATATTTGTAACTATTACACTACATCTTTTAATTAACATTATAACGTTCTTTCATAGTACTTGTTTCTTATCTAACCAAATAGAAGATTTTACTTGCTAAATGAAAACTCAATTCAGACTTTCATACAGGGGCTCTCGTCTAATCGCCCAACGATTAGGAAAGGAAATGTACTGGTAGATCAACAAAGTGCAAAACAGTCCGTAAATAAATAATGCTCGCCAAATGTTTAACCCATAACATTCAACCGGTTAAGCATTTCTTCTCACGTAGCGAGACATCATTCTGCAGACGTCTGGACGAGTTTGAGGTTACCCACCCAAATAAGGAATGTATCAGAAGGCTTCGTAGCATAATAAATTTTCTTCTATCTTATTTGAAAACGGCAAACTGTAATCAATTTAATTCCAGATTCTTGCAAATGTTCAAGGAATGAAATCTCCTAAAGTTTCAAATAAAATAAAAAAATATTCCTGCATCTTAAAATATATATAAAAAGACCACATTCTTTAACAAACATTCGTCTGACCTTCCAAACAGTCCAAAAACCAACAACTCAACGGTGGAAATGAGAGAACACGTAAATTTCAAATAAAAATGTTTATGATCTCCGTCCACCGCACAAAGCGCTAGTGCCGGTCGGCGTGCGAGAAGTGCAGTTGTGCCGTGGCCCAACCATAACATAACATTCCTCCTAGGATGCGACCGCAAGTGATTATGCTCCACCCATTAGAAAGGACTTTTCTCACATGCCAACTGGACTAAATTGCACCGACGATGTCAGGCGGATGTCGGGTGGGTATGTGACTGCTGCTCTTGAAGTGACTCTATTAAATCTGCCAAGCGAAAAGAAGAAAGTCAGAAAAAATATGGAGTCACGAGCCGGTTTCGTGATTAAAAGTCGTCCTATGTGTTTTCTTAGCAGCAGCCAAAGCAAACCCTTCGTGCTCTGCATTGGAACCGCGTGAAAACTTAAATGCAATAGCACAGAAGGCTCTTTCCAATTGAAGAGAGAGAGAGGGGCGATAAGGTACAAACAAAAAATAAGCGCCTGGCTAGTTTCTTTTAAAACAATTATTTCCCCCCACCAGCGGTGGGAACGTTTCATGCAGTGGCATATTACAGCCAACCATTTGCCAACGAACGAAGCAACAAATATGTGATAGACATGCACACACATACACACAAACACACAAATGAAGCAAGCACACTTGCACTCAAAACAGCTGCAGCTGGCAGTGACTGCTTACGTGACGACCAAGGGTAGCTAATAGACGACACACCGAAACACACACAGGCAAGAAACACTCGCCATTTTGCCACCCGGGGGGGACAGGACACCGAAAGCGCAATTTGAATATTTTTCTTGTGAGATGGTTTTTGTTAGAATTTTTAGCCACTTTCAAAAGCACTCGGTACATTTCTTATCGCATGCATGAGTTTAATGGAAGTTTGCCCCAATGCCGTTGCGGGGTCGTATGCAGGACGAACGGTTGGAATTTAGTTGCTCACGTACCGCATAAACATGTGTAGCGCTTTGGTTGATTATTAATTTATATATTGCTAGCGAAAGGAACGAAGGAGGAATGAGATAGAGAGAGAGAAAAACACATATAAAGAGTTTTTTTAAACGATGATAGCGGCGTGATGTTTGTTTAAAAGTTTCAATACACTAATTGATACAGAATATTTGAGGTGTAGAGTAAAATTGTCTGAAAAAATGCGCAATAAATATAATTCTATTTGAATAGATCCGTTGCATCTTTCCGTATAGCGGTTAGTTAGTCTAAGAACAAAAGAGAACATTCATAATTCAATACATAAGGGAAGATAGTTACAATAAATGTGGAGCCTTGAAAATTATGATATTCAATAGTTCAATATTTCATTATTTAATTTTACAAGATTGACAATGCCTTTTAATTTTATTTGTTTATTACTTTATATGTTACAGTTTGTATCCATATCATTGTTATAATATTTTTGTTATATGCTACAAAAACTAAACAAAAAACTTCTGCAGAAACATCTCGGCAGATAAATATTTCTTCAATTACACACCTCCACTCTTGCTTCATTGAATAGAGCATAACCTTAGCACTACCCTGAGAACTACCCCTCTGAGAACTTTACTATAATGCACCACGGTCCGAATATGAAATTGAGCCCAAGACCAAACTGTCTGATGTCTCCCAGGATATGCGAGGTTCTTAAATTCCATGTTTATTGTCTACTTTACAGCATTGCCCAGCAAACTGTGGCATACAGGGGGAAGAAAACGGCTTTCTTCCGAATGACTGTCCTCCGGTCAGAACACATTAAACCTCGTGAGACCAAATGGTAGGAAGCGGTACCTTACGAAGGAAATCGAACGCGCTTCAACCCATCTCTAAGTAGCGTTGGTGACGAAAATTATTTACACCTCCCCTACACGATCATCAACCGTGTCCGGATCATTGTAACCGGAAATATACGATCTCATACCTGTCGTTCACGACGACATCGATGAAACCGATGATGATGATGATGATGATGATGAGAGTATCTAGAATGATATTACTACACGTTGACCCCTGGAACCGTTTCGAGATAAACGTTGCAAAATGTGGGGACGACTGCTTACACGAGAAACAATGAAATTTTTCTTCTCCCAAAAACGACACTTCAGAATAAAAAAAAAATAAGAAAAGGAAGCAGTTCCCTTGTGTTTCGGTCCATCAGGGAAGAGTGCTAAATTTCCTCCAGCTAGACCGGTGGGCTCACAAATCGGGAAATTGCATCTTCCATCGTGTTCCATCGTGGTCGGCCAGGGCACGGATCCATTGCTGTCCCGAGAGTTTTCACACGTCTCGCACGGACAACGGACGACAGATGCATTCGAAAATGGGCAACGAACAAACTCGCACGCGACCACCAACAGCCTGTAGCGGGCGAAAGTGACAGGCGGGGGAAAAGAGGGAAATATTTTTACGGTCAAGTTTTACTCGTCAGGTAGCCATAAAGTAACGAAATTTACGAGCATGAGCATCAGTTTCTTCTGTTTTTCAGTCATTTGCGGTGGCAGGCTTGCATCCCTAGCAAGGGGTTGAGAAACCGACAAGGAGTTTGATCTTTCGGTCGGTTACATTTTGTGAGCTCGAAACAACTGGTCGCGCGAACGAGCTATCAGCGAACGGTTTGGTATTGATTTTGTTGTGTAATGGAACGAAGCGATGTAAGCAAAATCGGTTACCATCGGGGGCAATGATAACGTTCATTGTAAGAATAATTATGAGTGCTCAGCACACCAGGCGAATGAACTCAGTTTCGATTCGACGACAATTGTGTTATGTTTTCTCCTACCACCATTCATTCAAACATTAATAATCCATTGCTTACATACTTTATCATATTTAGTGATGATTCAAATCACGGTAAGATAAAAAAAATCAAATGGCTTGATAATATAAATATACTCAACCTCATCTCTTTGTGTGTTCATCACGATATTTCAATTGCTGTTTACTTTACAACGGATAGATATAGTATACTTTCAGGCGTTTAGTACTAAATCCACATCTCAACTGATAGCACACTATCTTAGCACTGTAAGAGAAAGTAAATTGGGGACATTTCATTTCAATTTTTTATTTCAAACACAATTAACATTTGTAATTACTGTTTCCTTGTATTTTTACTGAACAACTATTCAATACAAAAACATGGTATACAATTGATTTCAATTAAAAACATGCTCATATGTTCAATATTCAAGGGGTTTTATTACTTCTTGATGTAACACTAAAATATCATTTATTTTAGTATCTGTTTGATAGTAAATGAAAATACGGCCAATCTCGTATTTTTAATTTTGATATATAAGTTATAACGAACAAATCTGCTCGTACATCATTATATTACAGGGTTTTACAAGTCAGAATCGAATGTCAGCAAAACAATTTCAGAAGCTCAAGATGCAGTTTAGCTGTCAAACGTTGTTTCACCGCACCGATGCTATTTTCAATAGCGCAATTTGATTTTTAAATCGCTCAAGTTGTTTTTTTAGAGGCCTTTCGCATCGTTTTGCAAATTCAAACACGAATTTTGAGATTATTTGTATACAAATCAATTATTTAGTGCATTTCTAGCGTTATATTTATGAAACATTACGTATTTATTGTAAAAAATGAGTGTTTCTGTGCAAAAAGCTACGAGCACTTGCGTATGTAAACATGTACAATGTTTATGTAGCTTTTTGGACAGAAAATCGCCATTTTTACCATAAATACGTAATATTTCATAAATATAATGCTTAAATGAATAAAAGCATTGATCTCAATCATATAATCTAAAAATGAGTGTTTGAATTTGCAAAACGATGCGAAAGGCCTCTAAAAAAACAACTTGAGCGATTTAAAAATCAAATTGCGCTATTGAAAATAGCATCGGTGCGGTGAAACAACAACGTTTGACAGCTAAAGTGAATCTTGAGCTTCTGAAATTGTTTTACTGACATTCTATTCTGACTTGTAAAACCCTGTAAAACTAATTTAATGATACCTCCTGTATTCCAAGTTTTGATTGCTTAACATGTCGCATGTTTGAACTCTTATACCGTTATGATTCAAATTACGGATAGCTTCAAATTCGGAACATTCGGCATGTTTGTATTAGATATCTTCATACCCAGTCCCAGGACATGCTGCTTTTTAATTTTAGATATTTGCCATAATGTACTAGAATAAATTAAAAATGTGTCTGACTCCTAGTAGGCCCTGATGCCACTGTAAATAAATATTTCGTGTCGATCAGTTCCCCGCCAGAGGCATTCTTAGCATTTTTGCTTCAAACCCACACCAATGTTATTTCCTTGATAATTCCTATTGCTCGCGGCCACGTGTATTGAATTACAACGGAATCTATTGTGGAAGTAGCAATCAACGCGAAAACAACTGTGTTTTATCATGTTGAGCTCTGAATTTCATTAAAACACTGTTTAGTTCTATCTGGAAAATGAAGCAAAATTTGTATCTTGTTTTTTAATCCGAACAGCCGAAGTAAATTGTGATAAATTGTAGAAAAAAATTAACAGTAATAAAACAAGATAACAACGATATTAGTAGATGTATGCGACAAATGCATTGAAGGCCATTATTTGCAACATGATCTCGAAACTGTCCGGCATATGAAACAAAATATCGTTGCAGTTTTATTGAATACCGATTAAAATTTGATTATTAAAAAAAATAATTGCCTTAACACTAGCACCGTCGGACTTTTCAACCTTACTAGAACAATTTTGTCTCATTCAATATGTATGCATATTTGGACATGTTTATTATTACCTAAGGGTTTCTTGTGGTTAAATAAATAATAAACATCATAATTAGGTATAATAAAGCTTTATTAGCAAAAAACAAGCATCAATGAAATAAATCGAATTGAGATCATATCAACTGCATACCAAGGATATCAAGGCCAGTTTTCTTTACATTGATATGACATTACAGGGCTTCTAGTGATAAACGCTTATAATAAATCCTTAAATGGTTGAACGACAGTAAATCTAGGCTTATAAGTATAAATTATTTAATCAATTTAGTGATAAGTTGGGGTTTTATGATAATCAAACAACTCTTTTATTAGAAGTTGTTTGGTTCTACGCAAACGTCTGTGGCTCCCTTTAGAAACATTACTAAATGTTGATGTCAATACAGCTCTAAAAGGTCAAAAGAAGGCGACAAAGCCTTTCTTCGATAGCAAAAGGAACACCTAGATAAATTATTTCAAGCATCTACAACACATCTTTAGGTTTCTTGGCATCAGGGCAATATATTACATTGCTTCATCAGAACCTGGCTCACACTGCTTCTAGACGACCCAAAAATCTTCCGCGACAATTTTTGGCGACACTTTCCATCTGTCAAACCGTCCTTGATTTAGCACGAATATATGGCTTACTTCGATCGTAACGTCGCGAAACGCGAGCGTTGCCTTTCTGTGAAAAAATCACAAACCCGAGACAATCACGGTTGCCTCTGATTTTGTTCTAAAACTTAGATGTTGTTTTACAACAAAGAACTCGCAGAAAATTTGTCGCGGTACAAAAGTTGGTCGTCTAGAAGCAGTGTCACATGACACGCATACGTACGAAATTATTATAGCACATTTTTTACATACTAATCTATTGCATTCGTGAAGCATTCGTTAACCTAGCAGTCGAAAGAGAACCTCCAGCACCTGACACAGGCAAGTACACGTTGGAGCTCTTATTTTCAGCAGATTCTTTGCCAAGTTCTTCGCCTAATTTGAAAAATTCACCTCTAGATATCTTATTTTGTAAGCTCTTTGTACAAGACTCAAGTATTGATTCCTGCCAAATCCAAAATATTAAAAATTGAATGAACAGGTCATCTTTTATTAGCACTTTTCACGGAATACTTTCTACCCATTGCCAGACTTGCCAGCAGAAGAACAACCGTCACTCGTTGGCAGCAGGGATACTAGGCATTACAACGTATTTTGCCTATCGGACAAAAATGTCTCATACTGTGGTTATAGGATGGAAATGATTTTTTTTAAATCCATATGGGATACACAATGTTTTATGGGCATACTCGAAAGATTGTTTGAAATAAATAAAAGTCAGAAAATTTCAATGGATTGTTACGAGCGCAAGCGGAATAACACACCTTTTTCGAGTGCAATGGGACAAAACACTCCCATTGGAGGATCTAGGGTTAAGTGTCCTTAATTCGAAGCAATACGGTGCATTAAAACCTTATTTGACTAACCTTATTCAATACTCCTTTTTTATTTAACGCAACTTTTGCGAGGCCTTTGGCCTTTGGACTTTGGCCTACGGAAATGTTAAATGAACTATCTTAACACTAAGCGGTAGTTAACGATCAAATATGGTTTGTGGGGGTGGTACATGATGTTAAAAGGTGTTTTTTAAACTATTGATAGAGATATTGTATTCAATGTATAAATAACACGACATAAAACTGCGATACATATATGTTCATTATAGTTCTAAAGTCACCTCCCACAGCCAATACTTAAGTATTCGTAGTGTCTTCGAATCCTAGTTGGAATATTTATACTTAATCTTGCCAACAGATGTTGAGAATCACATGTTATGTGTTAAGATTTTTGCCACCAAGACATTCTGAGCTACCATGCGGCTATGTTTGAGCATTTTTGAATGAATTATACTCAAACACTTTGATTTAAAAAAACTTAATTGCAACACATTCATACTCCCTATCGAAATTAACTAGCACTAATACACTCCACCAACCAACTCTCAAGCTAATCCAGCTCAACCATTTCACAGATCGATTCAAACGTGCACTTAATTAAATTACCAGCATTGTTCCACCCATTACAGCAATGGAGTACACCCCCTGAGGCACCTAGTTCAACTCTAATTGCCAGCATCATTCAAATGCGATTTGTACTAATCCCATGACCTGCTTGCCATCCCTGCTCCCAATCCACCCTTTAGCCCTATCGATTCCGCTGGCATTGCTGCGGCGGCACGAAACTTTACACAACACTGCTGCTAGGAAAACGGCGTTGGTCTGCGGCGAACCTCTGCTTCACGCGGAATGAATGATGGATAAATTAATAATAACAATAAAAGCTAAACTACTCACGGCCGCGGTACAATACAGCGACACCATTTCACCCACAATCGTCGTCGTCGTCGTCGTGGTGTAGCAGAAGGTCCTGTAGGAGTTACAGTGGGGCCTGCTGGTTTCTTACTGCCATAACCGCTCTACTCCTTCCCGCAGTGCCATGCCACTGCGAACGTTTGCCCGTGCTTGGGACACAGGTGAGAAAATTTATACCCTCCTGGCGCACCGATTTATTCCGATATAAAAATAAATCACTCCGGAAAGTGGAAAAGTGGGACCGCGACTTTCTTCAGAGCTGCGTGAATTGCCGCTGATGGTGCTGCTGCTGCTGCTGCTACTACACGTCGATCCAGATGGATGGAGAGATGGTAGAGAAAGTTTGTGGCATCCCGGCAGGGTAGGGATTTTGTGCGCTTTTCCCCCGGGACAGGGCGGGTGTGTGCGAATGAAATGAAGGCAGTGGTTTCCATATTTTCCTTCCGTGGTACGCGTTTGACAATGTGGCGCGTGCGGTTAATTTTGTGTAGAATTGAATGAAAATGGACGCTTTAATTAAAAAGCCATGACTTAGGGCTGATCAAAACTGTACACAAAATGTTACAGGTGTGTGGCTTGATGTGTTTGTATGTATGTGTGTGTGAGCAGGCATTTACTTATATTTCTTAGATGCGAGGATTTTAACGGGCTTGTGAGAGTTTTTCGTGGTAATTACGCAGCACAACCTGTTGAAGCACTTAATAAGGATAAAATCTAAATTATTTTCCGAGGAAAGGTTAATAACAAAATGTTTCAATGTAGTGTAGGTTCTGGATGAAAGTAAATAATAATAATTATTTGAAAAGCATTAGTTTTTTTTCTAAATATAATACGTAGGTTTTCTTAAGCATTAAGATTGGCTTAGTTAAGAATTAGTAAGATTTAGGAAATTTGAAACCGCTAGGTTTACAACTTAAAATAATAACATAATTCATTCAAAATAATTTAAATGCATATATGACATAATGTAAATTCAAAATTATTTTTATACAAACGAGCAATTTGAAAAACATAATCTACAGGAGCGCCTTAATAATAGATAAAAGATTAATAGAAAACATTGACTTTTGAGTTAAAAAAAGTGTTTAAAATCTGACTGTTACTCTGAAATGTAAAATTCATTTGGTAAAACATTATTCAACATAATGGAATTAAATTTGTGAGTATGTTTTTTCATGTGTTTCAAATCCTTCAATCAGTTTAAGCAGCAGTTTGTATGTTCTGTTACATGTTGTTATGCCAAAGATTTATTATTTTAATTTATGAATTTCTGAGTGGAAAAAGATTATAAAATATATCTCTTTTTCATCCTTTAGTATTTTTTTAGCCCAAGCGAAATCCAAATAAATGTATTGTTAAAATAAATAATAATTTTATTCACTGACGATTCAATGGTTGAATTCAATGACATTTTCGAAGAGGAATAGATTATCAGGAAAAAAATGTTTGACTAATATCAACAATAAATGACAAGAAAATTGACAGAACAGAGTCTTAATTGAAAAGGTTCAATAAAAAATAGAGTTAATAGTACAAAAAGTAAAAACTAACAGTAAAAACAAAACAAATGAAGATAAAATAGAACATACACAATTCTAACCACAAATTATTAAAAAAAAAACTGTCAATAGACGTGAAAAGCTAATCCATAAAATATGCCTCAAATTCAAGCACTTTTTTTAATCGGCTCTATCTCACTAAAACCCCTACGCATCGTAAACTGAGAAATATTTTATTAAGCAATCGGCTCTACCATCCACTTACAAGACAGGGCTGCAGCAAACAACTCCCAGGCAGCTGCTGCCGCTCGTTCACATAAAAAGGAGGCAACAGTCTTAATTTCCTGTGGCTTTTCAATTGTATCGGAAACTTAATTTCCATCAACTCAGCTTCAGATCACAGCCAATGAACTGCACGACCTGAGAGACGTCGCACCCAGCACCAGCAAGTGTACAAAGACCGCACAAGGCGAAGCACACTTTTCGGTGCTGGTGAAAGAGCGATAGGCTTATCTCACCTTGGTATAATAGTTTAGCTCACTGAAAGAAGTTTAGCATTAATTAAGGCGTGCCCGAACGGTGCAGGGGAAAACGTTTTGAGTGGATTGGCATGATTCGTAGCCGTTTCACGAAAATTATGAATGCCTATTTGGAGAAGGATAAGCACGAAAATCCCGCCTTTTGAGTTTAATTTCCCTCGTTTTCTCTTTTCTGCGACATAATGCACCTGCGGAAATTTGGTCTCTTCCCGCCGAAACCGCTACTATGGATGAATGAACATCATTCTCCACCCAAATAGTAAACCGCGTCTCAATCGTGTATGACATTGTGTCTTAATCATTGGCAAGAGAACGAGAACGCAAGCGTTTGAACAAATGCTGTCACTAATGCTGAATCCGAGCTAGAAAGTTTCACTAAAAACCGTTTCACCAATTCGCAACAAAACATGACACTCGAAGGAGCCAATAGGACCAAAAAAAAGTCACTCGGAAGTCGTGTTGTTCGGCATAGAGTCGACCGGAGGTGGTGAGGAGGGCGCAAAAAAGGCGAAAAGTTGTTCGTTGCTTGTTCAAGATTTTAACACCGTTTTTATGCAAGGATAGACGACAGCTTAGTGCGAGCGGCAGACCGATTTGCCTGACGGTGGAGGACGTAACAACGCAGTATCATGTAGTGCTCTCGTGTACACGATAACAAGGCGAGGACACAACTTTGCCACGAAAGTTCGTCGAAAGTTATTCAAATGAAAAACAAATTGATTATTGTGTTCAGCGCTACCCGTCGTACTCTTTTCTTCCACTCCTGTAAGGCTGTCGGTATGTCCCTGTCGAGCCCGATCCCATTGTTTATCACAGTTTATGGTGCAGACTTGCACTGATGACGACTACAGCGCCCACGCCACCAACCAAGTTCCATCTGCTATTTTTGGCTTGCGAGAAGAGAAGTATCCCTTTTTACTATTCTTTTCGACATCGCTGACGCAAGACAGAGGGAAAGATTTCTACTCAAATCTGAAAACAGTACACGATTAGCTATGGTTGCTGTTACACTCTTAATGGAACGATAGATTGCTGGTTTGCTTCAAGAAAAGGTTAGCAAAGCGATCTTTCTTTCTAATAATTAGAATAATTTTAGGAAAATAATTGTTGTACCTTGATGTACTCCATTTGTTTGTCTTTGTGCTGAATATTGTAAATTGGTTGATTGCTTGCGAATAATCAACGTATTGATGATTGACCAATTATCTGTGGAAGACCTATAGGTCATAGATCGTTGTTTGAAGGTTTTTGTATTGTGCTGTGGTACAGAACGTGTAACAAAATACCATGAACCAACCACTTTATCGAGGAATGCAACATGGATTGGATTCGACCCAAATGGCTTAGTAATTCCCAGGTGAGAACGTTTTAAACAATAAGACTGATTGTTCCCTCTGAAAGAACAAAATGAACTCAAGACTTTTAAACCATTTGTATGCACACTTATCATGAGTGTTTGAGCAATGTGACATAGAAAACGTCAACGACGATTTGCTAGTATACAACATTAGCAACAAATCTCTTACATTACGTATTCAGTGACTGATAACCGTTTATTTTTAATAGCCGTTAAAACCGTCTAGAAAAACCCTTTATTTTGTTAATCTCTGCTTTCATATTAGCCAACAACATAGCCAAGGCTGTATTCATAAACTTTTAACGTTTAACAGCAATAAATCACCAAAACACAAAACCCCTAAATTAGTTACTTTCAACATTGTCACATAACCGCATTACAATATGTGTCATTTTTGTTACATTTTTACGTTTAACACGTTGCACGTCACTACATCCACTATGTGGATGACGCTTTTTGCTTTAAAAAAAAAATCTCGGTTTTTACTCACAGATTTTTTTAATTTTTGGCGGTCAAATTATGATCATTGTTGGATCTTTAATATGTTAACGTTCTGTTCTATTTGAAGGTAAACGTTATTTGTTATGTTTTACTTGAACCTCAAATAAATAAAAAATTAAATAAGAGAGTAAAACATACAAATAAATTAATTAATTAATTATTCAATAAATAAAAATAATTAAATCAATAAATCAAAATTAAAAATAACAAAATTAATAAATTAATAAATAAAAAAGTACATTAATAAATAAATATAAACTTGTTTTTGTCTTCTTTCTTATAAACTATTTCTTAGTAAATGAATTACAATATTCAAATGGTTTCTACGTCAAATAAATGTGTTTTACATTTTGGCAAGCCTCTGATTAATAGATGTCGTTCATCTTGTATGTATGACATCATTTACATGCGTGCCTCAACTCTTGACGGATAGTGACGGATGACTGAGACTACACTGCAAACACTTTTATACTAGTTTTAAAAATTATACAGTGTGTATCAGTGGTCCTTGCCCCAGTTTTTGTGCTGATTCCAAATAGAGAATTATCTTCAAATGTTTTTTTAGAATTTTTGTATGTTTTTGTGAAACGTGGATAGTTTTGGTACAACAATCGACTGCGAAGCGACTGAGGCAAAGAACATAATTGGTGAATATGAGTAAAAGAAGAAGAATAAAAATATGAGTATATAAGCAAACGCTTTGTAGAGCTAGTCGGTGATCTGGCTAACAATTCAATAGTACTGTCTGCTCCACAGTACAACGCGTATTACCACAAGTACCACGACGTATTTTATTAGTCCCTTTTGTTTTCACGTAATATGTATTATTCTGGTTTATGGCACAATAGATGGAGTCATTAAATGTTGAAATTGTATCTAAACGCTGATTGTGCGTTGTAAATTAAAGTTACGAATCAGCATGAACCAAAAGTACAATGAATGGGTTCAAAGCTGCAAACTAATTTAACAAAAGCTAGTAAAACAGATATCACACGAAAGAAGACGATATTAAAGCCATCTTGTATTGCAAAACTAGCACTTTAGATAGAAGATTTTTTCTTAGTTACCTAAATTTAAATAATTTTTTCTTCCTTTATTTTATGATTTATACCAGAGATGTCACACTCATGACCCGCGGGCGAAATGTGGCCCGCGAGGTTTTTGGGTTTGGCCCGCAACCGCTTGAGCCAAATTATTTCTAGAAGCATTTGTAGAAGCATGTAGAATTGCAAAAACTGTCATAGTCATTGAAGGAAAATCAAATATGGTTATTTTGATGAAAATGAGCATTCAATTCCGCACAATTTTAGTAAAATTTAAAAAAAATAAATGAAAATCATGTTATACCTTTTCCGATGATTAAATTTGTTAGCAACAATTATTTGATTAACAAGTCTTAAACGAAACAACTCACGTTTTAGCTTCAACCTCATACCATATCGTGAATGTCTTACTCATAGGTATATAGCTTTGGAACATTACTTTTTTTAATTGCTAAGCCATCAATCCGACCCGCCTGGTGGAACAGTCGTCAACTCGTACGATGTAACAACATGCCCGTCATGGGTTCAAGTCCCGAATAGACCGTGCTCCCATGCGTAGGACTGACTATCCTGCTATGGTAACAATAAGTTTTCAGTGACTTCACTAGTGGATACAGGCAGGCCTTGACCGGCAGCGGTTGTTGTGCCAAAGAAGAAAAAGAGAAGAATCCATCAATCAAGCCACTTGGCGACCAATTAAGGAATTTCTATACGAAAAAAACTTGTACAAATGAACAAAATCACTCTACCAACAAGAATTAAAAACGCCAGCTCTTGGCATATTGTTTTGGAAAAGCTCGAACCCATCTTTAGGTATACTTAAAGATAGAACATTATATTTCTGAAAAACGTTTCAGATGATGAAATGAAGATGAAATCAGATGTTAGCACATGCACGTGTTACTTTTGATAGGATATTACAAACGATATCAAGCTTTCCATAAGGTATCCTAGGTAGACCAATGTGATTAGATAAACAACAGATGGGCTTATGACTCTGATTTTAGTTACCGTAATGAATTAAGATTTCTATGGAGATTGGCAGGAAGGGAATAACGGGTACTAAGGACTTGTATGACACCTTTCACTACTCTGTAAAATGAAGATCTGAAGTGGACTGAACGACCTGTTGTAATTCATGGATTTTAGACAGCATAAGTAGTAAGAATTTGCTATATCAATTCCAGCTCAAAAATATTGATTATCACATAATTACATAAATATCAACTTAATTTTACAAATTTTACTACTCTGTATTGGAACCAACGCGTTATTCATGGTTATTTTTGCATCAAATTTTAACTTTTGTAACATAACTATCGTAACTATGAGTTTGACATGGCTGATTTACACCATAAAATCGATTTCAACTTCACCATATAACATCAACACGATCATTGTACTGCTATTACTTTACGTTTCGTTCTAATCATATCAATAATAAAAAATTGAAGATTTTGCCTATGGTTCTAAATAATTAATTATATAAAAACTAAATAAAGTAATGTGGAACAAGAAATTCCTATAATGCTGGAATAAATTTAACGGTCTTGTTATACATAGAATTTGTCAGTATATTATGATGAAAATTGCATCTTTATCAGTTTATCTTGAGTTTATTAGTTTGTACCATTTGTTTAACGTTTGCTGCAAAAGCGTTGTTTACATTACTCACTTTTGTTCCTAAATTGGCTTCCACATTCCCACATTTGCAGTATGACCATCGTTCATTCGCCCAATTGCGACCAATAGTTTGTGTTTATGTGTGGATTTGTTTGTCAATTTAACATCCTTTAAACGCTATTGCCAATTGATTATCACAACAAAACTCCATCCCATACAATGCCAAACGGTTGTTGAAACTGTATTCAACACCTCTCACCCTTTTCCCACTTTTCCCTTTAGTGTTTGCTTCCCCATAGTTCCCTAGTACCGTTCCACAACTTACTTCCGCCGGGAGGAATGTGCTGCTGAAAATCGAAATCCCATCCCCCAAATACAGAGTACACAAGCGAGGAAAGGAATGGCAAGCTTGCCAGCAAAGGCACTAAATCACAGCGGAAAATTGTACCGTGCAGTGCTCGAAATCCATTGAGAGATGAAACGAATCCCACACACACACACCCTTTTTCTCGCGTTGAACAGCAGAAGCGATAGTGGCAAACAATCGGACGCTCGAAAAGTTGACCAGCTGAGTTCGGGCCCGCGTACGAAGGACGAATGTGAAATTAAGCTGCTGGTGCTACTAGAAAGTGCAACCGTTTGCGCGTGCTGCCCCATTGTTACTTTCCAGCTACACCGTTCCCTCCCCGGAAAACCCCTCCCTGTGGTGTTCCGTTGCGGGTGAAAATCATGTACGAAGAAACGGCGAGAAACGTAGCGTAAGTTTCGCCCTGCTACATCGCAAGACATAGCTTTGCAAGGCGATAGAGTGTGTTGGGTTCGGAACAGAGAGAGAGAGAGAGGGAGAGAGAGAGAGAGAGTTGTGTGAAGAAGAGAAAAAAATCGTAACAGATTGTAAATTATTTCATTACTTCAACACCTGTTGCAGTTTGGGGAAATAATATATATTTTCGCCGCCCGAGTGTGGTGTAGCGTTTCCCGCCAGGGGATTTAATCGTGTGGGAACAGTGAATACTTCATCTGCTTTCTATTTCAATTTGTTGGGTGTGCAATGCTGCATAGGGAAGAATTAGTTGGTTGTAGGTTTTTTTTTTTCAAGTAACACAATTGTTAGCTACCAAATTGGATGACTTTAAGCTTGACTAAATTTTAACAAATCTATATGAAGTAGATATTTGGCAATTAATTTTTTGTAGATTAAATATTTTTTAATACAATATGTACAATATGTTAAATATCACTTTCATAAAAAATACATACAGCACATTTGACTAAATGTCATAGTAGTAAACCTTTCAAACTCAAGCCTCCAATGATCTCATACCAGCGTTCCCGGTCTCTAACTACAAACATTCGCTCTCCCTACCACGGCTTGCTTTGCTTGGCTTACACATTTTATTATGCACTTCGTACTTGAACTGCCCTGAAAGGTCAATAAACTCCCCGTCGTAGTTATGTTTTTCTCGCTAAAATGTCTTTAGTTGAAATAATCTGCTTTTAAGCTGGAACATCAAATCGAACCGTTCCACCTCCTCCAATGCCAGCCAGAAACATCGGCGCCAAACGGTTACGAGAGCAGGCAGTGAGTGTAGTTGGCCGCAATACAAATATTGCTCTTCACTGTCAAGCTTCACTGTCGAGAGCCAATATAATCGAACTCAAGTATGATGAATGACCAGTGTTCACGAAATGCACTCGAACGTTGTTATGCTACCGTGATTACGCGCGACAAACAGAGGAAGACTGAGCGGTGAGAGACGGCATTCATGTAAAAGTATGCTAAATTTGGCAGTCCATGAGACATTGTTTTGAGTTGAATGTTATTTTAAAAATATTTATCAACTATTAAACAAAAAAAACATTAAAACAAAGCTAGTACAAAACTACATTAAACACAAAGATGAAGAAATTTCGCATCAAATTCTAGAAAATTCCTCCATCGCGATCCTACACCCCGCGCATACGCGGCTCAGCGAATGACGATCGAGCGGATCTTACGTAACCGCACATTTACTTAAACACTCTCACCCACCATTGTGACACAAGCTCAAATCTGTTGATGCCTTTTTTATTTTTTAATATTTAACTCAACCCACCGTACAGCTGCATACCAATATCACAGTAACAACAACACTGTGACACATTCGCGATGATGTCAACATTATTATTTCGGTTTGCGGTACAGAATGCCAAGAAAGTACGCGTCGACAAGGGTGGGAAATTTCGCGCCGCCAAGTATCCTTGAAGTTGTTTAACGTTCGATCAGTTGGTGTCTATGAGTGTACGAGAGTGTGAGGGCGTGTTGTTTGCATGAATGCATCGATTTGTTACAGGCCTAGGTGACGAAAGTGTTTTTAGCCGGCGTTAAGCTTTCGCAGACAGTAAGCGTCGGTACGGTAAATTTCGGATTGTTTGGTCGAGTAATTGATGGCAATGATGAACGAAAGAGGCTCCTTGGTCTGGATAATGATTAATTTTAAAATAACGATCTTAACCATTAACTCCACGACCGGATACCCGGCTGTGATTTTCATTTTCAAATTTATATAACATTTTACTAAAAAATAATGGCTACTTAATTTTTCATGTATCTTTAGGAAATTTAATTTTTTATAAAAGAGAAATGATGATCTTATTCTTCAACAAAATCCTAAGATTTTTTTATATATTTTTTTCATACCCCTTATCTCTACGACCGGCATACTCGGGTATCCCATACATTTTGTGATAGCTAATAGCTAATAGCAAATCCAGTAATAGCTTTTAACTTTAAAACATTAATAACTTGTGATGTAATGAATATTAATATGGGAATTGTTATGTTTCATTTACTATGAAAGCGATGACAACCGATTTTTACATGAATAGACTTCCATGCCGCACCATATTAAATGTATTAGTATGTATGTATGTATTAATGTAATAATTGTGTTTAATAATTCCGACGTCCCTAAGGGGGCGGTCCCGCGGTACAGTCGACAACTCGAACGACTCAATAACATGCCCGGTGTTGACACGCCAAAATATAAACAGTACAAAGGTTGGGATAAACAGAGGTGCGTTAATCGATCTGAGCGCAATCGATCACCACTGCTATAAAACGCGAGCAGGATAGATGATCGGGCGAGAGAGAGAGAGAGAGAACAATCGTTCTAAGCGGTCAGGGTTCGTGTGCTAGGTCAACGGTCGAGGATCGGGAATCGGCAGAGCGCGCGAGAAATATTGACCAAATAAGGGCATGCGCAACAGAAGCGATTTATTAATCAAAGTGTGAAGACCCAAATTGTAAAAAAGTGTGAATAATTTTGAACCAATTAAAATAAATATAATTTCAAATCCACGCTATACAAAGGTCTTGTTATCGCTTCCACAAGCTTTTTTACAATTTAAAAGTTTTTCTTTTAATATCAACCAAATTAAAAGTTCGTGAAAGTGTTCAACGCAGAAAAATGCCGAAGCCAAAGTTCGACTGTGTCGGTTGTGAACGCGAAAACGCGGTATCGGATATGGTGCTATGTGACGCGTGCTCTAAGTGGTGGCACTTCGATTGCGCTGGTGTTTCCAAGGAGGTGAAGTACGTGAAGTGGGTGTGTGAACGGTGTGAAAGCGGCGAAAAGGACGAGGCAGCCAAGGTGAAAGACCACGAGATGAGTGGCAAACCTAGTAGGGCTACTCGTGGGAAGGCCCAATCTCAGGATGGCGATACATCCAAAACCCGTTTAGAGAAACCCGTAGAAGTACCTTTGCAGCAGAAACCAGCGGACCAAGAGTTAGCCTCATCAAAAGTGTCCTTAGTCGCAACTCCGGACATAGTTATGGCTCAGCGAAGCGTTAGGAGCGAAACGGGTACTGCGCCGACAAATACGGAGCATGTGGAAAAGAACAGAAAGGCGCCCAGTCTGATCGAAGGTTCTAGCTCTCGATGCAAAATAAACCCCAACCAAAAGGATAGTGCATCGCACATTTCTCGCAGAAGTAAAAGCTCTGTGGCAACGACACTGAAGCTAGAACGTTTAGCTAAAGAGCGAAGGTTGGAAGTCGAAGCGCTTCAAACTGAAATGAGTAAAAGAATCGCGAAATTGAATTCGGATTACGAAGCGATGAAACAACAGATAGAGGATGGCAGTGTTAGCAAGAGAAGTGGTCGCAGCGTTAGTGAAACCTCACAAGTCGTTGATTGGTTAACCAGTGACCATGAGCGAAAAGTACTTCCCAACCCCTGCACAAGTACTGCGGAAGAACGTGAGAGTGCGAGGCGATTGTGGGGTAGAAAGCTACCAGCGTTTTCCGGTTCGATAAAACAGTGGCCTGTGTTCTATAGCTACTACAATCGGTCAACCGAGGCGTGTGGTTTTACTTCGGTAGAAAACATCATCCGGCTTGAAGAAGCGCTTACCGGACCAGCAAGAGAAGTGGTGGAATCCAAGTTCACCTCTCCAAATGCAGCTCCCCAGGTCATGAAGTTGCTGAAGCAGTTGTATGGACGACCAGGACTTTTAGTAAAAGAATTGATCGAGCAGGCACGGCAAATCGAGAACCCGAAACCAGAGCGCTTGGACCAATTGATATCTTTTGGTATAGCAGTCCAAAAGTTATGCGATCATTTGACGGCCAACGAAATGGAAGATCATTTCTCTAATCCGGAACTGCTGGAAGAACTGGTAAGAAAACTGCCGGCCAACAGAGCCTTGGAGTGGGTGCGATTCAAACGGAACTTCGTTAAACCAACGCTAAGGGAATTCTGCGCTTTCATGGAAGAGCTGACTGAAGACTGTTGTGAATTAACAGTGCCTGCTAATGTAGAAGCTCTTCGTGCACCACCAAGAAACATTCGAGGTCATTCCTTCCTGCACGTGTCCAATGCGGTTGAATCCGCAAGTAGAGTAAACACGAACGGCCAAAATTCTCATCATGCGCAAGCTACACCATCGCGAACGAGTGTGAAGTGCTATGTATGTGAAGATCCAATGCATCGCGTCCGTCAATGTGGAGTCTTCAGAGCCATGACGGTTACAGATCGTCATGCTACAGTCAGTAGGTTGCAACTTTGCGCGAATTGCCTGGGCAGTCATGGAACGAGACCATGCAAATCTACGTTCGTCTGTAGAGTGATGGGATGCGGTATTCGGCATCATACACTGCTCCATCAAGAACCATCCGCTTCCACGTCAAGTGCGCAGTGTTATGCTCACGTAGAGAAATCGACGACGGCGCTATTTCGAATAGTTCCGGTGACTGTTTATCATGGCCAACGCAGTATCGACACGTATGCCTTCTTGGATGAAGGATCTTCTCTGACACTGGTGGAAACGTCGCTAGCCCAACAGTTAGGACTTGAAGGTGCTCGTGATCCTCTAGAGCTGTGCTGGACTGGCAATTACTGCAGGAGAGAGGAATCATCGCAACGTGTGCAGCTGGAGATATCGGCCAGGGGCGGTGAGCGGCGCTACTCTATAGCGGCCGCTCACACCATAAATCAGCTAAGTTTACCGACTCAGTCAATTGACACTTCACTGATATTGAATTTGAATTACTTCCAGGAACTTCCGGCGATACAGTATCGTAACGCAGTACCTCAACTGCTGATTGGGCTGCAAGACGTGTCGCTGATGAAGCCACTGGAAGTGCGATCGGGCGAGGAAGGTCAACCAATTGCTGTGCGAAGTCTACTAGGCTGGTCGATTTATGGTCCAAAAAGCATCGACGGATCGACAGCAGCAACGCCATTCCCGGTCCACCGTCACGAAAGAATATCGAGTGTAGATGAAACTGTGCAACATCCGAACAGCATGGATCGACAAGGGCTACTTGAAGTGAACATCGCGCAGAACATCGCAGCAGTTGCGGAAGATAGTTCAGCCGAAAGCAGCAATGTAAACGGTGATCAGACGACTCATGAAATGCTACGCCAGTATTTCACTCTCGAAGACTACAACCGAACGGCATGCTGAGCGTTTCACTACCGGCTTATTGTGGGCAGAAGATGAGGTATGTTTCCCAGATAGCCTTCCTATGGCTAAGAAACGTCTATTGGCATTAGAACGCAAGCTGGAAAAAGATTTACCCCTAAAAGAAGAAGTCCATAATCAGATAAGAATGTACGTGGAGAAGGGATTTGCGCATGAAGCATCTAACGAGGAGGTGCTTGAAGCCCCTCCTGGTCGTGCATGGTACTTACCAATAAACGTCGTTGGCCACCCTCGCAAACCGGAGAAGAAAAGACTAGTGTGGGATGCAGCTGCTAAAGTAAACGGGGTTTCGCTGAATTCAAAGCTGCTGAAAGGCCCAGACTTACTAGTTCAGCTTCCTGGAGTGCTGTGCAAATTCAGACAGAGACGTGTCGCCTTTGGAGGTGATATTGAAAAGATGTTCCATCAAATACGGATAAGAAAGCCCGACACACACTCTCAACGATTTCTTTTTCGATTCGATCCGAGCGAAAGTCCCAAAACATACATCATGGATGTCGCTACGTTTGGCGCAACTTGCTCACCGTGTTCTGCTCAGTACGTTATGCACGTGAATGCTGACCAATACAAAGAGACGTACCCAGAAGCTGCTGCTGCAATCAAGCAGAAAACCTACATGGATGATTACTTTGATAGCTGCGACACCGTAGAAGAAGCAAATGCGAGAGCACGACAAGTCCACTTTATACATAGCAAAGCCGGTTTTAATATGCGCAATTGGATGAGTAACGAGTCAACAGCCCTTGTAGGTTTGGAAAAAGCTAACAGAATCCAACACAAGGCGATAGAACTGGAACAAAAAGAACAATTTCCGAGAGTTCTAGGTCTCACCTGGGACACGTCAACCGACGTAATAAGATTTGCTGCAAATTGGCAAGATGCTCTGAAACCTTATGCGGTAGGAGAAAAGAGGCCGACAAAGCGAATTGTACTGCGCATTGTGATGAGCTTATTCGATCCTCTAGGCCTTCTAGCCCCAGCACTGATCCATGGCCGAATCCTAATGCAAGACTTATGGCGGTCCGGACTGGACTGGGATGCTGAGTTGAGCGACTCAGAACATCTTAAATGGCAGCGATGGGTTAACCTACTACCGGGTATAGAAAGGCTGGAAATTCCTCGATGGTACTTCTCGAAAACATCGGTGGTTGACTACAATAGCATTCAACTTCATGTGTTCACCGATGCGAGTGAACTTGGGTATGGATGTGCAGCCTACCTCCGCATGGCAACGGCTAGCGAGATTAATTGCTGTTTGGTGATGGCGAGAAGTCGTGTAGCACCATTAAAACATTTGTCTATACCGCGCATGGAGCTCGAAGCAGCATTGCTAGGGGCAAGACTAATGCAAGCAGTGAGCGAAAATTTGGAGTTACACATTCGTCACAAATTCATACATACAGACTCTGAAGTTGTCTTGTCCTGGATCCGTTCTCCCACGCGGGAGTTTAAACAATTTGTAGCTTGCCGAGTTGGCGAAATACTGACGCTAACCGAACTGCACAACTGGAGGCATGTTCCCACGAAAGAAAATCCGGCAGACTGCTTAACTAAATGGTGCAAAGAAACAGACATTCAGCCAAACGGAATGTGGTTACTTGGACCATCGTTCTTGCACAAACCAGAAAAGGCTTGGCCACCACAGAAACCTATCGATAACACAACGGAAGAGCGTCGCGGACATGTAATGATGCACACAGAAATAGAGAGTTTTAGCTTAAAACCTGAACGATTTTCTAAATGGAGCGTGTTTGTGCGGACAGTAGCGATTCTGTACCGGTTTATATCAAATTGTAGACGAAAACGTGTAGGTCTTCCGGTGTTAACGTTAAAGGCCACTAAAAAACAGCAAGCTCATATTCTAAAATCTGTTTCGTACGAAAACTTACCCCTAAGCTCCGAAGAGTTTGAGAAGGCTGAGATAGTGATATGGAAGCTTACTCAAGAAGACGCATATCATGCGGAAATGCAAAAGCTAGAGATCAGCCAGCCAGACCTAAAACAGGATGCCGCAACCGAACTGGAGAAAAACAACCCCCTGTTCTCGCTCACGCCTTTTAAAGACGCACACGGAGTTCTACGCGTGAATAGCCGAATATGCAAAGCAAAGCAGATAGATCTCAACGCACGTTATCCGATCATACTCCCGAAAAATCACGCCGTGACGGAACTGATCATTAACGATTATCACCGCAGGTTCGGGCATGCCAATAGCGAAACGGTTGTGAATGAGATTAGGCAGCGGTACTACATACAACATCTGCGTTCGTGTGTCTCCAGGACAATGAAAAACTGTCAACGCTGCAAAATAAGAAAATGTCAGCCGAGCATACCTAGAATGGCACCACTCCCAGAAGCGAGACTTACCTCCCACATTCGTCCGTTTAGTGCAGTAGGCATCGACTACCTGGGGCCAATAGAGGTGGTCAATGCAAGACGGCGAGAAAAACGATACGTAGCTGTGTTTACTTGCCTCGTTACACGAGCATTGCATTTAGAAGTCGCACATAGCTTGTCTACAGTAGCGTGCATCATGGCAATTCGTCGGTTTGTGAGTCGAAGGGGTCCTCCTACCGAAATATTTTCCGATAACGGCACGAATTTCGTCGGCGCTAACAACGAGCTACAAAAACAAATAGCAGACAACAAGTACTCCCTAGCCGACACCTTTACCGACGCACACACTACGTGGCGATTCAATCCACCTTCAGCACCACACATGGGCGGAGTATGGGAGCGAATGGTGAGGAGTGTCAAAGAAGCATTGAATGCGTTTGACGATAGGGGAAAATTAAATGACGAAATTCTACTCACAGTTCTTGCAGACTCAGAGAGCCTGATTAATTCGCGCCCCCTCACATACATGCCACAAACGCTCTCCGACTCGGAAGCATTAACACCAAACCACTTCCTTTTAGGATCGTCGGTAGGAAGAAAGGAGATGGCAACCATGGTACCACACCCGGCGGAAGCTCTAAGGAACAGCTATTGCCGAGCTACAGAACTCACCAGCCACTTTTGGGACAGATGGCTCAAAGAATACGTCCCGACTCTTCATGGGCGAGCCAAGTGGCAAAAAGAAGGCGAACAGTTGAAAGTGGGCGCGTTGGTCTTCGTGACGGAAGGAGCTCGAAAGGAATGGCCACGAGCTGTTGTAGAAAAAGTGTTTCCTGGATGTGACGGTAGAGTCAGGCAGGCGATGGTGAGAACAGCGCACGGGAAAATGTTAAAACGCCCGGTCGTAAAACTAGCGAGGATCGATGCAGAAGTTGATAGAGAGGAAGAAATTGATGATGCAAAGGCTGATAGTGGGAACGGCAAAACACAGTAGGTTGATTGTCGCGTCTTTATCAACTGGTGAATCCAAACCGCATGGATTCACGTGGGGGGGAATGTTGACACGCCAAAATATAAACAGTACAAAGGTTGGGATAAACAGAGGTGCGTTAATCGATCTGAGCGCAATCGATCACCACTGCTATAAAACGCGAGCAGGATAGATGATCGGGCGAGAGAGAGAGAGAGAGAACAATCGTTCTAAGCGGTCAGGGTTCGTGTGCTAGGTCAACGGTCGAGGATCGGGAATCGGCAGAGCGCGCGAGAAATATTGACCAAATAAGGGCATGCGCAACAGAAGCGATTTATTAATCAAAGTGTGAAGACCCAAATTGTAAAAAAGTGTGAATAATTTTGAACCAATTAAAATAAATATAATTTCAAATCCACGCTATACAAAGGTCTTGTTATCGCTTCCACACCCGGGTTCAAGCCCACAATGGACCGTCCCCCCGTAGCAAGGATTGACTATCCGGCTGCGTGGTAATGAATTAAGTCTCAAAAGCCTGTATAGGCCGGCATGTCCGTGTAGGACGTTACGCCAAATATAAAAAGAAGAATTCCAACGAATAAAATGCTTTGTTTATTATTCAAACATGAATTATGTTCTACATTTTCAACAAATGTGCTTTTTTTCTAATTATATTTAAATTATAAAACATATTATCATTGCATCACTGTAGAATTAGTATTCTTCATATAATTATATATTTATGATACTTTACTTAACAAGCATCTATACATATTTAAAATATTGACTATGAAACAATAAAAAACATTAAAAGTGAATAATCAATTAAAAATCACCTGAAAAATTAATGGAAAAGGGTACTTTTCATATATTTTACATAGAACAGCAGAAAAAAACTTCAATTTAAAAGTTGAGTTGTCAAACTTAAAAAAAAACGAAAAAAATAGTAGATAAGATTTAAAAATACAATTTTTCACTAAAGTAAATATTATAAGTAATTTGTAACAAATTTGAACAAGAGATATTTAAGTTTTAGTTTGTTCTTTTCCAATCTAACTTTTACAAAATATAAGGGATACCCAAGCATGCCGGTCGTCTAGAAGAGGTTCTAAAATTTGTCATTGAGACAACGGTTAAAACGAGAGAGTAATTCATTTAATTTGTTCTGAACAAATATAGCAAGCAGACAATTGACTTAAAAATCATTTTTTTAATGTTTAATGCCTTTTTATTAAAATGTAGAATGTATCTTCACAAAAGAAGAAAAATATTTAGATTCATATCATTCAAAATAACTGTTTTTAGCATTAAATGAATTTTGGATGATTTCATATGGTCAAATTTTAAACAACTGAAAAGCTTAAACATAAATTATAGTAAATGAGAGTGTTAAGAATAGAAATAGGAGAAAGAGAGAGGGAGAGAAAGAGCGAGTTAGAGAAAGTCATTTATTTTGAGTATGGTATTTGGAATATAAATTGCAAGTTCCGAAACAAACACCACGTGTTATAATTTTTAGTACATGAGGATTACACACTTGTTTTTTGTTTTCATTCGAGCTATTGAATGTTTCGTTGAAGAATTAGAACAATTCGATGTTTAATAAAACATACCATAAAATGTTAAAAATGCATCTATTTAAATGTTAAAAATGCATATGTAGTAAATAAGCTATTACTTAGCGATTAAATTAAAATTTGTCATTTTGATAAAACGACGCCAATCCATCCTGTACTGGACTCATGATCGGTATGATTTTCACACACCCTCAATTGGACCCAAACATCCACCCACCAGCCTTTTCCAATCGCAACAATGACGTCAGTGTGCAAAATACCCAATCCCTCTGGTGATTCCAACCGGACGCGCAATGGTTTATTCAACGGCAAATGGAATTCGCACCAACACGCGCCCGTACGCACGCACGCACTCACGCACCGCCAGCAAGGGGGACGACGTGACGTCGCTTTAAAGGGGCGAGCTCACTACGGCCCCGTTTGTGACCAGCATTAGGAAACAGTTACTCAATATGTTTACCTCGTGCCGGTAGGCTTGTTTGTTTGGTTTCGTTTCGGTGTCGGTGTGGCAGGGTGTTTTGTTCCATGGCCATCAGGCGACAAAACAAACTGTGCCAGCAGCTTGCGACGCCATTCAACCAGCTCATTCCGGGATGTGAATGCTGGGCTGGGATTTTCCCAACTAGTACCGAGTAAGCAGCGGTGTACAAACGAACCAGCTGATCGATCGAGCGATCGATCGATAGGGTGAAAATTCCGGCGCTTTCTATTTTCCCACCCCGGCCGGCCGCTATTTCCGCAAGTTGCCGCTTGATTGCCCACTCCCACCGTTTGGTGACAGTCGGACAGACGCCTGTCAACCACAAATCAATGTACACTAAGTCCGGTGAAGCAATCGCTAAATGGCAACATCTAAAGGCCCCCGAAAACCGAAAGCGCATAATGTGATTCACCTCACAGTGTCCGGTCAACGGCCGGTGTGGTGACCGTGCAGCATACACCCATGTCCCAGCATATCCCACCCAAACAAACATGCCAAACGGTGTGCCCCTACCCGCGAGTCGGTTCGTCGCTTGATGCAACGTTGCGATCGTTTGGTTTTGCGGTCGTACAAGCGTTGCAGTCACCGGGTGGAGGGAAAGGGTAGCAGCAGAGCACTTCTCATACCGGTTTGTGAGGCGCGCGCTCTCGTGCTGTCGTCATCACTTTTTTTTCGTTTTGTTAAAAAGTGGGTGCTTTTGTTACAACCGTTACGCCGCAGCATCCGTGACGTGTGGTGTCGATCGCGAGCGCAAACAAATATAAGACCGCACGGCACGGACGGACACGAGCTCAGTAGCAAAAGTGAACCGTGCCCGAACGGAACGGAAAAGAAAACAAATTAGAAAAAAGTGTGCTTAAAGTGACTGTCGTGTGGAATTTCTCTGATCGGAAGTTCGCAGCAGAAATCGTAACGTGCAAAGAGGACGTGAACATTACTACAACCGCTCAGTACAAAATGATGATGTGCCGGAAAAGAAACACCACCCAGCCACGGGTGTCACTCACAGTGGCCAGTGTCCTACTTTTCGCCAGTGTTGTGCTACTCTCCCTACTGCCCGAACCATCCGTCGCCCAACCGATCGATATGCTCGATCAAATCGGTTCAGAAAGTCGACGAATGTTCTACAAAATGCTCGAATATCTGGGCGACTACGACGAGCTGGAGGACGACGGTGGGCCCCAGGAGCGGGAAGAAAACGGTGGCTCGCTGCCGCTGCAAACGAGCAATCGGGTCGAGGCGGCCGGACGCGACGAGCAGTGCAAGCTACCGCCTCGCCGGGGAGTGTGCCGTGCGCTTCTACCCCGCTTCAGGTAAGGATCGATCTGGGAAAATCTTCCTATCGCTCGCCTTGTCACACTGAATGGGTGTCGCGTGCTGCGCTTTCTCTCGCACGGAAGCGCGCTGCGCAGTGCAGAAGTGCAAATGTTTATAGACGGATCATATAAACGCAAAACGAAACACGGTGGCGCGTGTGGAAATGATTGTAGTGAAAGTTGTGGCCCGTGATTTGCGACGTTCCACTGTAAGGCGAATGGTGCAAATTACAGCGCCCAAATGGCGGTCCATCACTTCCCCCCTGACGGGTCATCGGTTCCCGCGCGAAGTGGTGTTACGTGTCGGTTTAATTTGATTTGTTTGCCCGATCGATCATCACATCGATCCGGTCGGTCGATAATAAAATCAGCCAGCTTTTCCTACCCAGCCCCGGGGAATGCATCTCGGGCGGAGGAGGGGTATATTATTTAATCGTTGCCAGGAGCAAGACGATCGTAATCGTATGCTAATTGGGTATTGGGATACGTAAGAATTAAGGCCGTGTGAAATGAACAATGATTAGAAGAACAATGATTCAAACGAAACAAAGAGTAGATCCAATGTTTGTATTAAAATTGTTTTACATGTCTTTCTCCTCTAATATAGATACGACCCAGCGCAGAAGGAATGCATCGAGTTCAAATTCGGAGGCTGCGACGGCAACGCAAACAACTTCATGTCCTACAAGCAGTGCATGGAGGCCTGTAAAGGAGTCTAGGCAGTGTGAGAAAGATGCCATTGAACCGGTGTTTGTGCTCGGTTCTGGAACTTCTTCAATCTTCTAAGAACTACCCGTTCCCCCCCCCCCCCCCCCCCCACCAAGTGATATGTAGTTTGTTAAGAACAAGGCTGGTCGGTCAGTCACCGGCGTAAATAGAAAACCTAACCGTAAGCTTTTCACAATCCAATGGAAAGATGCATAGTGGTACGATAAGCTTCTCGATCAGCTCAATCCTCCTATTGTTAGTATTTATTCAGTCAACTGTTCGAAGCGTTACATTGTGGTAATAAAGTTTTCGAACGTTTTGCTTTTATAATGAATCGTGTGTTCTTTCAATTTCATAGCATCCCTTAGGTCATCATGGTTGAAGTGAAAAGTAAAATAAGAAAAAAGACATCAATTCCTTTCTAGTATAACGGCAGATTAGTTGTCTTGCCTCGTTTGTGGTTAATAGTTTATCAATTTGTGTGTTTTGTAAATTTATAACGTTTAACTTTTCTCGCTTTGCCTTCTTGCCCATCTCTTAAGCCTTCTATTTCGATTTTTCGGCACAGCAGTACCTTTGCAACGTCTTTCCGTGGTTTACCCGTGTTCAACCTCAAACACGCTTAAAATCCATCCAACATAGCAGTTGCGGTCAAGCTTTTCTTCTAACTTCTCCCTCACTTGCCACCGTGACTATTCTTTTCCAGCCCGATCGCATCGCAATCAATGCGAGGAAAATCAATCAACCCTACGAAACTAGCAATTTTGCCATTTTGTATAACTCCCTAATGGTATTCCCTTCGCTTCGGCTTTCGCTTCCGAAAACAATACGTTTCGACGGGCTTTCGATTCGTATCACACACGTATCAACGCACGCACACGCACAGTAAAGTCATGATTCAACACTCTGCGTGTTTAGGCTAAGTAATAGCGTTAGAGCCGGAGCGTTGCTTTGTGTGCTTTACATACGCTTACTGTTATTATTGCCTGTTTTTCGTA
Organism: Anopheles coluzzii; assembly: GCF_943734685.1. Lineage (NCBI taxonomy): Eukaryota > Metazoa > Arthropoda > Insecta > Diptera > Culicidae > Anopheles > Anopheles coluzzii. Next base: position 41,804,798 of record NC_064671.1, on the reverse strand, counting down.
ATTCATCGCATTCTATCGTCTTCCCTCAATATCGTGTTTTGCACCTTCTCATAATTGATAACGAAAGCTAACCGAATTGCTACACTCGTGGACTGAATGGCAACTAACTGTTTTAGGTTTTTGCTAAGCTAGTGCTGTAAGGGTAAAGTCCGAGTTGTTTACCAACAAAACAATTACAACCAAAAAGTTGTAGTACAGCAAACAAAAATCGAGATACTAGAAAAAAAAACATAACACAAAACTTGAATGTTAATTAATAAATTATAGTGCTTTGTAAAAATAATATAGCATCTTCATAGGGGAATGCATCCTTCGGGAAGAAAAGCGAAAACAAGAAAGTTGATTAGTTTGGTAGCACAATAGTTACGAGCAAACGCGCTAAAGTACATTGGAAGAATGTATCATACACTTTTAACTGATCATGTACAGTAGAAGAAATATTGCAACATTTTACACCTCTCGTATTGTCTCTTGTGTTAAACTGCCCGCAGCACATGCTGGTGCCACACACGCGGGCCTTTATGTATAATTAGGGAAAGAGAAGCGAATTTAGCAACTTTACCGGAAAACGTAAATCTGGCAGAGTGTTCGTGGGAACAACGGAACGGTAACGTTAACAAACGATCTCGGCGCTGACGCCCTTTATCGTTTCGGAACTGAAATGTACACAGCCAGCCTTACACACCAGCGTCCAGACGTACGGGATGAAGAACTCTTCCGGTGCGTCCTCCTCGACGTACTTGAATTTTAGATCGGGGAATTTCTGTAAAATAAAAAGAAGCGCAAATGAATTAAAATACACATGCTACGGGTCTTTCAGCAGCTTCACTCCACGTACCCGCAATCGATCACTCGACCATTGGCTGGCGCCTTTCGAAATCACCTCTAGCACTTCGCTAACGCCCAACTCACCCCGCTGCTCCTGCACCCGTTGCAGGCGGGAGGAAAAGAATCCAACCACCTAAACAAGAAGGAAGAAGTTCGCTAGCATCTAATTTCCTCATAACAATTTAAGTTTGCCTTTCTTACCATATCTATATTTTGTATGATATCCTGAAATGCCGAATGACTTCGGAAGGCCTCGAAGACGTTGCGTTTGTACAGCAGTGTGTACACCAGATTGGGACAGTAAACTAGTTGATGGGATAGACAGGAATTTAGAATTTCCAGCACCATTCGCAGCACCTCCTCCAGCACGGACAGATCCTGCAACTGTACACGGCAGAGAACAGAAAGCGCTCTTTTAGTGGGGGGAAAACAAACAAGAGACGATGCAATGGTGCTTACCATATCTTCCGACGTTAGTCCGCAACCGATTGGTATGGAAATGTCCGGTTCACCGTTCGGATCGTTCGGTTGCTTGAGCTGCTGATCCAATCGTGCATGCTTTTTCGCTAATGTTTCAAACAAACTAACCAACCGCTGGGCGACGTACGGATGGAGCGATTGAAACTGGCCGGACATGTTAGCCAACGCGGCGAGACAGTTGGTGTGCAGGTATTTGTCTCGCATCTTGAGCATGTTGTACTGAATCGTTCGAATGACGACCAATATCAGCAAACCACCGAGCGAGATCTCGCTAATCGAGCGCTCCGTGTACCAGGTAATGTTTTTTAACATCTGTTCAAATGAAAAAAAGGTCGCACAGCGAATATTAATCAATTTGTAACGCGAACCGAGTGCCATATACTCACGATCTGATGGACGCTTTTGTTAAAGTTATCATCCTCACTCAAAATCAGCAACACTATCAGCGACATATAAATGTGATGTGAAGTACTGTCGGGTGCGTTGTAAAGTGTTTGCAGAATTGGAATAACCTAAAACAAAGAAAAAGAGTTTGTTTTTCTGTTCCATCCAATTTTACGAAACTTTTATCTAGCTTACCAACTGCTGAAGGTTCTGCTGTGCCATCACGTACTTCTGGAATCTTTGGTTTCGGTAGAGCAGCAGATAGAGCAGTAGCGTGGCCTGATCGATCGTCACTATTCGGCACAGCGTGTTGTACAGGGAGGAAAAGTCGATCTTAAACGTTGCCGGATCCTCCTTAGGGGAGTCTGTAACCATTCACACAACTCTGTTAAACACAATTCGTCCCTGGTTTGCACAAACCCACCCCACTCACCTTGCGAGTCGGAGCATCCAAACAAACTAATCCGATACGGATTATCCTTGGTCGCGTGATGGTTGGTAAGGATCAGTATCAGCAGCAAGCTTTGGTTCGCCAGCGGATAGTGCTCCCGGAAGGCCGTCGGAAGATCGTGTGCCGTAAGTATATCCGGCTGCTTGCGGGCGAACGTCAGTATCGACCAAAGCGATTCGGCAATGCCGAACACAAACGAACCCCCTGTACCGAAGCCAAACATGGTTTGCGGCGCTTGGCTCATGCGGCTGAGGAAATGTAGCAGCGCACTCATCAGCGTGTTTGCGTGCTGGCAGCGATAGATCGTCCGGTAGATGGTGGACTTTTCCATCGTTTGCTGGGAAAATAGGCTCACCGAGAGCAGTATAATCATGCAGTTTACCGCCTCCAGGTGCAGGTGATATGTGAATTCTCTAAAATGGTAAACGGTACGGTTCTAGCTTAGCAAGGGGGGTGGAAACCCAAAAACATACACAAATCGTTGCCAATTTACATACTTCACCGGTATCACGACGATAATGTTAACCAGTGCCTCTAGAAACGTTTCAAACTTTGAGCCGTCGACCAGCTTTGCGACGGCCGCTTTCGTTTCCTCCACCGCTCGCATGTCGATCGGAATGGCCGTGCTGGTACCTGCTGCCGTTCCGTCGCTCGGTGTCTCATCGCTATCGGCCGCTTGAACCGGCAACGCTTCAAAGTGCTGCAGCAGTTGATACTCAGACCCAGTCTCGATCATGTACTTGACCAGGCAGCGAATAATGAACAGTGCATTGAACGCGTGCCATATGTGAACGTTGCTGAAAGCATTTTAAGAGGGACGAAATTAATCATTTTGGCCGCTTTTGCACCGCGCTGTGGGGTTAACTCACCTTTCGGTGTCGGATAGCGTCAGCAGCTCAGACACCTTCAGCAGAAAGACGTTTATCAACGAGCCAAAGTTGCCGGTGTGTAGATTGTGGCTGATAAAGCTCTGGCAGAGCGTTTCCAGCCGCGAATCGAGGCTTAACTGTTCTTCGCTGTTTTGGGAAATGCGTCAACATTGATGCGTTTACAAAAAGGTACAGGTGCGCCTGGTACAACCGATCAACTAACCTGTTTGTGGGTAGATTTATGTGATACTGCAGGAAATTGTTCCAGAAATCGTCATCGTAAGCAGGGACGTGCGTTTTGCCGACGAATCGCTGCAGATACTCATTCTCCGTGAGGTCCACCTGGCGGCTCACGTTCATACCCATCCTGTGCGTAGAGATTTTCTGTACCGACCTATACTTAAACTTTTTCTCTACACACAGACACTCGGCCCGGTTCAATAAAATTAGTTTTACAACCGTATAAAGTGTATTTCTTTTCACAAACGCAGCCGAAAGTGCCACCGCAAGCAAGCTGCTGGTAAATAACTCGTCTATTTATTGCATCCACAAAAGTGACACGACGAAGATTTTCATCTGACAGCTGCAGACGTCAACAAAAAGCGGCGATGACAGTTGAGCACAAAGCTACTATTGGACGGGTTCGTTCATTCACGTACTTGGGGTCACGGAATTTACTGGTTTTAATAAAATTATTTTTGCATCGCACTTTTTTTCGGAAGATGATACGCAAACAGCAAAAGCAACGCGGGAATCAGTTTTCGATACGAAGTAAAAAAATCAACAATCGAAAAAGGCACGAAGTTCCACCGTACTTGAACCTTTGTCATTTTTTTCTTGCCAGAGAAAAGCATATTTTTCTTACGAGCTGGAGACAACCAAAGTACAAAATTAAGAGACCAAATGTTGCTGTTTATCTACACTTTACTTCAGCATGTTTCGTGGTGAAGTTTAAATTTCGTGAAAAATAGTCCGTTGAAAAATTTCAGCTGTGACATTGCATTGGTTCATTTCAACGACAACCATAAACCCTTCGGTGCCATACGGCTTTGTTTATTTGTTTACCTTGCAACAGCTGTTTGTGTCGTGTTATTTTATCTTAACATTTCGAGAGTTTCGATGGTCGGAAAAAGCCGTGCAGTGTGTCGTTTATGTCTTAGTGGAACTTCGCTAGAGGATGTATTTGAGGCAACGGATATGAACGATTTAATATCCAACTTGCTCGCCATCACGGTATAACTCTGTACTTCTCTGTGTCGTTGTCGAATATTTTATATTTATATTATGTACTGAATCGATCTGTTTCTATTTCCAGATAACAAAATCGGACTCCCATCCATCGAAGATCTGCCAGGGATGCATTAAAACACTTTCCGACTTCAGAGACTATCGTGAAAGATGCCTAGAAGTATAGCATTTCTTCACCGGCCTGTCGGAAGCTGCAATCCCGGAAGCGGTAACGCAGAAGAATGATTTTGTCTCTAAACAACTACCGAGCAATGACGAAGGCGATGCTGCCTCTTCTCAGCCAATAACTAAAGCGACCCCAAAATCGCCCTCAGTTGGTTCAACTAAAAGCTTTCAGGCTATTGTAACATCCTCCTCCGGCAAGAAGCGGTACGTTTACGACTGCAAGCAAACGTACCGGAAGCAGCTCGTCGAATGTGCAATTTGTCACAAAAAGCTACCCAAAACACGCCTCGACGGTCACCGCAATGTGCATCTCGGACTGCGACCATGGAACTGTGAGCGAGGATGTGAGCAGCGTTTTCACTGCAAGCAACTGCTCCTGCATCACTACAGGAACGTCCACAATGGGGAAGCACACTGTTGCGATGTTTGTGGAAAGGTGTTACGCTCAAAACGTAGCCTCGGATACCATATGAAGGATAGCCATGGGGAAAAGACACATCCGTGCAGCTTTTGTGGTCAGCTTTTTGTTTCTAAGTAAGTGCCACAAGTTTGTTTTCTCTTGACGTGTTTTCTTTAATGTTACGTTGCTTTACAGTGCTCGTCTTAATCAACACCTGAAGTACCATCGCGGCGAACGAATGTATCCTTGCGAGCAATGCAAAAAATCATTCTTTTCCAACAACGATCTAAAGAAACATTTAACTTCACACGACTTTCGAGAGGACACACGAGCGGACATTGTGCCATAAGATCTTAAATAGTGAAATAGCTCATGCGCTAAATTATTGCTTTCAGAGATAATGTTTTTGATAGTAAAAAAAAAGAAATGACACACGATCTCTTTAGTGCCTTGCTTCGCAAACATGATAGGAGTAGTTTCATTTAAAAATAAATCTCAAACGAAGCAGCTAGAACCTCAGAACCGCACAATCGTTGCAAATTCCTGCCCTTCCAGAATCGTCCAGACATTGTCGAGTAGTGCACGCACGCGGTAGTCAACAAATTGTGGAAAACATTATCAACTGAATCAACCGCAAACTCGACAACAACTAGGTGTAGTGGATTGGCTTGATTTCCCCTAGCAGGCACAAGAACGAATCCATCATCCTGTCGATTAGCGTCTCGTTAGTCATCTTGTTGACCTATATAACCATGTACAACGGCGGGGTCAAGTGATAAGGAACGACCTGTACCATGACCGAATGTAAAGCCAGAGTCGTACACTATCGGTGAATGCCATCGGACATTTTTGGAAAGGGATGGCATCATCGTACGGACCGTTACGATCGTGCCTAACAGCATCCTGGTGACAAAATTCGTTATTTATGCGTCGATTCTGCTCGCTATTATGACGCCAATGCTCGATCCGTATCACGATGGAGTTTTTTTTTATTTTATTTAAAAAAAAACGGAAACTGATTAAGGTCTTATCGATAAGATTGGTTATTGTTCAAACAATGTTCCATAGGAGTTCTATTCAAAAATCACAAAAATAAACAATTTTTGGTTGCATATTGGAGTTCTGCCCTTAGTAGAGCTACTACCAATACTGAAATAAAAGCTTAAAATTTGCTACAAATACAGTTTTTCACTCAAAAATAAATTCTTCGCTGATGACCATGTACTCACCGGCATTCAGATCCATGTACAGATCGTAACCGATCCTCAACACTTGGAACGCGAACGAAGATTACTCAGTCGAATCATCGGGCAGCATTCTCTAAAACGGCCTCGACATTCACAAGAAAATTTGTTCGAAAGCAAATATGATTACCCAAAAAAAAAACATAAACCCAAGGGGTTGAGGGCATGTGTCCCCCTTGACGTCGCACTCATTGACAATTTCGTAATCCACAGCGATAACCACCAATCTGCTGTGGGGCGGTTGACCAAACCACTGGACCAAGCGATCAACAAGTATGATCGCTAAGCTTGGGTTCTGTTCTCTTCCCTCTTTTGTTCTTCTCCTTCCCCTCATCTTGAAAACCGTCGATTTCTGATTAGCAGCGTTCTTTTGATTTGGATTGGATGGAAATCCCTGCCTGCTTGCCTAGAAGTTTCCCGTCCCGGCGGGCACATCGGGAAGCTGCGTTCGAACTAATTGATCCCGGCGACAGTTCAGTAACGAATTGCGGGTCGTAGCAAGATCACGCATTTTTCTCAGCTCGTCTCTGGTTGCTGGTGCCTGCGTTTGGTTCTGTCTGTGCTGGCAATGGGACGGCTTTTAACCGTCTCTCCCAGACAGATCCCCCGGTTCGGGGGTCTGTGCTCTTGGTGTCTGGTTTTGCTGGGAGTTCAGCTGCTAGTACCCTGCTCGGTGTCGGCCGTTGAAAAGTTATGCTACGAGGAGGAAAAGTATGTGCCGTTTGCATGAGCGTGGAGGTTTTTCACACGATCGGGTTTAACCTCTTGGTGGTTGTGTTTGCTTACTATGAATTACAGAGTGCCCAAGCTGGTGGAAAACAAAACCAAAATCATCAACTACGGTGAAGGAACGTACTACTGTATGTTCAGTGAGCATCAGATGCGAATTCCGATCATGGTCGATGCGTTGAGTTGTTCTGTGAGTTAAACCCTGTGTCCGGTGTAATATTCCCTGCTTTGGGGATGATCGATTTTTATTGAGTGAGTGTTTGTGGTGTATGTCTCTTGCAGATAGATTACGATGTACGCCGAAAGCGAACATGCTGCGAAGGCTACCATACGGTGGGGGATGAGTGTTTGCCATCCTGTCGATTGAAGTGCATCTTTGGGGAGTGTGTCGCACCGGACACGTGTGAATGCTACAGTGGCTATCAGAAAGTGAATGATCATCGGTAATTAAAAAAAAAAAAAAACATTTATTAAACGAGGGAATATAATAATTTTACAACTTTAATTTCCATTGGCTTACACAGCTGTGAACCTATCTGCGAGGTTGCGTGCAAAAATGGTCAATGTGTAGCGCCGAACGTGTGCCTATGCGACGAAGGCTACGAGCGAGATGGAACGAGTGGATCCTGTCGCCGGAAGTGTGATCGTGCGTGTCGTTTCGGTCGATGCGTAGACGATGTTTGCCAGTGTGATGAAGGCTATCGACCGGATGCGACCGATGGCAACGTTTGCGTTCCCCAGTGTACGGAGGAGTGCCAGAACGGAAAATGTGTACTGCCGAATGTGTGCCAGTGTGATCCAGGTTAGTGCAAAAAGATGGACCAATCCCATTCTGCAAAAGCGCTATGCAATACCTTTTCTGGAAGATCGTATTACTCTACTAAACTCTATCATTCGCTCCCCCCCAGGATACACTCTCTCAACGCAATCAAATTTCACCTGCGAACCCGTCTGCTCCGAAGGATGCGCCAATGGGAACTGCATCGGACCGGACCAGTGTGCCTGTCAGGAAGGGTACGAGCTGGACGACAGCAATCAGTGCGTTCCGGTTTGTCTAAAGCCCTGCCAGGGCGGTCAGTGTATAGCGCCGGGTAGGTGTAGCTGCGGCGAAGGATACAGCCCCGCGGAGGACGACAACTCCCTCTGCCTGCCAAGCTGCTCCGAGCCGTGCGTCAATGGAGACTGCGTGGCGCCGAACGTTTGTATGTGCCATGCCAACTATCGCCCACGTGACGACCGTACGCCACATGTTTGCGTACCGGACTGTCCGAAGGGTTGTGCGCATGGGGAGTGCTCCGGTCCGGGTGTTTGTGTGTGTGAGAAAGGGTTCGTGTACAATGAGACGCTCGGTGGGTGTGAACCGTTCTGTACCGAGCCGTGCAGGAACGGTGTCTGCATCGGGGGTAACCAGTGCCAGTGTCACGAGGGCTATCAGCTCGACCCGAAGACAAGCAGCAAGTGTGTGCCGCACTGTTCGAAGCCTTGCGTGCATGGTATTTGCGTTGCGCCGGATGTTTGCGATTGTAAAAAAGGTATGTGACGTTGTGTGTTGGAGGGAGGACTTGGTTGAATTTTCTGTTTTATTTCCTTCTCAGGATACGTTAAGAGTGAGAATAGTAAGAATGTGTGCGAGCCTAAATGCTCCAAAGGATGCTCCAATGGGCGATGCGTTGCACCGGATCACTGCGAATGTCATAAAGGCTATATTGCAACTAGCAGTTGTAAGTAGCCGTAATCCTCTTCACAAGTCCCATTTGTGTCCTATAGCTTATCTTCTATCTCCTCAGCTGCAAACTCCAAGTCATCCATCTGCACCCCGTACTGCAAGAACAAGTGCGTGAATGCGTACTGTATCCGGCCGAACGTCTGCCAGTGTCTGGCCGGGCATCGGTTCGCCGACAACAGCACGAATGTGTGCGAACCGATCTGTGAGGACGCGCTGGTGGACTGCTCGAACGGGCGCTGCACCCAGCCGAACGTGTGCGAGTGTAACGAGGGCTACACGCTGGCCATCCGCAACGGGCGAATGCTGTGCGAACCGATCGCCTGCCGGGAGCATTGCGTCAACGGGTATTGCGTGGAGGAGGGCCGCTGTGTGTGCCATCCGGGCTACCAGCCGTCCCAGCATTTCCACTCGATCTGTGAACCAATGTGCGAGGGTGGGTGCGAGAACGGTGTGTGCATTGCACCGAACACGTGCGTCTGCAATCCGGGGTACGCGCGTCTTCCCGGCGGTGATCGTTGCGAGGCAAGCTGTGACCCGAATGTGGTCGACTGTTACAACGGTGTGTGTCGTGGGGCGAACCAGTGCCAGTGTTTGGAGGGCTACTATTTGCGAGCCTCGCCGAACGGAGGTCCGTATGAGTGTGCCCCAGTGTGTGACGGTGGCTGTGCTAATGGGCGATGCCTTGCGCCGAACGAGTGTCTGTGTAACGATGGGTATGAGTACAATGGCGAGATGAACCGGTGTGATCCGGTCTGCGTGCCAGGCTGTGTCAATGGACAGTGTGTGGCGCCTAACGTGTGCCAGTGTCTGGAAGGGTACGTCCCGGTGGAAGATCCAGACTCGCTGGAAGAGTCACCGTTCGAGTGTGCGCCTTACTGTGACGCGAATGTAGTGAACTGTACGTTCGGTATCTGCGGTGGGCCGAATGTTTGCCGTTGCTTTGACGATTTCTACTCCACCACCGACCAGCTCGGAAGGCAGACGTGTGAACTCCTCCCCGAGCCGGTTGATTGCGTGAAGGAGCCGGTAATAATCTACGAGGTGGAAAACACCTCCCACGGTTGCGTGTGCAACGACGAGGTGGAGGAGCGGAGCGATTGTCCCAAGCTTAGCTGTCCGGAAGTGGTGCTGCCGCCACCGCCAGTGTGTAACGTCACGTGTCCACCGCCTCCTCCTCCACCGACACCCTGTCCGAAGGTGGTTTGCCCGACGGTACCGCCAACGAAACCGACGACACGTGCACCCCCGATCGTACCGGTCACCTGTCCCCCGGTACAGATGTGCCCAGATGTGATCTGCCCAACCGTTCCACCACCGGAATGTCCCACCACACCAACGCCGGAACCGCTCTGTGACGAGCTGTACGTGAACTGTGCGTATGGGGATTGTATCGAGCAGAATGTGTGCTCGTGCCATCCGGGATACCAGCTCGCCGTTGGGCCCGAATCGATCGTGCACTGTCAGCCGGTGTGCAGTGGCGATTGTACGAACGGTATCTGCACCGAACCGGACGTGTGCGTTTGTCTGCCCGGGTATGTGGAAACGCTCGAGGGCCAGTGTGAACCGTACTGTGAGGAAGCGTGCGGCGAAGGAGCGTACTGTGCGCAGCCGAACGTTTGCGCATGTCCCAAAGGACTCAGCATCGATGAGAATGGGGACTGCAGGCACGAGGTGGGTGCGGATCTGTTCATCCGCAGCCGCTTCGCTGACGTGGAGGACGATGAGGATGATGATGATGAAGAAGAGGAGGAAGAAAAAGAGGACGAACCGTTAAACTGTCCGGACGGATTCCGAGCGGTCCCAGCCACTGGTGAGTGTATCTGCGATTCGGGTGCGATCGCCGGGGATGGAACCTGCATCGATTTGGCACCGGTCGAGCGGGTCAAACTGTTCGAACCACCGATGCAGCAGCTGGTAGTGGCGGATGGGAGTGAATCCCAGGGAGTGACGAACAACGAAAACACGACCGCACAGGCCGAACCGATTCAACTCGCAGGATCGAGCCTGTTGGCAGGGATCGATCGCGACGATTGGATCATCATTGCGGCGGTAGTCGCCGCAAGCGTTGTGATCGTCACAGCGTCCGTTGTGGCGTGCAAATACTTTAAGAAAAGAAACTCAATGGAAACGGACATACAGTAGGCGCTGACCGACCGGTACGATCAAGTAGATTGAGAAGAGAGTCATTAGAATAAGAATCAAATGCTGAGAAATGATCTTACTTGTTTCTTTCTCTTGCGCTATTCATCCCTTCATACGTCACGCATCTACCGAAATAAAACGCTCAACAAAAATGACCGATTGATCACCGCAGGGCGCTGGGGTGGTGAGTTACTAGGATTATTTATTAAACTTACGGTGAACGGAACAGAATAAAAACAAAAAAAAAGCTCATCCTAAATAATCTTACAATTGTTTTGTCTCGATTTCAACCATGCAGTGATAACGCTCACATTAAATTTTCTTCTTTTTTTTTGTTTGTGTGTGAGCCATTAGAAAAGGTTCGATTTATTTCCTCCCCAAGCATATGCATTCTTATCACTAATTTCGCTAACCGCTCCAGTTCGTTCTAAATGCTAAAAGAGATTGCAGCCACTTCCTAGGAAGCGACATGGGGTGGCACATATTTACAGAGGCAAACAAAACTGGAAAACCGATGCGTGTCTCGCCGTCCAAGGAAAGTGTCCCAGCTATGTGTGTGTGTGTGTTTGTGCGTGTGTGTTTGAGCAAAAAAAGGAGGTTTTACGAATATTTTAGGTGTGTTCAGATGGTTTCAATTTCGAGATTCAATTTGGTCAGCTCGTTCGTCTTGGAGTCCGGCTTCGGCATGAAGTAGACACAGTTTTCCTTGCTCTCTGTAGGGAAGAGAACGACCAGATTGTAATCGTTATAATCGGTGGTACGGTTTGACTGCCCCTTGCGTCTGTTCGCCCGCCCCGACTTGCGCCCCGCGCGCTCTGCATTACCGAGCTTGCCGACGTGATAGTCCTTCTGGCGGTTGCGCACGATCATCTTCACGATCAGCACGGCCACGATCAGTGCGACGGACGCGATCACCGGGATGAAGTAGTGGATGTAGGACATCTTGTAGTACTCGCCACCGGAACTGCTGTGACTGTAGAGGGACAGATTGGTTAATTTTAGAGAATGGTAGCTAAATCTGAATCTGAGGTGTGGTAGGCCCCAATTGAGGAGGCAAGATGGCGTGGAGGCGTCCGCCATTAGGCTGGGATAACGGCCGGAATGTTCACCAACGTATACAATGAACATATTAGTGGTGGGAGCTCGGAATCGGACCTACCCGATTCCAATACCATATTCAGAATCAATTCCGGAGCCGATTACGATTCTGGAACCGATTCAAATGCTGGAATCAAATCCGATTCTGCAGCCGATTCCGCAACCGATTCCGGATTTGATTCTGGAGCCGATTCCGGAATTGTTTTCGCAGCTGATTCCGGAGTTGATTCTGGAGCCGATTCCGGACTTGATTTCGGAGCCGATTCCAGAGTTGACTCCGGAGTCGATTATGGAGTTGACTCCGGAATCTATTCCGCGATCAGAATCGACTCCGGAATCGGAATTGACCTGGGAATCGCAATTTGCCTCAGTAACACAATCAGAATTGACTTCAGCAATGGAATTAGTTACGAAATGAGAATCAGTTCTTGAATTGCAATAAGAAGTTTCAGAAACGAAATCAATTCGGGAATCTCCATGAGACTGGATCGTTTCCAAGTAAATGTTGATTCTTTGCGGCTATCAATACGTAGCATCATTGGACTCAAACTCTTTTTCTTTTAGAAATTCCAAAACCGACTCCGTTTCGAAGCTGATTCTGATTTCGGAGCCAACTCCGATTTCGGAGTCGATTTCGATTCCGGAACCGATTCCGATTCCAGAACCAACTCTGGATCCGATTCCGATTCCGTAATCGATTCCAAAAACTGATTCTGGAATCGATTCCGACAAAAGCTTCAATTTTCCCATCACTAGAACATATCCGGGGTAGCTTGATGCTCATTGTTGCTCCTAAATGAATGTGTGTCATGACATGCGGAACGCGACTTGCGAACGTTTGAGTCCAACGCGATACTCTGACCGACAAGCTGAGCTTAATGTCGGCAGAAGCATAACTCATGACTGAAACGAAGCTCAAATCAGCTCACGTAAACAACTGAGATGATCAGAGGTAAGCCTCAAACAGTTGGTGGATCAATCACATGCTTGATTAAATTTTGTTTAGCACCCAACTCTTGATCACTCACTTGGTCATGCCATTTTGTGGCGGTGATAATCACGACATTCTTGCAATATACTAGCCGTGTGGTCCCAAGCAGCAAAATGAGCATGCTTGCTCGCTCTGTCCGGTTTGATGGTCTGTCGGGTCAAACAGAGCTAGAAACAATGCTCATTTTGTCCAATTTAATGCATACTGCATACTACATACTAGCGATCTACGTGCCCCAGGCAACCGCCTAGTCCGCCTACCGTTACATCCACCACTGGTATCCCCTCTATTTATCACAATTGAGTACGTGATGCTGAAATAGATTTTGTTTCAGTCAGATTTTTTAATGACATTGACAGTGACATTTTGCAGCACTCTTCCTGAGGCAGACCAAGGCCGCAAAGCGGTTGTAAGGTAACTGAATCTGATTGATTCTTCAAGGTGAATCTTTGTATTGAATGATCAAGCTTTCATGAATCTCTAAAAAAATATAAATTTTTGAAGATTCATGAGATTCGTGATTCATCTCTGAAAATCTCTAAAGATTTGAATCGAGATTCAAATCACTTGTCATTGAAGATTCATATAAAAGAATCCTTACGAATGATTCATGAAGCAAAACTCTAGCTAGTTTATGAGACTCATTCGAGCTCTTCTATAACTCACCTTGGTTCGTGCAGTTGTTGAATAACGCTGATCTCTCGATGACACAGTAACGGGTCGTCCTGATCCGGATAGTACCCATCAAGACAGATGCACTCATTTGGCCCCACGCAAACACCATTGATGCAGCCGTCCTCACCACAGACAGGTTCGCACGCGTTACTGGACCCGTTCACCATTGCGTACCCATCGTGACAGCGACAAACATCCGGCGCTGCGCAGTACCCTCTTACGCACTCTTCACTACAGACTGGCCCACAGACGTACCGCTCGACGAGCTCGTGGCGTGCGAGACACTCACACGTATCATTTCCGATACAGCGGCCCATCTCACACGATTGCGCACAGTACGGCTCACAGTGCAACGTGTTACCGTTTTCGTGATAGAATCCTTCCACACAGCGACATTCGCCCTGTTCGCACCAACCATTGGTGCATTCTCGTTCGCAGACCACCTGCCGGAGCCGTGCCGATCGTTCCTCGGGAGTTTCCTCCTTCACACAGGTGCTGCTGCCCTCTCCCAAAGGAATGTACCCGGCGCGACATGCGCACTGGTCCGGAGCGACACAATCTGCATTGACACATTCCGACGTACAGATCGGTTCGCAGGCATGGTCGTCCTCTCCCTTCTTTCCGTAACCGTCCCAGCAATGGCACCGATCGTTTCCGGCGCACGTTCCATTGACACACGGTCGCTCACAAACCGGCTGACAGTCATAAGGATCGAGATCGGACGGCGTATACCCCAGCATACAGAAGCATTGGTCACCGTGACAAACGCCATTTCGACAGCGCCCCGTACACCGCTCGTACGCTTCCCTCGCCAGGTCTTCCTCCGATCTACAGTGGCTTGAGCTTCCCTCGACAAACACAAATCCAGGCTTACATTCACATTGGTCCGGTCGCACGCAGGTCCCGTTCCGACACGGTTCCACACATACCGCCTTACAGCTGAGCGTGTTTCCTTCCGGCTGAGCATACCCTTCGTTGCACCGACACTCGCCCACACGGCATTTACCATTCCGACAGCTGCGCCGACATTCTGCCATCCGTTCCTGGGCCAACCGTTGGCGAGCGATCTCTTCCACCGATTCGCAGCGCGTCTGATTAGCATCGACAAACTCGTACCCTTCGTCACACTGGCACACGTTCGGTCGAATGCACCGGCCATTGATGCAACCGGCACTGCTGTAATCGTAATCTTCACCACAGATCGGTTCACACACGGACACATTGTCCAGCGACAGACGGAAGCCTTCGTGGCAAAAGCACTCGCCTCCGTTGCAATCGCCGTTCGTACAACCGTTCGGGCAGGTTTTCTCGCAATGCCCATCGGTGGGATGCTTTATGTAGCCGGCATCGCAGACACATTCGGCACCGTGGCACTGTCCGTTGGTGCACTTCATCCGGCACAGGTCGTCCGGGTGGATGCAGGCGTTCTCCTCGTCCCGTATGTATCCTGAAGCGGGAGGCAGATAAATAGGCTTGATGTTGATGTGTGTTTTATGGATAGATAGGAATCAACTTGAAATTTGTGTTTTATGGTAACTATGCTCTACGTTTAGCAAATGGTCAAAAGTGAATAGCAGGATTTAAAAAAGATCTTCTTCTTTAGCTCAACAACCGATGTCGGTCAAGGCCTGCCTGTACCCACTTGTGGGCTTGGCTTTCAGTTACTAATTGATTCCCCCCCATAGCAGGATAGTCAGTCCTACGTATGGTGGCGCGGTCTATTTGGGGATTGAACCCATGACGGGCATGTTGTTAAGTTGTACGAGTTGACGACTGTACTACGAGACCGGCTAAGATACTTTAAAAACGATACTTTTGATTAATATACGAAAAACGTTCCAGGGCGCTATGAAAATCTAAAAACGGCCAACTAGGGGCGATGCTACTCGAAAAGCCCAAACAAAAACAAAAAGAATACACATTGTCATAATCCATGAGAATGATCCGAAATTATCTGGCTCGATTGTAGATTGTGAACCTTTAGAATTCTGAAACTGATCGTTTGCTACTATACTCTGGACTTACTACTCTCTTCTTTTTTTTCCTCATAGCAACCTGCCTGGGCACATCATCTTATGCAGATAACCTAGTCATATTAATACGAGGTAAATTGATTTTCAGTCCTTGTTACGAGAAAACTGCCTTAATGCAAATCGTCCCTGTACGTCCTTGGAAGAACGGATTTATGTATGCAAAAGAAATCACTTATCTATGCACTGATCATTTCATCCCCAAGACTATTATGAAAATAATGAAAATAATTCAATAGGGGTTTGACAACGTTATAAGTTAATTTAAGATTCCTAGGATAAATTCAACAACGTAACTGAGATGAAAAAGGTATCAAAACTTGATCAAACAGTCATCTCTATCCTGGACCGACGTGTCCAGGCATTACAACGTCCTTGCACATTTTAAGAAAGGATAACATTTTGAATAAAGATTAGGTAGCGTCGCTCCTCCCTCTTTGTTAATCATTTCACGGGCCAAGAAGATTAAGAAAACGGCGAAATGGTGAGTAAATAAGATGGCAACATGAATGTTGATATCCAGAAATTAATTGTGGGCACACTTGCCCCAGTAAAAGTGATAAAGATTTTGTGTTTCGTTTTATCATTCATTCGTTTTCATTCGTTTTCCCGTTCAGTATACAAGAATTCTTTCCCTAATGCTTTGACCCTATGCCTCATCAATCGAGTTTCTTTTGCTCGTGACATCGGCACTTTGAAGACTATGTCATCGTTCGATTCTCGGACTCATCCTTCTCTCATTGCAATTCTCGGTCTAATCCGTTGAATCAATCAACATAAGCGAGAATTAATATCTTAAGTTGTTCTGTCGCTGCTCAATTAACCCCATTCTGGGATTAGCTTATGTATGTAGTCCCAGAATATGTAGACATTCCTATTCTGAACTGCATTACTATTTTTAATAAAATTTTTAACGTACATAATTTGAACTTGGACGTCTTAGTGTGATCATGCATTTTAATTTAGGTTATTTCGAAAATTAAATTGCTTAATAAAACAATTAGACGTACAATCTCGCTTCGCAGGCCCATAAACGTCAATGTTTCAGCGAAGTCCTAGCGTAGAGGAAGTTGTCCACTAATTGAATGAATAACTAGGTTCTTCAAAACAAACATAGCTTGTTAGCACGATAAGTCTCAGAATCATTGATCATTCAATGTCCTCCAATCATTGATCGTTAACAATTTTTCAGATTTTCGTTGAAAATTCACACACCATTTAATCCTAATTCACTGATTGATATGAAATCATCACTAATCAAAACACACACACGCACCAGCTTCTCACTCACCTTCATTGCACTCACACCACTGCGGTGCCACACACCTCCCATTGATGCACTCCTCATCACACACCGGCAAACAGTCGAACAGTGCATTAATGTCCGTATAATTGTACCCCGGCAGGCAGGTGCACGCATTAGGCCCAGTGCAGATTGCATTGATGCACTCCGTCTCGCAGATCGGTTCACAGTCACCATCGATCAACCGGTAGCCCCGATCACAAACGCACACATTCGGCTGCACACACTGCCCGAGAGAGCACCGGTCACACAGCGGTATACACTCGTCCCCAATCTTGCCGTACTGTGCGTGACAGATGCAGACCCCGGGCGCAATGCAATCACCATTCGCACAGCTTCCATTGCACACCGGTTGACACACGAACGGGGAGGTCGAATTTTCTGACGAATGTCCTGGAAAGCATTCACACTCATCCGGCCCAACGCACGTTCCATTCCGACACGGTTCGGAACAGATCGGACTACAGCCAATGCCATCGTCTACGTATCCTTCCGGACAGCGCGGAGGTGGTGTGGTTGGCCGAACACACTCTCCGAACGGTGATAAGGTGTATCCATCCCCGCAGAGACACTCATCCGGAGCGACACATTGTCCATGCAGACAGCCTCCCTCACAGACCGGTTGACAGTAGCGTGTGGCGTCATCACGTTCCTGAAGCTGGTACCCTTCATAGCACTGGCACGCGTCTGGTAGGGAACAGAACCCGTTCACGCAGTTGTTACACTCCGGCACGCACGTGCCATTGTCGGAACGGGTGTAGCCCGTATGGCACTGGCAGTACCCAGGCTTCGTGCAGATTCCATTATCACAATCGTCGCAGTGTGGAATGCATCTGTGTGCATTTTTTTTTGCAAAGGAAGAAAAAAGAAAGTGACGGAGTGATAAGAACGGACGCACGTCTGCAGCAAAAGGGGTGCGTAATGTCTCACCCACCATGTGTCGGGCGCATCACTTCCGCTTCCCCAAAGAGCAGGAAACGGGTCGGGTCGTTTGGGTTATCTTACTTACCGATGGTTCGACAGTCGCTCGTAGCCAGGATTGCAGGTGCAGACATCCGGTGCAGTGCATTTGGAGTTTTCACAGGGCAGTGAACAGATCGGTACGCAGCGCAGCTTCACCCGTTTGTAGCCCTTGCAGCATGGTTGATCGATCACCGTCACGCGCTTACCATTCTTGATCTCTATTCGCGTTTTTCTGCATTTAGAAAATGTTGTTACTTATCACACGGTTTTTGTTGTTGCTAAGGTCACAGAAAAACACTTACACGTTCGTTTTCGAGCAGGCAGCATCAACGGTTGCGGTTGACAGGATGACCACCAACAGAGCAGCTCCCGTCACTATAATCTTTAGATAAAGCATCATTTTTGCTAGATGTTTCGAGCGATTTCAAACCCACTAGAGCAAACACTCTTGGCAATCTCTCCACACCGTTCGGAGAGAGTTAAGAATAAGTGAGTTCAAAAGCCACCGAAAAACGAACACGTCCTGTACCGGTCCCGCCCGTCAGCAGACTGACGGGATCACTCGCGATCGAGTATCGGCTTTCACGGATTGTGCAGCCTACGGTCTGCTTCCTGTACACCGATTTCCGGACCTCCCCGTCTTGAACGCCCGCACTTCCAATCGATCTATGGATCGTCGAAATTTGTCGCCGCTGTAGTCCCGGAGGGGGCGAATGATTTATTCTGCTCTGGGCGGACACCGGACGGGCAATGCAACCGGACGTTTACCGTCGAACGAAAACGCGCGGACTCCGCGGTGCGGGCGCGAAGACGAACTTATCAGAATGCTGGTGCCGTTTGTGCCGCCTGCGTCGTTTGCCTACAGTTTGCGCGTGCTGCTTCTTCCGCACGGAGCAGAATAATGAGCACATACACTCACACGCAAAGCGGCAGAGAGTGACTAAAAATATAATCTGTTCTTTGACGCATTCGTCTGCTGTTTGCCTTGTTCCCTTCGCTCGCTCGCCTTGTTCGTCTGAAGGGAAACAGAATCGCAGCAAGGGTGAAAGATCTTCCAAGACTGTGTGTTTGCAGCCGTGCCGTCCTGCGTTGAAGTGTGTGCTGGAGAGCAACGAAAACAAATATGTTTTCTTCTGCCGCTGTACGCTTCCCTCCCCATGCGTGGTTTTCTACCCTGGAGCTGGTGCGTAGGCAAGAACGCGATTGCAATTGTAAATGCAGCGCACGCACGACGCAGCCCATCCCGCAATCGCGTTCGAAAGGGTTGCGCGATCGCAACTTGCTCCGGGTATGGAGAGTGTCACTGGCAGCGCCATTACCATCAAAGGAACAATCGAACTGTACCACTGGCACCACAACTGCCAGTGGTCGCTGGTACGGTTCGAACTTAATGGGCTGTTCTAATGGGTTGTTTGGCCGAATTGGGCGAAAAAAGGCGGAAAGCAGGCGCAACATTAATAAAAAAGGTTCTCCCTGCTCCTCCTTTTCTATTGCTCCCAAAAGGGCCGCCGGAAGGGTAAGGTGCGGTCTTTTGTGTTTGCATATTTGATTTAGAGAGAGTGTGAGAGTGTGAACGTGTGCATGTGTGTATGTGTGTGTGTGTGTGTGTGCGTTTTTTGGTATGTTAATATGGTGAGACAGCATCGACATGTTTCGTGAGATTCGATGGTAAGATGTAGTGTTAATCCATGCTCTTTTGTGACTCTTTTAACCACACAAGCCACATGTTTGTGTGCGGCTTGCTTCCATTACGATAAGAAATTTCACACTGAACGAGTGGTGTGTCGAACACTTTGCGCTATGATTCATTATGCTGAGCGTGGTAAAAGATTGGCCTGAGAGTTATGTTTATAAATAATGGTTTTATGTTGATTCGAAGAGGATGAAAGTTCTTTCATCTTACTATACTAGAGTAGATGAGCCATCTGGAAAAACATAACGATCTGGAGAGGGAGAGAATAGTTCTAAACTAGATCGGAATAAGAGTGTCGAAAGGCTTTAAACAGTAGTTTGATATGGTTTTCACAAATATTTACGATGCACAAGTATTTTTTTTCTTATGAAGCATTCTTCTTTTCGTAGAATACAGTACAATGTTATCTTGTCGTAATATACTAATAAACGGGTAGATCCAACCAGCGGTGAAACTAGAAAGTTGAAGCGTCTGGACAGTAGGATATCGTTTTTTTTCTTTATTTTTATAGAGACTTTGCCAATTGGCCTCATTCGCCTCTTATAAGATATTGTTGATGTCAACCAAACAATAATCTTTAAATACTTAAACATAACTCTCACTGGACGACAGTAAAACAAATAAAGCTGAATAAAGTAATTTAAAATTGAGGAAGAATCTATAAACGGTATTCTCTAATCTCCATCCTTGAATCTGTTGAGAGTTATTACATCCTTATAATATAAAACTCTTTAAAAAAAAGGTTATCAAAACATTCCCAAACAATCTGAACCAAGTCTTCAATAAAGAAGAACTGCTTATGCCTAAGTATAATAAACGGCTACTTCCAGGATAAAGTAAGACAGAATGTCTTTGTAGATGAAGTGCTAAACGCACAAACACAACCAAACATTAAACGCAACTAAACGCACTAAGTTTAAAGCTAGGATTTATTGTGGTAAATGTGGCGAATATGCTCCCATGCTGTATACAAAATAAGCAAATAACAACAACCTGTTAATCATTATAAGAAAAAGAGCCGAATTTCTCTCTATATAAGAAATTAATAATCATTAGTAAGATTCCGAACGAAATTAAAAAAAAAAAGAAATATTTCATACCATAAATCACTCCAACTTCTCAATTTTTTTTCAATTATCAAATTCCTTTCCTGCCTCTTAGCTGTCCCCTTTCCTGTTCCTCGTAGAGCAGCCTTAATTAATTATGATTACAAAACCATAACAATTAGTTGAATTGCCTTTCATTTATTTTGCATCCTCATCCACTGCTCCCCGTTTCGCGTTACAATCGTGTTAATGTTCACCATCCATGTTAATGTGTTTTTTTTTTTTGCATCCTGAGTGCGATAAGCGCTATCAAAATCAGCAACACGCAGCCGCACTGCAATGCAAAGCGTGTGCACCCGCCAATGGTGAAGAGCTCGCTACGCAAACGAATGCATAGGCTCGTTATCGGCTCCCTGACTTCCACTGGTTATGATTTAACTCCGTCGAAGCGCTTGATGCATGCTTGACTTCCTTTGAGCGAACGATCCTTGACGTATCCTGCGTTGCAGAGGCACATGTTTGGGCCAGAGCAGACACCGTTCGGACATCCGTTGGGACAGTGCGCAATACAACTGTGGAGTTGGAAAGGGAAAGGAACGTAAAATACCGTGTGAGTAGAGAGTTGTCTATGAGGTATACTTACTGGAAGGGATTGGCCTCGTCAAGGATGTAGCCACGATTGCAGCTGCAAACATTCGGTCCAGTGCATTCCCCGTTTAGACAGGGACGATCACAAGTAGCAGTGCAATGATCACCGACCTTCTGATACCCAGGCTTACAGGAGCACGTTTCCGGCGCGGTACAAACACCGTGAAAGCAGCCACTGTAATAACGTGTAAGAAACAAAACAGTTAAGTCTCACATTTTCCCACACTGGTAGGTGTTACTCACTTTGAGCAGATTGGCTCACATCCCATCTCCGACATCTCATAGCCCGCCTCACACCTGCAAACACCTGGTTCAACACAGCGTCCATTCAAACATCCACCCTCACAGTGTGGTGCACACTTGAGCTTCGGATCGAACTTATATCCCTCGCCACATTCGCATCGCTCCACATCCACACAGCGACCCACGCCACATCCTCCAGTGCAGTGCGGCACACAGAATTTCTTGGTCGTCGGATCTAACTCATAGCCCTCCTTACAGCGACACTCACCCGTTCCAACCACACACTCGCCATGATCGCACCCGATCGGACAGGTCGGTACACATCGACCTTGGCCGTTCCGTACAAAGTCCGGATAGCATTCGCAGGTGTTCGGTCCCACACAAAGCCCGTTCAGACACGGATCCTCACACACGGGCTCACACTTGCGGAAGTTGTGCACATTACGTTCATACCCGGGGCAGCAAACTTGAATCCGACTGAGAGATGGATTGGACTGCGAATAGAAAAGAAGATATCGAGCAATGTTTTTTTAGAAACCCGGTTCAACTTACCCCATTACCCGCTGGCACATCTCCACGAGGGTTATACTTCAACAGGGAAACCGTAGGCACCTCCTCGAAGCATACTCCCGCAGGAATGTGTCCCTTCGTTTTGTTCATAAAGCGATCCAGGGCACTCATCGATTCGTTCGATCGTTGCAGACTCATCACGGTCGTGTTCGTCTGTCGACCTGGCTCGGCCATCTCCACAAAACTTTGATTCGCGATCGTAACATCGTGAGAAGCAACCTGAACGCCACCGCCTTTGCGCCACGCGGTCTTTACACCCTCCTGACCGGGAGCTAGCCCAAACTGGCACACGAAAGCCAGCCCAACCAAAATGCACCACTTGAGACGCTCCATGGTGTAATATCGTAAAGAAATGGGGTCACTACAGCTTCAACTTCAATCTTACCCCACGGAAGGTTCGCGATGGATTAAAGCAAACGGTCAGTAGAACCTAATGGCGAGAACTCGTCGCGGTACGGCTGGTGACGTTCTTTGGCATGATGTGATATCGCACCGAAACGTTGTGGTGTGTGGGCGAACGTCTCGTATGACGTGATGTGCTTATTCTTAAAAGTCCGATCTCGGGTGCGATTTGAAGTGGCGCAACACAGTAAGCCACCGGGCATCTGCGCCTCATCAGGCATACTCACGTTTGATGTATTGTGATGCGAGATGTTTAATGCAAAAGCATGGAAGGGGAATC
Organism: Anopheles coluzzii; assembly: GCF_943734685.1. Taxonomy (NCBI): domain Eukaryota; kingdom Metazoa; phylum Arthropoda; class Insecta; order Diptera; family Culicidae; genus Anopheles; species Anopheles coluzzii. Next base: position 41,782,190 of record NC_064671.1, on the reverse strand, counting down.
CTGAATGGAATGTATTAAGTTGCGCGCTGTGAAGCGATTGATTGATGGATGATATAGAAATTAATATTTCATGTCACCTGTGGCGCAACGGCCACAAGGAAGAGTGAGAAATACATGCCGTAGCGAATGCCAAGAGAAAAAAATTGAGATAATTTAAACTCTAGACGAGTTAGCTATTATTGAAGATGGACGATACTCACGCTGTAACCAACAATTCCTATTTTATGGTAAGTAAAAAATACATTTATTTAGTTCAACATAAGAACCACATATAAGCAAACTTAGCCCTATCCTACGCCAGAATCATCGGTTTGGAATAACTGTCTTCCTTCTCATTCGGCTGCAACGTCGGCTTATCGGACTGCGTCGCTGTACTGCTCGTCAGTTCCGCCAACGGGGGATACTGAATTTCGTCGTAGATATGCTCAAGGCTATACTTTCTGGGAGCTTGCTTTTGGTTGACCGAGAAGTTGTAGTTGTAAGGGGATGCTGACTTTGCACGATGGATGAAACTATTATTCGGCGGAACGTCATAGTGTTCTGGGAAGATAATAGTTAGTTTTAACGATTCGCCTTGCTGTTAAATTGTAGGAGAACTTGCTTCTATATACACTTACCGATATCACCGTTTCGTTGCAGTTTTGGCTTTACCCGCGTGTACGTGACATGGGGCAGATCGGGAAGTGGATCCGACGAGCGGTTCGAATCATTCCCCGTTTGGACGCTCTCGTCAACAATCTTCACCGGCGGTGGCACACTAGCGGCAGGTTTGGAAAGCGTTTTGCGATTCAAACGCTTCATATAGATGACCACCGACATTAGCAGGGTAAGTGTGATCAGCAAGCAGGAGATCGTGACGAACGCCTGTCGATCATTTGCCTCACTCTGCACGTTCCCATCTTCGGTTATGCCCACCAGAACGGGATGGTTCTCCGATTCCAAGTACACCAGTTGGGTGTCCGTTTCGTTGGAGCTTTCGACAGACAGGGAAGCGGGCTCCTCCTCCGGCGTTGTATGGTTGATCGTGGAGGGATCCTCAATTTTCTTCACCGCCGTATCGATGAAGGTGATCTCGACGCGTGACGTAGTCGTCACCAGCTCGTACATGCTTTCATTGCTGGCAGTTCGTGAGTGACCTTTTGTTAGCACCATGCTCATCTCGGTGTTGTTAGGAAGGTACTCGTGGTACGATTCGGCGTAGGTCGCGTTTGGTAGCATTTGTCCAGTAGCTTCGGTTGTTGAAGTGGTAGTGGAGGAGGTAGTGGAGGAGGGGGTAGTGGAAGTTACGGTGCTATTCTCAGAAGTGCTACTACTTCTGGTAGTGCTAGAGGTGGTGGTAGAAACATCAGCCAACGCCGTGGAGCTGCTGAGCAACGCTGCAAGTGTTTCATTATCGACTTTGATCCACTGCTCCGCTGATATCCGTTCGGTGCTTTCCGAGGAGAAACTGTTCTCTATCGTTCGGTTGATGTTATCAAACATTACTATCTCGTCATCAGGCATACACGTTCCAGTTTGTGGGTGACAGGATCTGGTGGTACAATTGCACTTGCTTACACACATCGTCCCGTAAAATCCAGAAGGACAAGGAGTTTCACAGCTGAGTAGAGATTAGAAACAAAATTATATGTCATTCCAGGAGCTGGATGATTTAACTTCTTTTCAGCTTAATACTCAACTATTTACCCATCCAGCCTTCATTGCATCGACAGTGTCCTGTTTTTGTGTCGCAGAGTGAGTAATTCTGACAGTGGCATCGATTGCGACAGTTCACTCCCCACGTCCCATTACGGCATCCTGCAAAATATTTTACCAACAAAATAGAAGTGAAGAAAGATCCAACGGATCCACAGGACCATAATCGCTTACTCTGCAAGCAATGTTTGCCACTGAATCCTGCCTCACAGCTGCACACGTTCGGTGTCTGACACTCGCCATGGATGCAACCACCGCGGCATATTGGACGACACTCACCGGTGGTTCCATTTCCGGTGCGCCGTTCCTGGTACCCTTCGCAACAGAACTCCACGCGGCGTGTCTTGGTGATATTCTGAAATGGTAAGACCATAAAGAAGGTTGTAAAACACTCTTCGTCATCGCCAGCAACTGCAATTGCCAATTTTTGCACCGTGTTTTCAGGTTTAATAACAGTTCAACAAACAGTGATCGTTAAGTGTGATCGTGATGTTTAGAATTCAGAACCACCTTCTCAAGCAACCGGCCGGAAGCAGCGGTCCCGAACATGGTGTGACGCAATAAACACAATCATACACGTGCATACGACCAGACGTTTGTAGCGTTTTATGACGTCGAATCGCAAAAACAAGTACCTTAAGTAGAATGAAGTTTGATGACGCAATGATACATTAAGATTGATTGCTTATGCTTTCTGTTGAGAAAACAGGAAATCGTTATGCTGTTATGTTCAAGACTTTAAGACAATACATATTATTGAATATGTTTCGATTGTTAAGCAACTTAAATACATCAACTAATGGGGGGTGAAAATTCCAATGTCTCTCGGAATCGTGTTTAACGCATTTAATTGCTATTTTTCAATGTAATCTTCCTCCTTTCGTTTCAGTACAACCCAACACGGTCTACCAAGACTTGTTATGATATTCCTTCCGATATTACCATTTTCATTTCCCAGGCTCTCGACTGCTCGCTCGATCGCTACTTCAACAAAACTCCACACATTAATCCACATCCTCAAACCCGGGCACGATCGTCTCATTGGTATGAAGTTGATTAAATTAAAGGCCCACTGCTCACTGCTCTGACGATCGAGAAACAAAAGGCGGACGTAGCCGAAACTTCCCGATGCTCAGAACCGAATACTAAGTAAGCGATGGGAAGAAGATACTCCCTGAACGCACCGTAGCAAAGATATCAAAACCTCCAGCAAAGATAGCCTGCGTCTTGACGAATGATGGGCTTTTGTTTCGTGTTTCAAAGCGAGCGGCCGGCTAGATAGTGAGAATGTGCCCGCTCATACTGTACGCTTCCTGTTCTCGAGGGCTGCTCTGTGCAGCGCTCCGTGTGTCGTCTTGTCTGGTGGGGTTGGTTTTATCGACCGGCCTTTCGCCTTTGTGCGCCTGTTGGAGCATCGTTTTGACAGTCGTTGAAAGATGTGGCGATGCATCAAAAGACAAAGAAGCGACCGCAGCCACGTTAGTGCCTCCCCCTTCGTTAGGGAACGGAAGTGACAATATGATATAATGGACGAGACATTTTATGTTCTTGTGCCTTCGGCAGGGAGGCATGGGAGGCAGCAGAGCTGAAATCTAATAGCGGTAATTGATGTTTACGATCTGTTATGGGCGCACACTCCTTATTTTCGGGGTTTGGAATAATTTTGGCGCGCAAAACAAGCATAATGTAATGGCAGAATGGTGGAGCGGGCGGCACATTTGCATGTTTTTTGGAAGCGGCTGCCTTTATGGAATCGTGATGGGTGGGAATTGCTATTACTGCTATGGAAGGAACAGTGTAGCCATGAGTCACACCAATGTGCCAATGGTAGAATGGAAATTTTATGCAAGCTTTATACGGCAAAAACAGGTTTTTATGTGTTTATAATTGGCCTTACCTGCTTAACAAACACTTCCTTAATTTCGGTCCGATAGGAGGTACACCTTGGGGGAATTTCCAGACACCACTGTCTCGTTAGGACCTGTACCGTTTGATTGCGTGGAATGGTTTCCGTTTCGGTGTAGCTGTAATTTCAATAACATTATATTAAGCTCTCATAAATGATATTAATTATTTTATTTTACGTGTTCCAATTTAATAAAATAATTTTGTTTTTCATTTCAATCCACTGTCCATTACCTAAGCACTTGCTGTGCGAACTTTGACCGAATTTTATTTCCCCCTTCCCACCCTTTCATCCATTACCGTTTGCAGTTTCAATTGCAAATGCCATAACGAGACCGACCTAAGTAGGTTTTGCGGGTCAGAACAAGCTCCCGATTTACTCCCGGTGCGGTACGATGCTGACGCGCACTACACGCCATCGTCGCGGTTCGATTGCATCACTCACGATGTTCACATTTAGGCGCTCCCCATCTTTCCCCATCCCATGGCTGTTCGTGGTGGCCCACATTCGATGGATTTGGCGGTTTTTCGTTTTCCCCTTTTTTAATTGCCCGTCAGCTTCGCGCGCCGTCCGTACCCACGGGCTACCAAGTGGGGAGATAAAAATGCGTTCGTGCCGTTAAGATTTGCTTTCTTGCTGCAGCTGGAGTTTGCATTGCATCGCAACATCAAACATATTAGATAGATGAGACGATGAGACGAAGACAGGGAGCTAGTTTGAAGTGTTGGGAAGCAAGTTTTTGTTACAGCTCATATGGAGTGCAGGGAGCGATCGTGTGTTGGTTGTTTAGAGGGAAATCGTAGCGTGTATGTGAGGTGTTACGATAACACACACAAAAATGTTCAACGGTTCAAAGTATCTACAGCGAAAGTGATTTACCTAACATTGTGACTGGTAGATCTTTTCAATGTTTAAGATTGTGTTGCAATGATTTATTTATTTTCAATGTCACATGTAACAGATGAAAAAATATCATCACTACCTCAGATCATGAGGCCCTTCACGATTTTAGTCAGTTTTTTGTATGGAGTTTGTCAGTTGGAGGCTGAAATCATGTAAACAATCCATACAAAACCAAACATAAAACTGGCCTGCAATTTTCAGTCTAGATTATTCTAGCCTCAAAGCTAGAATTAGATTCGAGTACTGCTCGAAAAATGGCAAAACAAGGTGGTGTTTACATTTATCCCAAGGTGCATTAAACAGATCTGGTGATGGAATCCGGGATTGGGCCGGTCTGGTGGTACAGTCGTCAACTCGTACGACTTAACAACATGCCCGTCATAGGTTCAAGCCCCGAATAGACCGTGCCCCCATACGTAGGACTGGCTATCCTGCTATGGTAATCCATAAGTCACTGAAAGCCAAGCTCACTTCACCAGTGGGGTAGGCAGGCCTTGACCGACAACGGTTGTTATGCCAATGAAGAAGAAGAAGAAGAAGGTGATGGAATCCAGAATCAAAGTGCATGTAGTCCAGGTAGTCTCATAACATGATTTTATAATCAAATTTAAATATCACTTTTTGAAAGGATGGGTGAAAACTTTTGTTCAATCAAGCTTTCTGCTTGAAGAATACACAAAACACTCTTAAAATCTTCATTCAGAAGCAGAAGCGATAAAAATCAGCCTTCTAAATTCATACACCTTGGGATAAGCCCACCTGTATATTATACTCACTTAAATAGCTGCTCAAAAACTGCTATACAATGCAAACAGCTGACAGGCTGAAATTTCAGCCTACGAACTTAAAACGGAAAGGGCCCTTATATTAGAAATAAGATATCAACATTGATTAAATTTTGTTTTCCGGATCTGCGAATATATGAGAAGAATTTAAAATATAATTTTATTAGAGAAGCATTCACTGTTGCAAGCGAATCAAGAGTAGCAAACGGAGTAAAGTGTAATATGAATTTGAAAAAGTATGTTTAAATCATGTTCATATTTCCTTATTTATGCGTATTTTGCTTTGCATGGAAAATCTAAGTAAGTTAACCAGTTTATTAAGCCTTTCAATTTATTATATGAAGGTGTAAAAACACAATGCAGAAGTCTGGTAAACTTGTTCTTTTCGTTGATCGTTAGAATTGTTATACAACGAAATGCCTTAAGTAGTGAGAAATGTAAACAATTAAATTAATTGTTTAGAGAGCTAGGAATTTCGTGTCTTAGGTCATTCATTGAAACTATATCTTTCGATTGAAATCTAATGATATTTAGTTGGTACTCACAATGAAGTAACATATAGAGCATATTTTTAAGAATTATTTATTTAAGGTGACTTTTCAATTATTGAATTAAAAAATGAATGAAAGTTTTCAACACATTTTGCATTAATTAGGCTTGCGCCAGAGACCCATGAGCAATGTAGAAGCGTTTTGTATTGTTCGAAAACTATTGGATAGAAAAACACCCAATATTTGGCTCCTTTTGTAAGTGTGAAGTAAAATAAATTGAGGTTTATGTATATCATACACATACTAATAAAATGTTGAATTTATCGCTTTAAAACGTACTATTTCCTCATGTATGCAATAGTTGACAAATTAGTGTCTGCATATTAATACACACTATTTTGATAAATGTAACCATGTGCTGTTGGATATTACACTCCACAAATAATATAATACTAATTGCATTTCCATACAGATAAAGAAAGCATGAGCCACAATGTAACGTTGTTGTCGTTCGCGCAATCACACTGATTTATGTTCCCGCAAGCACCATCGCACGCAAGTCGCTAAATCGCACAGCCGCCAGTTACGCAAGTGTTTGCTCCTTTCCCGACTCAGCCTCATTTGCGCCCATTTCATCCCAAAACTGTAACACGCATCTACTCGCTCGAGATTGTGTGTACAGTGTACACTCGCTACCAGCCGCCACCGTCCTGCTGCACTACTCCGGTGCGTACGCTCCCGTACGCTCCCTTGCATCCCGTACCAGCAATCAAATTTGACCGATTTTAGACACCATTTAACTGGTTCGTTAAACGGCTAAACCCACCATCACCGCTGGACATCCTTTCGGTCGACTCGTTAGTGTGGTCGCACGCGTAACGTGCGATGCGTTTGAAAGTTTTCTCATCAATCATTATAGGTGTGCAATGGATAGGAAAAATGACACTCACGGCCCCACGGAACGACGATGGCACGAAAAATGAGACGAGAAAAACTGCAACCATCGGCATTATGCAATATTGACAACCAGAAATACACGAACGACGGCCGTTATCGATGCGACAGGAAGCCTGTCCAGCCTGTCCGTGCGGCATCCGTCCCAAAGAATGGTACAAAAATGCGGAAACATCTCACCGGGTGCACTCCCCGGGTTTTGCCCTCTTTTTGGCGCGACTTCGACGTGAAACGGTTTTACCATCGAATGGCATGCCACTATTAGGAGGCAAAAGCACAACTCTATTCCATAACACCGCGAAGCTTTGGCGACGCTGATTACGGAGATGCAAAAACCGCCCCTGTCCCGAGGAGAAGGCCGTAACTGCACCACAATCCACGCTCCACAGCTGACGGTCAGCGGGCAGTTAGTTTGTAGCAAAACCTCAACAAAACACTACTGTCAGGTCGGCTCTCTGCCAATCGCTCTCAACCTCTTTTTTTTCAACCCCGAATGGCACTAACCGGAGCAATTGTTCGGGTGAAATGGTGCCCAGCAGCAACGGTGTCAGCCAGAGCAAAGGTCCGCAGCCCACTCGGCAGCACCGTTCGAGTGCCCAAGGCAAGGGTGTTACTTTATTGCCCCTTCTGGGCAGGTGGAGCACTGTTTCCCGAAACAGGGAGAAGGTGGAAAGGTGTACAGTTCTCATAGCGAATTACGATCCATTACATTATCCAATTAATAAGGCAGCTATTGACACCTGCAGGGAAGTGAAGTGTACGGAGGCTGTACCGTTTGTAGCCGGGAGGGTATGGTCGTTGCTTTGTTCGCAGGGTAAAGACATAATAGCTCGTTTAATAAATTAACCGTTCAGATTATAAGCTTTATACTAATAGTATTCCATTTTCGGAGGGAGGATCTGTTTTGTCTCACTTGCCTACCGATTTAACGACCTTGTAAGGGTGTCTTTGAATCAAATAGCATGGCCGTGAAGCGAACGATTTGAAACACTTGTTTACCTCTCGTAACGATAGCACACATTGTCACCTTGCAAAGAGCAGACGCGAGAGGTGATCAGAAGCACCAGTAGAATCGAAATTGCTCCACACTGCACTCGACTATAGTTGAGGTAATGATGCTGCATGGTTTTTGGTTTCAACAACTCCACATTCTGAAGCACTAAACACTGTCACAAGCTTCCTTAGAATTGTCACTTTTTAAATACTGGTTTAGGTTTATTTTTTCCTTCTAACATTTGCTCTAAGCACAGATATTTTTACCTAAAAGATAACAAAACAAAAACACTGGTCGACAATCTCTCGCAACACTGCTTTCAGGCACGTGCTTATCCCGTTTCGCATCGGTCAGAAGTCAACGGAACACTGATAGCGTACGGTGCGCGCTGCTTCCTTCTCCCGAGCTGAGCTGCCAATCTCGCGAAGGATCATCAGCATCATCTTGGGTCGGAAATTGTAACGAGATGAAACACGATCAAATTCAATTGAGCGCTTCCAAGTTGGATCTAACGTGGCTCGGGGCATAGTTGGCGTTAGACGCATTTGGCTTGCATCTGTCACACACACACACAGGGCTGCCCATATGCGTATGCACTTGATCTTGGCCGCGCCGGGGCAGTCGGCGGTGTTCCGTGCCCTGTCCAGTCCGTGTCTGGTCTCGTCCGCTAAAGGGATGTTGTTTCCAACTGTCGCTGGGTCGATGTCACGCACGCAGGTCAGCACATGTGAACAGTGTTTTGTTGCTGCTGTCCAAAGTGGGCAACGGTAGTCCGTGAACTGGCCTTTGGAAGGTTACACATTTGTCACCGTGATTCGGATGCGATGGATGTTAGGAGTAAGGTGGTAAGGCTTGAAGTGTTATGGTGTGATTTAGATATGAAGTGTGAAAAAAGTCTCGAGAAAAACGGAAAAGGAAAATTACAAATAATCTTTATTGTATTTAGTCTATTAGTAGTTTAAGTATATAGCAACGACAATGCAATGTTTTCTTTCACAAATAGTCTTTATATGTCCACATAGATAAAAACATTACATATGTCGCCATAAAAAAACATACAACAAAGACTACTCTATTCCCATATTTTAAGTGATCCGGGAATGAATCAACATCTCCAAGAAAACCCTACACTTCCATGCTTCCTTCTCAAGGCATGGATCCAATTGCCAAACTCTCCCTCTGTTTCATCTCTACAGCAGCACTTAAGGAAGCCGAAGCAAAACGACACACCCCATCAAAAGCGAAAACAAAACAACTGCACCATCGGCTCAACTCAATTGAGGCAAATTGTTGCGCTGCGTCAGTGGCCGCTGGCAAGGGAGAAGTTGACTGGCCCTGTAAGCTCCGATTTCCTGGATGCAGCGACCGGACGACAATGAACTTGACGAGTCATTTTGGATCGTATGTCACACTCCAAAGAGGCAATGTTTTTTTCTCTTTTTATTATGATTTAACTTACGTCTAACGCTTCTACTGCTGCATTTTGTCTACCAAACTAAACCACTTTACTGAAACGAACCACGAACAATCCTGCTCACTTCAACGACCTCATCGGGCATTGGTTGGCCCATTTCTATCCTGACAGATCTGTCTTAGCCGATGATGGCGAACGTTCGCATCACGACTAACCAGGAGCTCAGCATCAGCATCAGCCAGCTGGTAAGCTGCACCTCGACTGCAACATTGTAGAAGCCACCGAACACTTGCAGATTGGCCGTCTCGATGCTGTGCTTGCAGTAGTCACCATCGTAGATCCAGCCAACGTACTCGTTGTTGCGCAGGTTCTCATTCCGCAGCCATTCCTCGAGCGGTCGGAAAAACTCACGCAATGCCGACCCGTCCAGCCGGCCCTCGCCGATCACCTCCTGCAGGACCTGCTGCCACGGTTGTGACGTTCCGCGTTCCATCAGCTTTCTATGTATTTGCAGAAAGGGGGCCAGATGAAGAGAGAAAAAAAAGATCAGTGATCGGTTAAATTGAAGAAAATGGATTGTGCCAGAGCAGTGTGTGTGGGTTGTAAATTAAATTGGCCACTAGCGTGAAGCAGATCAGTTAGTGCACAAAAGGTGCGCTAAAAGGCATCGCTAATGCAAGGATAAGGAGCGCTCAATCGGTGTTCATTAAGATCTCCCCGTGTTTTGCCCGGTGGCGTTGTTCTTGAAGTGTTTTCTTATTTTCGCAAGTCAGCAGTACTTACGATCATTCTATACCGTGTGCGCAATATCTTATCCCATCTCCCTTTGCAGCACGCGCAACACCTGCAGCGATGCACTCATTGCACCCAAGTGACCGGGAGCAGCGTACTGCAATGACGACGCCGACGACTCGGTCTCGGTACGCATTACGCAACCGTGGTAGCATTCGCCGTGGCTGCTTAGCTTCCCTGCGTTCCCAAGCGGGTGCAAATCAAACGTCAAAAAACCACAATTACCCCGTCCAATGGATCAGCCGCACGGCGCGAAACTGCTTTCGCTTTTCTACGCCAGATGATCCACTTGACGGGAAGAATTATAGTCCAACGCGATGGATGAATGGCCTTCGCAGAAGGAGGCTATTCGTTTAAAACCTGTCACAGATTCTGGAGATACTAGTTGAATATTGTTTATTTTTTAATGTGAAATTCATTTGAAAATGGCTATATATGTGGCAGTATTATTTTAAAATAAAGCAAAAGTCATAATAATATGTAATTATCGATTCAAAATCAATTCCGTGTTCTTCATTGTTGAAGATATTATTACTTACTGGAAAAATTTATGATTAAATTTGAAATCTACTAAAGAGACATGAGAACATATTACAAAAATTGTGTATGTAAAGCCTCCTACAGCGAGACATTTTTGTAAGGATTTTTAAGTTTTTGAAATAAATTTAGAGGAATTGGTAGTGGATGATTAAAAATGATTGATTTGGTCTACAATAAACTCAAACATAGTAACAGTTGATCAGTTTAACATAACAGCGAGAATTTACTTGCACTTTTGGAAGACTTGTTTGGACAGTATATGATGGATTATTGCGAGATCGCAAATTTACTTTGATATATCTTTGATGATTTTGGTGCAAGATTTTTATTTTATATCTTTGATCAATGGGAATTCCAAATAGAAATATTAAATTAAAGTATCGTCATTTAATATAGTGAACATGTAACAAACTCTGCAAAATGTTTGCATTCTAAGCCATGTTGGGGTTTCTAGGAAATCATTCTATATTTCGCTTTTTTTCTATCGGATCATAAAAGAAATCAGATAAAACACTAAATTGTCAGCTACATTTTCAAGACCAAGTTTGGAAATATTTTAAAATGAAGGTATTGATGGCATAATTATTATATCACAAGGCACTTCATTACCAGTTGAGTTACACCTTGATTGAGCTATAATCGATTGGCTTAGTTGTCTTATCGTAGCCATATCTTCGAACAACTTGAATAACGGGCTAAGACCACTTGTACACAACATGATTGGGTACACTTTCCGATGGCGTGACCTTATTATCAGGATCAAGCTCAAAAACGAATTATCTAAAACAAAACCACCCGACGCGCGATGCAGACGACGTTGAACGGGCGTATTGCTGGATAAACTGTCAAATGACGGTAACCAGTTTTTTGTGTGTAGTTTTTCGGTCAGTTGATGTAACGGAGTACGAAGATATAGTTCACTCTGAACTTCACTACAGGATGAAAGATTGATGTAATAAGTGAAGCGAAGCATTAGCTGACTCGTTAACCCAGACGCGTGTCTGTTTTCCCTCGCAGTATCACCCAAACATTACACCGCCCAATCATTAACTGGAGTGACATTTTGGGAGCCCTTTCTTTCTGACGCAATGATGTCTGTTGGTTGAACCAAAAACTGAACCGATCGAACATTTAATCTTAATTCTCTTTGGTACGATGACCACCAAGCGCTTTATGCGGGGAAAAAGTACGAAAGATTGCAACTCACTTGAGAATGTTACCGGCTGCCGGTTGGCGGTAGATGTCACACTTATGCAACGGTTTGCTGGGATCCTGCGGTACGTACTGACCCGAGGCGGTGCACAGGGCGCGATAGATCTGGAACTGTAGCACGTTGGAGAAAAAGTATCTGGAAAGAGGGAAAAAAACGGGAATGAAAAGCCAATAATTAACCATGTTACAAGCAGCAAAAATCGAAAACATAATCCCCCTTCAAACAGCATATGAAACCGTAAACAAAACGGATTGCATTCGTTGTCATCGATCGTGACCGGTTGATAAGCGGCTCAACGAGAAACATTTTGAGCTTTGTCTATTTTTCGCCCCAATTTTGTTATGCCCCTTTGATCATCCACGATCGAGTGGTAGCTGAATAGGAGCCTAGCAAGATGAATAGCATCGCAGTGGCCGAACCCACCGCGACACATAAGGCAAATAATGATCCGCCCAAAACCACAACCATTCACCTTACCCGTACCTCTAGAAGGAGGTTTCGGTAGTTGCACAATGTGGCATGCAACTCTGCCGGGGGCCAAGAGCTCAGGAGAGTGCATCGAAAGGCGCCATGTAGGGTGCCCCCACAACTCATTGTGCTCAGGTGGATTGTGTTCGAGAGGCCTTCTCTTAAGATCGCTGACATGTTTTCATGCTACGTTCGCTTGTTTTTGGTTTGGTTTGGTGTGCTTAAAAACAACGCGTGTACGGTTTCCCGACATCATCGAGATCAAGACAAATAGGGCTGCATACGTGCGTTTTTGGAACGGCCTACATTTAGGGCCTGGTTGAAACTGAAACGATCGCATTCGAATTGGGTACGGGTGTCAAAAGCCAGAGCAGAGTAAATAGTTTAATTGCCATGAGAGTAAGTGATAATTTCGCTTGTTGGTAGGCTAAGTGTTTGGAGTTCACAGTAATGGAACCATTTATTTGGGAGGACTGAAAGGTTTGGTAATTAAATTTTGACGCGAGTTCGTTGCGTTAGCCGTGGTTCAGCTCTTGCGATACGTCCAAATCACGCTGGCTCTATTCGCGGGTTGGCCAACACAACGTGCTTCAGTTGATCTGATCGATTAGTGATGATTGATTACATTTCACCACACATTCGTACGGTACCTTGAACTGTGACTTAATGAACCCTTTCCGTTCCGTGGGGTGCTAAGGTCCTTTCATCGCCCACGGTCGTGGGCTTTTGCTGATTGATAATTCTGATCAATCAATTTAGCAACTCACTACGGGAGCGGACACAGGGGTGAATAGGGTTGATTGATAGATGCCGGTAGAGTAGCTGCATAAGCCCGGTAGCAGCTACAATTCCCCCCGCCTGAGTGATCTCAATCTATCGTTGAAGTGGAACAATTTCTAACCCAACATCTTTTCCTCGAACCAAGGCTTTTCACCGGGCAAACGGTTTTATGTGGGATTATTTTCTCGTACGAGTTTAGCGCACCCGATCATGATGCTTATCCCAGGGCGAAAGGTAAGCGATAGAATGCGGTGAAATAATAACAGCCATTGCGGATAGTTCACTTTTACATAATAAATACCCGGCCAGTGCTTCGCTACCAACTGCCGCCTGGCCTGTCCTGTGCGATAGCAATCAAGGGATCGTTGATCATGAGCATAATTTTATGCACGCCAAAGAAACGGCAGGAAAGCGCGTCGGTGGAGGCTAGTCTGCGCCTGAATGCATGGCTCTATGAATACACGGACCTAAAGAGAATGATTAAATCGCACCCGTTTACGCGACGAGCTGTACTTATCTTGACGGACAATAAATGAGGTTTAATCTTTCGCTTTCCTTCACGAAAGCGGGAGAAGCGGGAAAGTGATCGTGATCTCATCGGCTGTTGCTGTTTAAGGTTTATTTTTTCTCGCGAATCGAATGGGACAACACCTTGCAAGTTGTTTCGCAAATCGCATCACCCGAAAATTTTCTCATTTTGCAGCATTTTAATTTGCTCCTAATCCGGGCCCGATCATGCTGGTGTGCGCATGGGTAGAAAAAAGTAAATAAAAAGGTCAACTAATGATCGTAAGCCGGCTCGGCACGACGGGAGACTTCAGCTGGCGGGCTCGCACCATTTCGATGAGGTGAGCATCGTGCATCGCCTCGTAACCTTGAGTGTTTCGATTCGCAAATGTGACGAAGAAAGAAATGTCATAAGCGGACACGATGCATCCCTTCGCTCGTGATGTTGCTGTTCATTGGATTGGTGCGAATTGGTGTCATCAGCATTGGTCGCTTATTATTGAGTGTTTGAAAATGACTGTTGGATTGAAGGATTGAAAGGCGAGGATCTTTTTTTTTTGACGTGCACAATTTATCTGCGCATAATGACAAAATTACTCCGAGTATAATGTAAACCTCTTTATGCAATTTCACAAAATCATCTTAAATCGAAGGAAATTATAAAAAGATTTATACTCTGCACATTTTTAGCCTATTCTCGAAGGCGTTTGATTTTAAACGGCTATTCAAACATTAAAATAGGCGCCAATTGCTTGACTGAATAATGCTGTCACCTAGCTTGATGTGCAGTAAATGGCTCAGTACTCTAAATACCAAGGCCACAAATGACAGTTCAATTCATATCCACTCCTTTGATTGCTATGAAATAGTGTTATCAAATCAGTTCATCTTGCAATAAAGGAAGCATCCAAAATGTCGAACCCAACAATCCCACATCAAGCCTTATATTCAATAGCTATTACTATTGTAAGCATTGAATTGAATGAAAAGCAAGCACTAAAATTACCATTCAATTTGTGTTACGCTCCTATCAACAAAATATCATGCCCGCCGTGGTAAACGCAAAGATTGCAAAAAAATAAATATGTCTCAACCGGTGCCGCAAAAAAACTGATTGATTTGACAGTGACATTTGCCGTAATTGCTTCCACTATGCCGGTTATGTGTACTGTCCCCTTAGAACTGTCGTCCGGCTGACATGAAAGCGATTGCATGTTGTAAGACCAAGAGCTACGCCGTGCAGTTGCAGCTTAAACCCATTTCGCCGTGCTGACGGATTTGTCATGAAGATTTTCGTTTTCGGACGAGTGCGTGTGGTTTTGTGATGCAAAATATAAAAACAGACAGTGACAACACGGTATGCTGAACCGATCATCATCATCGCTTCAATGGTTAATTAACCAGTGCATCAAACTATGGTCCGAATTTACGTAACACGTTGCTTACCCTTTGCGCCGTCTCGTTTTGCGGTTGCGGTACAAAACCGAAATAAAGGATCCTCTACGGTAGCTGCTTTTTGTTGTGTTCGGTTTCGATTTGTCATCGCTTCTTCGGTTGACCCACATCACCATGCCGGCTTTGTGTCCGGCTCGCACGGTCCGAAAAAAACCGTCCCTCCGTTGCCCTTCATTTATGCACTGCACACCTGCCGAGGGCTTTTTGGCGAAACGCGCGCGCGCAATATGACGTGCTGTTTGTCGCGCATACTCGTCTGCTTGAGCGTGTGTTTTTTTTTATTTCATTTTCGTAAGGAAAGGCCTTCCTTTTTGTGCGATCTTCATGCGTCAAGTGTCCGGTGAGAGCCAAAAAAAACAGCATACCGATGAGGTAAGGGGAACACTGTGCCAGCCAGTTCAAGGTCGTTTCCCTATTGACTTGGTGGCCTGATTTTAGTCGCGCTTCCAACCGTCCCACATTTGCTGCATTATGCTGGTTGCCGCGTCCCGCTCCTCCGCTTTGCATGGGCTTTCACTTTGTAACGCGGTTGATCGTGCTTTTCCGCTCACCGATGGAATTACCGGTGTCCGGTGTGAGTACGATTGCTTCATCGTAGCGGGC
The DNA here is from genome assembly GCF_943734685.1 of Anopheles coluzzii. Classification (NCBI taxonomy): domain Eukaryota; kingdom Metazoa; phylum Arthropoda; class Insecta; order Diptera; family Culicidae; genus Anopheles; species Anopheles coluzzii. The sequence continues at coordinate 41,766,690 of NC_064671.1, read as the reverse complement.
CAATCCGTAAGAGAGTCGATCCAATCGATCGATTGGCGTCTAGGCATGACCTCTAGCTGAGGAGGCCTCTTTTTCTGGTTCCTCAGAGCGTCACTGTCATGATTCCGTGACCGTTCCGCTTTTAGTCTACCGCCGTGCAATTGCGATGGTTGAAGCATTCACAAAAAGAGGTTTCAAAATTCACCAAAAGCAGCGTGATCAACGAGAGCATCTTGCACAGGATCGCATGAATACCATTTGGATGATAGTAATTGTCTGATCATAAATTTTCAGAAAAGTTTAATTTTAATGTGAGTAGAACAGCCTTTGTTGTTGATAGGTAACGAAGATCTTGAGCTTATACGATCAATCAATCGTTTGTGCAGTGATTATGAGCGAGCTCAGTCATGAAATGGCAAGGTAAATATGATTATAATGTGTGATGCATTTTATAAATGCGAATAAATTTTGATAAAAAATAGTATTGCTAAAATATACTAATAATTTTTCAATTCGTTATTGAATTGGTTTTTGAAGTATATTCAAAAAATGAGTACTCTTTGCAAATGTCAAAAACATTTTTTTTAATTAAAAAAAATTGATTCAAGACAACAATGCTCTAGAACGATGCTTGGGCAAAAAAGTTTTTAAATATATTAAATGCTTTATACAGTAAAACCCTAGTAAAATAATAATATTTGTTTAATTTTCTTGTCTGCTGGTTACTTTTTCGGACTCAGAAATAACAATAAATTAAAAACAAATGACATCATTAAAAAATATTTCATTTATCTTTAAAGGATCTTGAAATACCTTAAAGGTGAAATACCTTTCGTACCCAGAACAAATCATTATACGTAGATGTGTCATTAGGTATTTGAGTAACTGTACAAAACAAGTTGCTTTCATAAAGTAAAGAAAAAAATGTTGCTATGAAATCTCTTCTGAAAAAAACACTTTTAAATGTCCTGTATACTTTCACACCACCTTCCCAAGCGTATCGTGAGGATACACTTAGACACGGGCACCTTGAATTAATGTAGTAATGCACTTGCGCTGCAATCCATTCCATTCCAGATTGACCAATGGAGGTATCGCTGTTTACCTTTTTTCTGGTCCATTCCCTTTTCTTGTAGTGATTAGCTTAGCCAGTGAGTGGTCATGCAAATGTTCATCCATAAACTTGAAACTATGTTAAGAAGTGCTCAGAGGACCTTGTGACGAAGCAGTTGGTTGCTGCAATCAATTGCATGGTCAGCACTATGAAAAAAACCCTTATGCTCGTTGTGCAAACGAACAATACTTCAATCCGTTGTGTACAATGCACTGCGGGACAGGATCATCTAAAGCTAATAACATTGCAAAAGAAAATTCGCTACTTAATCTTCTCCCAACTCAACCACACGTTTACCGCTCTGTGTAAAATTAATTGGCCTCGTTTGTGGTGCCCTTAAAACTGTTGCTCCCGCCTGGGCTCGTTCACCATTCCCGAATGGCAGTTGATGAAATCGTTTGATGTATGCTACCATTCCGTGGTATGATTTATGCCTGTTAATAAACAAGCGATCCTTAATCATATCACACCTTCACTACCCGTTCGCAATATCTCGCAACTCATAAATGCTCTTGTGCCCGAAAGCCGGCCTCAGAGTGAGATTGAATATTGACGATCAATTTATTACACCAGGCGCCACCCAGGGCAACGATTATCGCGAAGGGTCTCTCGTTGCCTCCAGAGTGGCTAAAGCAATCGCATAATTGTTGCTTCGTGCCACCGCTGTCGACCACAGAAGCAGCGGCGCTTTACAATGGGAGGTTCGTCGCTTATGGGTTACCTTCACGAAATCTTTTGATTTATTGTTTATTTGCTCGGCGCTTGGGGTTTTCAGCAAGGTGCTTATATCGATAGGGTGATCAATGGGAATTGTAAACCATTCAACAAAAAAAAAAAACAAAGATGATAAAATAGAGCAAAGGTAAATAGTAACCCGTCTGTGGCTCAGTAAACCAGGACACAAAGAGTTGCTTGCTGGCTGAATCGGCTGAAATTCGGCGAAGGTGGTACCGTTCTCCTCTTTCTTCACTCCTTCATCTTTCATTCAGTGTCGTTCTACCATTCTGCAAGCAGCTACAAATCGCACGCTTGCGAAAATGTGCTTCCCCACACCATTACTGCTGCACTCTACGCGAACGATCTTTGTGCTGCGCAGCCTCCAACCACGCACCGTTCAGAGACTGTTTTCGCGTACACTCGCATGTCATTAGTGCGCTAAACTTGAGCGCATTTTAAATGGCCGGTACGTTCGCTCAAGGAAATGACCCTAGCGAGTTGCCGATAGAAAGAAATGTAAGGAAGCGTAAAAGCAAAACGTGTTCATACACACACACACACAGCTATACGAAAGAACGCGAGAAGCCTCGGTTGGTATGCTGTGGTGCCGAACGCTTGTGTCCTAAATGGGTTCTGTCAGCTAGTGGCGCAAAAACGGCTCCCTACATCTACACGTGCGCGTGCCTGCACAGGTCGGACAAGCGGCAAGCGTCGGTCGGTAATTAAATCTCTCATCGTGCGATCAACGTACGCTCTACAGGGGTAGTTTTGTGTTTCGTTCGTTTTTTTTTTTGCTATTTTACTTCGTCTCCAAATGGTACACTTTTTCCCTCGTCTGCAGGATGCAAGATGTGTTGGGGGCCTGCAATGTACCCCCGACAGCAATAAACGTCACATATTTGCACACGAGATGCGAGAACGGCAGGGGGTTGACAATGTCGTTAAATTTCCTCTGGCGAGGGCCTCTTGAGACACGAGCTGCACGAGAAGAAGAATGTACGGTTCGGTGCGGTTCAAGTACGTTCGATGATCGACATATCTTTCGAACGGGCAAAGGTAGACTACAGTTGAAACATCCGCGTATTCCAACGGTGGACAAATATTGCCAGCAGCACATGCGTAGGCATAAGAAATGAAGCAAGAAGGGCTGCCAATTTTCAACTGCAAAGAACACACAGTACCAGCCGTCGTTGGCGGATTCTTGCTAGCGACGGGTGACAGCGACCGATCGGCCATCGATCAGACGTGCTCGCGTTCCGGCGGGTGTCGCAGATGCTTGTACACGGCTACCGTGGTGCGACGCATTGGTATCAATCATATTTTATGTGCTCTCTTGAGCGGGTAATTATTAGGAATGCAAACACGCTCGCTGAATGGTTTGCGGTCTGCGGTCGACCGTAGGTGGTAGTGTAATTGAAATGAGTTCTTTCATCGGTCAGTGATGGTTCACTGTTCGGTGGGAAGAATCTTGCAAGATCGGCCCGTTCATGCTGCTCATGTCGATTGAGACACTAACCGTTCAATGCAATGTTTATGCCCACCGGTAAGAAGGCTTCCTTTCTCCTGCTTTGAATTTAAAAACAACTTCAACATAATTAGGTAATGTGTTACCATTTTTTTTGCGACATTACGCAATAAACATTAGCGTAACGTTTCAAACTGCACTAAATACTGTTTTGGAAGGTAATGTGGTTACAAAAAATATGTAAAAACATTTCAGGAGAGTGCCAATGGCAAAATGCTACTCTGCTTTTGATGTTGATCCAAAAACGCTTGTTTTCGAGAATAAACAGCGAGCAGCAAAAAAAGTAACTTTAAATTCAGCTGGCTAACTAAAGAAAAACGACTAATCTTCACTGACCCTTGCATTCAGCGCTACCGTACATTGCTAAAATGTGTGCCCAAGGCTACCACGAAGATCATGACAACCTGAAAAAATGGTCTGCCCAATGCTACAATGGTTTTGCTGAACGCTGTACACAGCTTCCTACCTGCCGCTGGTCCACTGGCTGCAATTTGTTGATGTTTTTGTATCACAACATTTCGTAAAGCATGGAAACAAGTTTTCGTCATACACATTTACCCTCAGTGGGCTGCAGACGGTGCAACTGACGGGTGGTTCACGCTATTTGATGCAAGCTGCTAAGAATACAAGCAAACCAGTAGCATCATCTTGTGCCGCGAATTTTCTTTTCCATCACCATCGTCGATGGCCGTGATGCTGCGATGCAATATAGTGTTGGTGTCGTTTTTATGAGTAACATGAAGCCAAACTCGTGCTACAGCACGATCTTAACTAAAATCGTACTGCTGGAGCTGTTCAAGTCTCTTCTGGGATAGAAGTTTTGCATGATTTTCCCACCTACCGGTTTGCCTGCAGCAGGTTCCCGTTGTGCTACTGTCCAATGTTGGAGCAAGATCTACGCTGCAACGCGTAAGACATCATTTTATGCTTTCTATCACCACCCGGGCAGCTGGCCCAGGCTCCAGAGGAACACCGGAGCCTTTGGCCAAAGGGGACTAGCTACAGCTCCATTATGCAACAGACTTTTGGGTTGGTTCGATGAGATGAGGAACGCTCCATATCTGGTTCGCTAAACGTTCATTATTAAACAAAACGCCCTACCTTCCCGACGGCGCATATCTGGTCTATGTTGGTTTACGTTATTGCTGCCACATGCAAGAATGCAGAAAACCTCTATCACTTTGTATCAAGTTAGCTGCACATTTTCAGCTGTTTCTTTACCGTACCGAGTTTGGTGCAAAAACCGTACGAAACTACAACGGTCTTTTTATTGGAACAATCGATTGTTTGTCGTTTCGGGACGTTTTTCAACAGTAAAAAGCCTTTCCTGGTAGGTGAGCGAAATCTATTTAGCAATGGCCCACCCTATCATAAGCCATCGAATCTTATAGGCATGGTGTAATACTGCGCATTGTGACACCAGTAAGGCTCCCTTTGTACTTCAAGGAAACGGTAAAACTGTCCAGATGTATGATTTCCACTGATGTCTGGGCTTGCAGCAATACATTAGCCGTCCTTACCGGCTAGTGGACAATCGAGAGTTTTGATTTTATTCCACCCGCATCTGGACCTCAGGACAGGGCGAAAGAACAGACCGCCTGCAGTCCGGGTTCCTTTCCCATACCTTCCCCCATCGATGATTCCGTGTTCGAAATTCGCTGGCGTTTTGTCAACGAATAAATAATCCTTGTGCAAATTCCCCACACTCGGTCCGCCGTGGACTCGTGAATGTTGAAGAAAACTGTGTCATTCCGGTTATGCAATTCGTGGACATGTGAGTGTGTGTGTGTGTGTGTGCGTGCGAGTGTATTTGAGTGTCCGCGCCAGCCTTGCCCACGTCGTAAATTGATATTGTGCGAGATTTATTGCACTTCCGTGGATGTTTTTATCGCATTACAGTACATGATTGGCAAAATAAACGAAGCAGAAGGAGGTGGGATGGGTGATGAGAGATTTCAATGTTGAATGCTTTTTATCAAGACTCTTAATGTGTTGTAGTGAGCATATACTCAAATAGAATTTTGTAAAAAATAAACAAACAAATAAAATTCATTAAAATATACCAAAGAAATAAAATAAAATGTTGACTTCAACAACGTGCGTCAGATTTGTTGCCTTCAGTTCAACCGCTTCCCAAACGGAAAGCCGACGTCAATTCATCGACCGAGAGATGCATAAATAATCAATCATGTGCGTGACCTGGATGGAATACTAAACCTATGCACGCATATATGTACGCTTGTTTTGTGTTTTACCCGTTTTATACACACTCTCTCTCTCTCTCTCTCTCTCTTTCTTTCCCGTTCTCTTCACGTTTGACCTAGTGAAGTGAAGCACCATACCGGGCAGGTGAATTCGGCAACCGACTGCGGTTTGCTGAAAGGAAGTCGACATTCTCGGAAGGCGTTGGACACATTCCACCATCCCGCCAGTGGTAAATCCCACCGGGAAGGTGAGGAAGGAATCGCTCTTCACCTGAACCAGCAGCAGCAGCAGAGGGTTCGTCGTCTGCGTGGTGGTGAAATCTTTCGCCTTTGAAACTTGATTATAATTTACTTTACCGCGAAACCGTACCGATTCCGCCAAGTCGCGGGTGCCCCCGTCGCCCGCGTTTGCAGATGATGCAATGTGCATCGCTACGATGACAGTACGGTAGTATAATATCGTACTCAATGTGGTACGCCGAGCATGTGTGTGTGTGTGTGTGTTTGGTGCACATCGCTGACTGCCTTATGTTGACATGAAAGAGCCGAGGAGCGACATGGAGGACCGTTTTTTTTTTGCTTTTCGGGACAAGCAATAGCAAACAGTTCGATTGAGTGCATCGGATAAATGCAGAGTCGGGTTCGGTGGAGGACTGCAATTTATTTCGTCAACCACAGCTCGAATCGTACCCATTGCGCTCCGACCCTCAGGGCTGGGGAGAACATAACGTTGCACCAGAGGGCAAAGAACTCAAACTATTTTTTTTCCATTATTTTAATGCGTTTTGAAAACATTTAGAAACAATGTTTAAATTCATGCGTTTTTTTTTTTGATAGAAACAGTTTTACAGCTTGTAAAATATTTCTCAAAACATTCCACCTCTTCTAAAACCGGGAAAGTTTACCTACCGAAACCACCGTTTTGCTTCTTCAGATCCGCGATGAACCCAACGGTGGTTCACCCAGATGACCTATGGTAAGGTAAATTAAGCAATAGATAATTAGCAACAAACTAGCAACAGACTCATCTGAACCCAAGATCTCACATTTGCATTTTACGTCTCGTTCGTTATTTGGGCTTCCCTGTCACAATCTCACCGAAAGCATATTATTATGTACAAAGCGTTTTCGATGAACCCAACGATAGGGCAGTGGAGGCGTAAAACGAACAAAAAATAACACCAGCAGCATAAGATCGATGGAACAAATAATTCGCTGTGCTGTAAAATACGAGCATATGTATAGCGAGATGTGTTCTTCGTGTGAGATTCTCGCCATTTCGTTTGTTCATTCCTGCATACATTGAAGATGGCTTCTACGAAGAAGGGGTATCGGATTGAATCATCTTCTGTGCCATCTTCTTCTGGCAGTAACTGTGTTGAATCTGGGTTTTCACGTTCCAAGTGAGTGTATCGCACTCCATGGGGTGAATCTCGCACTCAAACGTTCAACATCTTTAACAAGATGTTTGATGATGAATGAACTCATCATTGATAGTAAATTGTTTGCTGTCTGTTTAAAGTAAAGTAGTTTGTTTGAAGTATATTTAAGAATGGAATAAAGGTATTTTTTTGTTTTTTTGTAAAAGCTTTTAATGCTTGGGTAACAAAATTACGTATCTTATTTTATCATTACACATCTCCAATCAGGAAATTGAAGAGTTCAAACTGCTTAGCATGTCTTTTCCCATGTCTATTTGTGTTGTAGATATTATTTCCATATTAATTACATTTTTGACGGGGTTTCTCCCCAAAAACCCACTACAATGTTCTCCCTCACCATTTTGCAACTTTATCTATTTCGCCTGGGAGTCGTAAAAGTAGCAACTTTAACTTTTGACACACGGCATAGCATATTACATTGAGCCTCACTGTTTCGCTCGCGTACAATTCCAGCCATACAGTACGCTCACCTACACCTGCGAGGCGGCATCGTTTGTTGATGCATCCAAAAAACCATGCAGACATACTCGCACACACACACTCGCACACATTGCATGTCAAGCCCGCTCCGTACGTAGTGCGTGAGTAGAATGGATGAGAAAACCGGTGCACTACCCTCAATCGCCGCATAATACACTTACGCATATGTTTTATCTTCGCGCATCGGAAGATGCCGTGACATAAATGGCAACAAAAAGCGAGAAAGAACGATAATGTATTGCGATCGGAAAACGAGTGCTGTCATTTTCGATTACGCTTTCGTTCAACCGGGCGGATGACGCTTGTTTGTTTAGCGAGTAGCTGTCCGGCTGACATCATCGCAACCGGCTTGAGCAATGCATCAATTGTGGAACCACTTGGGACATGTGCGAAAGTGAACTGATAATATGGCAAACGATGCGTGGTCGTGAAGTGGTGTCTTGTTGAGACAAGTTGCACTGTGCCGAGACGGTCAGTAATCAAATCGTAAATTTAAGAACATCCAACTACAGCGACGACGTTTGAATGATTTGTTAGTTTAGCGATTGCATGAGAGAAAAATTTCGATTAAGATGATGGATAACCTAATTGAGTAATTTATTCATAGGATTTTAACTTTCAATTTATTGAATAATTTATTAATTGGTAATATATTCATGTTAAATTATTTCCACATTAATTTGCCAATGCAATCGATCATGCGCGATAGCACGTAACCTTTCGGAAATCATGTACTAATTTGTAGTGGACAAAACAACACACCAATCTCTTCCTTACCACGCCTTACGTGGTGTAATGTTGACACGAAAACACGACCATATGGTACAGATTTCTTACCGTTGTACAGAAGCTGTTCTTTTTTTCCTTCACTTTGACCAACTTCACGATTTCGGGCTTCTGTGTTTACATGCGACACCACCGTCCCCGGCTCATGAGTCATGAAGACAACAAAAGACAATTATCTCACCATTTAATTTATACCAACAACACCTTACGTTTCGCTTTCGTCCATGTGCATGCATTTAGCGTTGGCTAAAGCACGCTGAAGCCATGATCTGATTCCGGAGCAGAGATAACGATGCCGACCTCGGCGACACACGTTTGCTGAAACCATTTGCTAACCGAAGTAGCAACGCGGAGAACTTCTCACAGTACACTTTGGCTGGCGTCTCTCTTGGCACCACCGCTGGCAGTCGTGAAAAGCAGGGCAAAAGAACGAAGCCCAGTTTCAAGCGGTTCTGTTGGGATCGCAAATCATGTGAAGCATGCATACCGTCGCGATCATACCCTAGCATTATCAGCAGTAAGGCAGTATGGAAATGCACGAGAACCTTTTGCCTGGATAAACAAACGGGTGCACGATCGTTCGACGGTTGAGTAACGATCGTTAGGGCGTTCTGAGTTTTTGCAGCCAAAAAATTCAACAACCTGACCCGTACCGACCCGCATGATTTTTCGATACCGTATTTCAATTCGCCGGCAAAGGTCGCTTTACCATACACGGTGACCGACTTCTCAGAGCATAGATCTCGTCGTTATGTTGCACAGAAATCATGCCATACGATGTTCTCCCACCCCATACGCGATTTGTTCAGCGTAAACAAACAACGCAAATATTGCCATTGCGCACGGCCACCAGCGACCGCTTTGATGCGGAATTGCGTGATCGCTCGGAACAATTCACTCGCTGGCGGCACGTGGTTAATTAATTTATGAATGGTCATTGGGGGGCAGTTTCAGATTATGATGCACGGTGCACGGAGAGGCAGCGAATGTGGTGCCTCCTCCATCAAATCATATCGCAATCGTGCTCTTAATCTTGAGCTAATTATGTGCGCTCGAGTGCTCGGATGAGGTGCATCACATTGTCACGAGCGCCTCCCGCTGCCGTCAGTCGATCAAAGCCGGTTCAAGGCTGAGAAATTGGACTTCGGGCCGACCATCTCCGGGCACGATGCTTGATTTATGCTGGGCAGTGAGTGAACCATTTTCACGCCTGTCATGCAAGCGTGGGTTCAGACAGCGATTTTGGGGCCGGGTGGGCCAAAGATTGTTTGTCACGCCGTTTTGATGCACCAGAGCATGCGCGAGGTGACAGCAAGGGCACGGTTTAGCTTAGCGATGACCTTGTAAGATCATTGCTCGTTGGATGGGAAAATAAGATGAGCAGAGAATAATAAAAAAAACTATACCACTCAAAAGCTTATTGAATGTTGATTTAACAGCAAGATCAGTTGATCCAGAGGCAACAGCGAGGGAAATTTAACTGAAATTTGTTAGCACTCAGAAATTGTCATTGTAACTGGCACGATGATCTATTGTTTTCTTTGATCTTCTGAACACTAGTTAGGAGCCTCTTGTTCGAGTTTCTCCAACCACAGTTGACACTGACACTGATGAGATTTAAATACTTTCAACTCCTTGCTAAGGCCAGACCAATTTGGAGTAAAACCCAATGTGCACAAATAGGTAAACTATGCGGTGGAATTCTTTCTGGCTCATTTACGTACACCGTGGCGGAGGACAAGACCTTCCGAAAAATATGCACCATCACAAAGTGTCATCTGTCAACGCAACTAATTGCATGTCACCCGGCAACATCCTTCGTGATGTACAGTTGATACAAATTGCTTGACAAGCAGACCTCATGTAATTACCTCATGTTGATTTTTGGCAAAGCTCGAAACACCAGTGAATTACTACCGAGTATTAAGCCTGCTACGCGATTAATTCATTGCTCTTGCTTGAATTATGGAATCTGACACATCGAAACACAATCATAATCATGATCACACGCCGGAAACATGATCGGAAACACAGGCCCTTGCTCACTCGCGTAAACAAACCCGATTTTGTGCAATCTTTTGTGCGGAAATGAACTTCCTCACAAGACGGTAATGAAGAAACAAAAACCCCGCACTTGCAACACTGGTGGCTTGATCGCACACGAAAAGCGAGCGATCGAGACCCTTTCAGGACCAGTTCTGCACACAACGGCGTCCAATTAACTAAGTCAACGTTGCGCCGGCAGGCAGAATGTGTTTCGCACTATTGTGTGCACTATTGGTTCAAGGTTTGCTCTCATGCAAAACAGCAACAATCGCTCCCCAAAACGGCTCGGCTGGGAGATGAGTGTGCAACAACAAAACAGCGTGGAAAAGTTGATCGGGGAGTGGAAAAGTAGACAAAGCTTGCATTGGCCATTTCCGGGAACTGGGGCTCAAGAAACGCCTAGAATGTAAAGAATTAAGTCATTAGAGCAAAGATAGTCCAGTTCCCTTCTACTGCCAGCGGTCTCCGGAACCAGACAATGTCACACCAGGGCGGAAATCGGGTGGGGTTAGTTCGCGAAAGGAACCGGGTCACGTTTTCCATCTCCCTTCGGAACGTCATCGCTACCACCATAGTCAAGAGCGTGCGTGTGTGGGGATCTTGAGCACTCATTTTCGACCGATCCAGAGCGACTGCCTGTCAGGTAACTCAACCGTCTACTCAGTGTGGGTTCATTCGTGTAGCTCACGTTTGCCGCCAGCTGCTCACCGTCTACATGGTTTTGGCGGGTTCGACCTACCCCAAGCCTACCGACGTCCGGGGTATATGAATGGGGCACTCGCGGCCCGCATTCACGCACCGCGAATGAGTGGTTTCGATTTCAGCTCGTGGTGGCCGAACGCGCCCCGGCCACAAGCGGGCGCTTTCGGTTTCAATTTGGCGGGGGGCACGCGCACCACAATGGCGGGGGGTGCGCACAAACACAGAATCGGATGAAAGTGAATTTCGTCGTTTTAAGTAGTATAAAAGCGGCGACTTAGCACAAATCAGCATCCAGTTCAGTGTCTGGAACCGCACAGTTGCGCATCGTGGTTTCGCTAACCAGTTCGTCGTTGAGTCGCAATGAAGTTTTTTGTGAGTACAGAAACGGTGAACCAAGTGTCGTTGGTGGGTTGTGAGGGTTTTTCGGGGTGGTTTCGATGTTCTTGAAGTGCAAAGTTCTTGTTAAACTCATCAGTTTATTGTAGTGATAAGCAACAAAAAACGTAAAATTTTCAAGCTTCATTGAGGTGAACTGGAATACGACAAAACGTTTAGTTTTTGTGGAACAAGTTCTTCTAAATTTGGACTTAACAAAGGTTTAACAATTACCATGTGAAATTAAGAAGCGTGTACTTAGGCTCCAACTGTAACGTATTTGTAGTTTGTTTCTTAACTCTTTCGAAAGCGAATTGTTAGTTTATCGCTGATTGCTTCAACCTTTTTGTGGAATTTTCGCAACATTTTGTCCAATTCTTTTAAACTTATTGAAAAATTTTTTGTGATAACAATCCCTTCCCTTCTCGTTCTAAACAGATCTGTCTGTCGGCGCTTTTGTTGGTTTCGGCAAATGCCGAATCAGAGCAGAAGAAGTCCGCAGCCGATAGTAAGGCCGCCGTCCCGCTCGAGAAGAAGCTGGACAAACGGGGCCTGCTGAGCCTCGGTTATGGCTACGGCATTAACGGGCTGGACGTAGGCTACATCGGTGGTGGCCATCTTGGCGGTGCGTACCATGAGGCACATGACCATCACTACGGGCATGGTGTGTATCTCGGTGGCCACACGGATGTGACCAAGACGGTAACGCTGGTGAAGGGTGTCCCGGTACCGTACACGGTTGAGAAGCACGTCCCGTACACCGTGGAGAAGCATGTCCCCTATCCAGTGAAGGTCCCGGTACCGCAGCCCTACGAAGTAGTCAAACACGTCCCAGTCCACGTCAAGGAATACGTTAAGGTGCCCGTTCATGTGCCGCAGCCCTACCCGGTTGAGAAGAAGGTGCCGTACCCGGTACATGTTCCGGTCGATCGTCCCTACCCCGTCAAGGTGTTCGTGCCCCAGCCCTACGAAGTGACCAAGCACGTCCCGTACCCAGTCAAGGTGCCAGTCCCGCAGCCCTACGAAGTTACCAAGCATGTGCCAGTGCCAGTGAAGGTGGAAGTGCCCGTCCCAGTGCCGTACACCGTCGAGAAGAAGGTCCCGTACCCGGTGAAGGTCCCGGTCGACCGTCCCTATCCCGTCCATGTACCAGCTCCCTACCCCGTTGAGGTGGAGAAACCCGTGCCGTACACCGTCGAGAAGCCAGTCCCGTATGAGGTGAAGGTCCCGGTCGATCGTCCCTACCCCGTGCCGGTGGAGAAGCCCGTCCCGTACCCGGTCAAGGTGCCCGTCCCGAAGCCGTACTACGTCGAGAAGCACATTCCGTACACGGTCGAGAAGCCCGTCCCGGTCCCAGTGAAGGTTCCGATCGATCGCCCATACCCCGTCACGGTTGAGAAGCACATCCCGGTGGAGAAGCCCGTCCCAGTGCCGGTAAAGGTACCAGTCGCTGTCCCAGTCCCGGTACACCACGACCATCACCATCACCATCTGGAGCATCTGCATGAGCCGCACCACCATCATCATCATGACGTGAGCTACACCAGCTTCAGCGGCTACGGACAGGACTACAGCTACCACCATTAAGAGAGGGTGTGGAAACTAGATGTTGGTAGATCTTCTGTAACATACATCTGGTGGATCCTCGAGTACGGGGACCTCTGCACGTTTCTAGAAACACGACGCACCCGTCACAGACGTTATGGAGCACCTTCCCAATGCTCTCGGGGTCACTCCGAATTTCGGGAGATGTTTCGTTCTTAAATAGCTATTATCACCATCGATCACCATCACACTCACACAAACACTCTATCTCTCCTTTCGCTATCCAATCGAATAACCTCAATCGTCATACTCAGTAGAGAAAAGACACTTTCTCACAAACACATACACACAAAAAACACATTCGATCGATTGGGATCGACAGTTGTGCACCGATGTGATAATGTACATGCACTGCCCTTATGATTTTTTGTTTCTACTTCGTTCCTTCTTTCCGCACTGGACGGAATCATAGGTACCGATACGCACACCGTAACAAACTGGCCCAACAAACGTCAGCCTTGCCCAAATGCACGCCTTTGCTCGCTCGTTTCCCACCAAACTTTGTGCGAGAAAGGTGCTGCTGTACAGAAACGATCGATTAGAACCAAAATTAGTGTAGTTTTGGATCGCTTTATTTTCACTCCCAACGGGGGAGCGAACAGGGGAGCCACAACGCTCAACAACAAAGCTTTTTTGACATTTTTGCGAAAAAATAGCCAAAAAACATGATTTTTTTAGAAGAAGATAAACATATTGCGATCCTTCAGACGACCAGCACGGCCAGTGAAACGCTCCCAGTGCATCCATCGCACCAAAAGAGTGTCATAGGCGTGCATTTGCTCAAGGCTGACAGCGGGGCACGATGTACTTTTTTTATTATATTTTATTGTAAATAAGACGAAAAATAAACGAAACAAAGATTGTTGTACAAAAAAATAAGCAAATTCTCATTCTTAATGCCTTCCGGATTCTGCTGGTTTTCTGTTCTAGGTCGAACACACACACCCACAAGCAAACACATTATCGTTTGAATAGTTTTCCGCTCACACAGTTCAAGGAGATTCCCTGCGCCACCACACACCGACCGGGACCCGAGTTGACCGAGATGGACACAACGATGGCACCAAGCTGACCACTCAAGGGCTCGGTGTGACAGGTTAAGCGGTCGTAAAACTTCGTAAATCATCCTCTCTCCATAGTATCGCTGTTGTTGTTGTAGTTGGAACGGACAGTACTGATGGGAAAAACACGTTGAAAATATGGGTTCGTCCGAGACATTCGTTATAAGCGTCTTCTCCATTTTCGGTGGCAAACGGGAAGGTTTGTCGCTTGATGCGGGGTTGCAGTCTCCGTCGCCCTGACAGGCAATGGCTTGTGTTCTTAAAACTTTGCAAACCGAGCGACGAATATGTGTGTTTGTGTGACGGTCGGTGGGCCGTTGCTTTTCCACCTCATCTCTCGTCGCACCAATTCGCGTGTCTTGCATAACACCAATTGTGCAGCTTGCACACATGCATAACAACCAGCACATCCAGGCTGGAAATTTACGTCTGCCCACCATTCGCAGCGTTAGTTTCAACAGAAACAATCCACCACCATGGAATGTGTACCTTACGCTCATCAGAACGGCGAGCGCATCGTTTTTCCCATGCGCACGATGCTGTAGCAGAACGCGTGAAGATGCCGCACGAATGGCATGCGTTTCGATCGTAAGACTTTGCAGACCGCACGAACAAGGTGGAATCGGGTTTGTTTCTTTTTGTATTTGCTGCTCTTACCGATCGAACACATCTGTTTCTGTTTGCAAAGGTGAAACAAGAGAGGAAAGAAAAAAGATCCCACCAATTCGTAACAGTATGCCAGCGTGGAAGGTGCGCTACGGGGTGAAAGAAGAGACCGCATGGTGGTGGTGATGATGATGGGTGCCACGTGCGATGCGGTAATGAGGGGTTGGCGTCGCTCGATCTTCGCGAGATCGGGCGTTAATGTACAGAGCCAGTGCAAAATGCCGACAAAGGTCAAGTGATAGTTTTCGGCTGTACTACACGATGTATGGCAAAAGGATGGGAGAAGGAATGGTGTATGGTTTTATTTCGGTTTCGATTTTTCCGGCTCTCCGTACCCGCATGTGGCAGAGTTCCCAGCGGAGTTAGCCATTTCATTGTTGTTTGGACGCCGAGCCGAGCGAAATGAGCCGGTTTCTCAATCGTAAATTGCATGGCATAATCATTTATTGGGTGCCGGTGAGGGGTTTTTTGTAGTAGTTGTTGTTGTGCTGGGCTGGCACGCCGCAGCATAATGTAAAATGTTTGATCGCTTTACGTGTCAATGAGGCGAAAGATAGGTAACGCGGATAGAAATGGAGGGATAGAAAGAGAAAGAGAGAAACAGACGTCGTTGATCGCAAACAAAGGAGCGATAAGGAAATGATCTTTGGCAGCATCAAAATTGTGGGTATTATTTATAGCAAAATGGAGCTCATCGTTTTGCTTGATTGAACGTTTATCAATTACGTTGTATTTTCTGCAAGCGGTTTCCAAATTTATCGTTATTACATGAAATTGACGGATGAAACTGGCACAGTTCACTTTTTTTATTAAATGATTATTGTATTCTCTTTTGTAAACAGATTGGCTAATTTATAAAATTTACTAAAACTTTGTAATATTACAAAAAGTTTAAAATAGTTTTATTTGAAAGCAAATAGTCGCTGGATTTATTATTGTTAAAGGAGTTTAGGGAAATGCAGCAATGCTCGATGAACGATGGGAATGGAATAATGTTTTACTAGGCTATTTCTATATCAAGGCTTACTTCGATCAATGATCACTTTGATAATCTAACAATGGGCCTGATCGCGAACGATAGTCGATAAAATTTATCCGATCGGTAAATATGCTCGAATCCACCGGTGGAATTTGTTTTCCACCGGTGGATAATTTTCTCCACCGGTGGATAATTTCTCCACTGGTGGATAACTCTTTCCGATTCGAGTAGCCACTGGTTTTACCTATCTGTCAATCACACTTTTGTTTACATTTAGAGGTGTTGTTTTACGGAATGAATAAAATAGTAAATTTGGCTTATTTACGGACCATCTAGTGAAGAATCCACACCAGAAGTGGCCTTAGACAGTACTGACTGTAGGCCTATTCAAACAATCCGGGTAAAGTGTAAAACGGGTTGTTGGCTGAACAAGTCTAGTTGAAACAAAATCGTATGAACTGGAGGACGAGGTTTGAATCCTTTCTGAACTTGTCGCCTTCTCTGACGCTTGTCCTGTGCCATGTACCATGTGCGTCCATCAACTCCAGCCACCGCGAACGTTGGATCCGTGAACGTCCGTGTTTTACGCTCTCGTGCAAAAATATATTGAATCAACGCGGTACACTTATTCCGTGCAAGAAGGAGTGTCCGAAACCGCTCACGGTCTCTTGCCCTCGCCAGTCCATTATCCTGGCCTTAATGGTTGAAGTTTCCAAGTCATCTGGCCACTTAACTTTAAACCTACTACGCCCCCTCCGCAATGGCGGATTTAAGGGTAAGCGGACTGAGTGGCCGCGGGAGGTCCCGTGGATATAAAGTCCAGCATATATGGTGTGTACAGTAGTCTCATCCCGGGCCTCCGTGAACGATAGAGGCTCCCCGGACGAAGGGACTCAAAGACTACAAGGGGCCCATATATGAGGGATCCCAACCAACATCCTCCACTCCCAAAAAAAAAAAAAAAAATTAAAGTGTATTTGTTTCAAAACCAAGTGATGAAATCCACTCCCCACCACCTTCCGCACAACACCTGGGTCGTTCGTTTCCATGCGTTTAACATGGCCTGTCCACTGAATCCTGGCGAGCTTGATACGACAATGAGTGTACTTCCACACATACGATGATGATTTCGTCAGATTTGATAAAAATAAAATAACAACATTAAAATTGTAATCTATGTGATTCAGTATAAATGCTTTTCAAGTGTACATATTCGTTTAGATGGATGAACAAAAAAAGTTCATTGGGTGACGCGTTTGTCACGAGGCGTGAAACTTAGCGATGTGTGAGTCAATCCGAGCATTCTCGGGCTGTATCCATCCATAAGTAACCCCGAGTTTTTGGGGATAGTCCAGATGGTACAAGTAAGCACAACACCTTCGATAGGTACAAGGCAACGCAAACGATTCTGACCGGAACTCGCCGCTCCAACGGATATGAGTTGCTTACACTTTCTTGTACCAAGTGATCCTACTGGTCTTCTCAATCTCGTTGTATGTACGTGTCGGAACCGAATCTAACATGCCATAAAGCCATAACAAAACATAATAAACCATAACATAAGGTTGGATAAAAGAGAAGGATTAGCAGAAAAGAATTTCTTGTGTTGGTTTCTTATTTCTTAGCTTGAACTATAAAAACTAGATACCTGTTATAAACCTAAATTTATGTGTTTTGATAGTTTATAATAAACAGGTAAATTTATATTTTCTAAAAAAGAATACTTTAGCTAAATCGAGTGATAAAACATCTCAAATACCTCAAACAGCGATAAAACATCCTTTTTTGAAAGCTGTTAAACATGGTTTTTAATATTATTTAGTTTTCCACTGCTATATCAACTGGGGTGGAGCAGTAGATATGGCTAACCGACTGAAATGGTTTTTTTTATATGAAGTTTTCAACTGCATATCCCACTGCTCGATTTTTTAACCACGTTGCTATGGCGGCCATCACCATTCCACTCCACTGCCAAACCGATCGGTTACCGAAGATTCTGATTGAGAAAACGCAATTGGATAACATTAGAATTTTGCTAACCGATCGACTAAATTATCCACTCCGTTATCGACTTTCGTTCGCGATGAGGCCCAATTATTATAATGATTGTTAATAAAATGAAAAAAAAGAATAATGTTACCGCGCGGCTACACGAGGTAAAATATACAGCAAAATGAACTTCTTAACAGGTGAAATATCTGACAGATACAACTAAAGGGTTCGGGGAGATACAACATTCGTTTTCAAAAATCACTTAAAAAGATTATTTTTTAAACAGAACAATCTCTAATTGAAAGAAATGATGTATTGTTGACCAAAATTGACTAATTACTTGATATCGAAATTATTTCATGGATTTAGTTGTGATTTTGCACACGTTATTTGTTTACATAGCACATCAGCTAGTTGTTGTGATGCATTATCTGACAGATATTTCACCTGTCAAATAGTTCATTTCGCTGTATATTTCACATCGTGTAGCCGCGCGGTTATAATTTTAATTTCAATTTAGACCTTCAATATAAGGTATATTTATCACGAGCTTGAGATGTTGCAAATTATTTTGTTTCTGCTTGGAAACTACCTTATATACGAATCATATATTGTTTAAAATTAAAAATATTTACAGACATGACTACATCCTTATGAAGCATTGAAAAAAATAAACCTTATAATTATTTCCTTTAATTTAGCTGTATAGAATATACTTAAAGCTTCCCAATGTTTGTGTAAGAATGTTAATTGCCAACGATGCCATCAAAACTTCTGAATGAAAATGTCGGAATGACCAGAATATTTTTAATGAATTCATTTTGCTCTGCATTCTTAAGATCAAGCGTATTTTAATGTAATGTAACACCATAAAACTCACCCAGCATGACATCCGCTACGTTGGGCACAAATCTACTCATACATCTTCGCCCAGCGACAATGTTTCATAAGCAGTCGCATGTTAGACGTTTCGCACTTGTAGCATGAATCGAAACCCCGCACCGCCCGATCTGACCGATCGTTAAGCCGGTCGCCATTGTTTTTATTGTGTCTCATTAATATTAATGTCCGATACCAGTACCCACCCACGGCAATCCCATCTAGCACGCCCGCCCGCCCGTAGGGTCCTGTTATACAAGTGCAAAAAAAAGAGACAAAACAACCCAACACGCGAGCAAACAACATTGACCAGGAAAAACGTTAGAGCTGGTCAACTTTTACTTTCATCTATCCGGGTCTGAGAGCAACGTGAGGCTTGACGGTTACGTTGCTCACGACCGACCTCACCGTCGCATCGTACAGCCCTGGCAGGAGAACCTTGCACGCCATATACTCATCTAAGAACCAGCGCAACGCCAGCGCACTACACCGTCCACTGCATTCTACTGCCAACCCGAACGAGCGGCCGAGAATCCTGTTTTAATTGCTACCGCCACCACCAGTACGGATCCGCATTGCGATCAATTATAACATATCTAGGGCATCTAGGGTCGGGTATGGATGCTTTGTTTTGCCTCAGCTCGATACCACTTAGCTGGTTCGTGCCGAGTAGGTGGGTGCTACGATTGCGATCGCATAAGCCAATATGCATTTGCCTTGGTCAAGGTCGCACATCCTGTCGCCTCGTTTAGCCGGGGCGCTATGCCACCGCCACGTCAAATGGAAGGATGCTGTAATACACTCCCCCCGCAAAAGAGGTAACGAGCTGTTCGGTAAGGTCCGGCTGAGAAAAATTGTACACCCTATGGTATAATTGGCGAAGGCCAAACAGTAATCTTCCGCTGCTTCCGACCAGCAAACGGTCGCCGGTTGTGAAAACGGAACCAATTTAACAACGAAGGGAAATTAGATCCATTTAGGTACCATTTTTATGCAGCCACCATGGCTTCGTTACGTTCGGCGTTCGGTCACACAATTTTCTTCCCCGCATTACGTGCCGTGACCTTCCGCGTTTATGATCGCACACTGAACGGACGGAGTGGTACTTGGCCATAAGCAGCTAGTTTTGACTTTGACCCATGCGTACCGGAATCGTAACCGGCGAGCCGGTGGTACAGTCTAGTCCCCCCTTTTTTTGTTTTGGCTCGAGTGCGAAAGTGGCCTTGAAGAGAGACGGAAACCGCCGAAAAGCACCTTTCCCTTTTCTTTTCAGCTTCTTTTCGCAGTGCAGCTTATTTTCATACGGCGGCTGGCTGGATGTGTTGCGTTACATCACAATGATCGATTTTACGATCACGCTCATTTACCAAAACGTAACCATACACAACGTTGACATTGAAATTAAACAAAGTGAAAAAAATGTTTCTCATTTCTATGCAACGCAATTTGCCACACGCTAATGTCTTAATTAATCTCGCTGTTGTCAACGAAAATCTAAATTAGTGCGTTGTTGCGTAGCTCGGCGGCGCCCTAGCGACTAAAACAAAAAGGCTTCAAAAGATTGCTTTCTGTTCCGATTTGTACGCTGGCTTTTCGCAGATTGATGCTTCCTACTACTACTGCTGCTGCTGCTGGGAGTTTCTGCACCATGTTTAGATTGCTTTATTAGTCACCGATTATTAGCCTGCTCGTTTCCAATGCCCGCTAGGCACATGCTGTCAATGGTAGGTGCCGACGAATAATCAACTTGATTGCAGACCGAAGTAGTAATAATTTTACCCACATTTGCAAACTGGTTCAGGTCTTGGCTGGGATGATCGGAATCAGGTGGCACTGATTGCTGATTAGATATATTTATAGGTCGTTTTTGCTGCCCTGGCGTCTTTGTTTCCTCTGCTTGTCGTAAGCAATAAGGCGGAATGCGTTATGGCATGTGTGACGTGTTGCGTTAGCTGTCGTTGATAATTTGTAGTTCAATATTGCCATTTGAGTTTAGAAAGGTAGTAAAAAAGACCAATGAAGGAATTTTGGGACAAAAACTCTAATCGAAAAGCAATCTCTGAACGTGTGATCGTCGTTTGATAATTAGCGAGGAATTAGTTTTGATTGGAAAAAAACGGATTTTTTGCAAAAAAAAAGTTGCCTTCCATTATTTCGGATTTTATAAAATTCCTCGTAGATAAAAAATAATAAGAGATGATCGAACACGAAATTTAACACCAAACAACCACAAAGAAGTGATTGTCATAGTTTAACCAGTTTTCTTTGTGGTGTGAAAAGGTGAATGATTAGCCGGTTTCAATCTGCCAATCAAACAAAACCGATCAACCAATTCCCGTCCCATTTACAAATCGTTAGTTTATCGAACTCAGCTTAGCTGACCAATATTTAGCCTGACCGATTGGGAACAATCATTGGTAAGGGAGTAGGCTACAGAGCAGTGCAGTGAGTTCCCGATCCCAAACTCGTCAGCCACTCTGAATACGTCAACGTTGAGCGCAGTAACAAAACCCCCGTCGCAGTAACGAAACAGAAGACTTGCGCGAGCTATCAGCACACGAACCCGTTATTAGGTCGACCATGGTCCCGAGCGCGGCTTCTGCGCGCCGGACACTGCCCCGTTTTCATCGACCGGCGGTTACATAAATTCTACCAGGGATCGATGCAATTCACATCACGTACCCGTGGCGCTCTGCCCGCCACCAACCATCCCACACAGCCTTAAAGGGGGTGGGATGGGCAGTCAACCTGATTTGAATACAGTTGGAGAAGAGTGAGAGTAAGCTCGCACAAAAAAAAAACGACATAAATACCCGTCAATGCAATGCCGACGTAAATCGACATTTTTACACTTACGTGTACGCTTAATCCTACAAAGGAGGATATACTGGAGTGCGCAAATACCCTTCCCTGCTGTCTGTTGGTAGCAACAGTCTAGAAGACACACACGCGCGGAATTATCTAATATCCAACAGAACACGTTTAATTTCGTTTGCTTGCAAAATGGCACCGTTTGCTGGGCAGTACGCAGACAGTACAGATTGCATGATTATGTTTCACCGACCGGGCACCCCGGGACCGTTGTGCGAAATGCTCGTGGACCCATTTATTTCATAGTCGGGTGCTCGTTAATTTTCCTAAGCTGAAAGCATTTGAAAATGAACCGCTGTCCGGGACTGGGACGGGACGAAAGAAGCACATTTAGCTAACGAGTACCGCTGTACTACTTGCTTCCTTGTTTCGGGGTCTCGACTTTGCAGACGGTGAGAGCACCCGCTGGCACTAGCAGAGGGTGCAGACTGACTCCGAAGCACAGGAGCAGGATAAAGCCGTTGTGACTGAACAGTGCGGCCGGGTGTGTGTTTTTGTTTTTTTACGTGTTTTGTTGTTTAAATGTTCTCCTCACCGCGATTACACAAGTCTGTCTTGTGTGCGTAGTAGTAGTGGTAGTGTCTTGACAATGTAAATTAGTCCAGTCCAGGAAGCAGTAAGTGATCGGTGCGTATGTGGTTTAAATCTGGATCAACTGGCCGTACTCATTGCGCAACTCGTGGGAAAAGGACTGTAAACAATCGCTCCAGCAACGCAAAGGTTGTCGCCACCGCGTATGTTGTCGTATTGTATCATCGTAAAGGAATTATGTAGACATTTCTTTTGACAAAACATTCCTGCGGTGATAAATGCAGCCTGCGCAATTACTTTTAAATGCACATACCGCCGTCAGCTGCACAATGAAGTCATCTCCAAAGGAACACGTAGAACGAAACAAACAAACACACAAAAAATGCTTTGCTTTTAATCAATCTCCCGTTCACCTGTTCCCTTTACCTTTGTGGCCGGCAATTTGTATTTCTTTTGCATTATTTAATACCCTCTTGGCGGAGCGAACGCAAGTTGCAAGTGCGAATCACCGGTGGCGATAAAAATGCAAGTTATATAAAAAGTGCACAAAGTGCTGATCTGAAAGATCAAACCAATTATCGGCTTGATTGAGGAGGCTTCACGCGTTCACGCTGGAGCATATTGGCACGCGCGCGCGCGTTCCACTCCGAGAGGGGCGGTTGCCGGTTGGTAGGATGGTGGTGGAATTTGCAAGCCAGTGAACGGTATGATTGTGCATTGTGCTTTCCGCAGGTCTTGGAGGGTTGAAAGAAAAGATGGCATCGACCCGAATGAGATAAGGTACAAAGTGTGATCGTTCAAAGCGTCAATGCTGCCAATGATGGATGATGCATACGCACACAGGGGAAATGTGTTAATAAACAAAGTTTAAATTAACCAGCTCGGCGTTTTGATAAATCATTGAAGATTGTGCTCGAATCAATTTATGTTAAGAAGTCTAAGACTAAAGGTCAGCATCCTGCGTAATTTAGTAATTTATTGCACAGAAGTAATTTATTACACTTTCAGTCCTATTTGTCCTTGAACGTTAAACTACACTATTACCAAGCAGAACATTTCGGTAGCATTATAAAATACACTCTACATTTTATGTGAAAAATATTCCGCATCCTCTAAAATGATGGGTTACCAGAAACCGGTTTAAAGTAAATCAACGCAAACGCACTTAATGACACCATCCATACCGCAAACGGCAACAAACTAGTGGTAGCGCAATCGTTTCCTCTCCGCATGCCTACGCTTGCTGGGCCGCTAATTAACATTTCAAATAAACTTCATCCGTCGCTTAAATCAAGCATTAGAGCTCCCATCGCAACCGAACGCACAGAAAACATTAGTTTATACTACACGCGCCTCTCGCACCTTGCATCCATCCCGCATACGACTCGATGCGGAATTATGTACGTTCATGTTGGCAAACGCGTAATTACTGAGATTGATTTCGTTGGAAATGTTCTGCATCGGCCCTAGCGACACGGTCCTGCACCGGCCGTACGTTTGGTGAGCATATGCCGAAGCTGCCCCTGTGTGCCTTCATTTGGTAGCTGAAGGTCTCGGTGGCACAATACGAAAAACGGTGCGGTTTTGCGGCACATACATGTGTGTTGGTGTGTGGCTTTTGGTGATCTGGTTGGCCCCAAGTGCACGATGCAATCTTCACCCGAGCTGACCCGGGTCGATCTCCCCGGGAACGTGGGGAGGGAATCGTTAATCATAACTCGGTCGCCGGGTCGGTCGGCAATGGGCAAAAGGCATTATGTATAATAACAGTCACATTAAACGAAAGCAAATTAATTTATTGCAACACACGCGCACCGATCCGCCAGGTAGCTGGCGTGTGGTCGGTGACAGATTGTGGCGGTAGCGAGATGGCTGCAGAATGAGCAATTTGCAGCGGTGTGGATGAGTGAGCGAATGACTGACTTAGTTGTTTGCCGACAAATGGAGTTGCTTACCATGGAAGGTAGAGGCAGAAGATCGTAAGAAATGATTTAACGACTTGTTCTGTTCCATTTTAGCACAAGAAAGTTGTCAAATATGGAAAACAGCTCATAGACTTACTTGCGATCAGAATGATACTAATTATCTTGCAACAAGTTGAACAAAGTCTCCTTTTTTAGTAAATTCATAAATGAACCCCGTAACAGTCAGTTCAAAATTGAACAACCAATAGAAACTCGTTTGAATGAAATGTTTCATCGCTGTGTTTCTTTGTTTGAAACATTTCAGCGCCTCAACGCACCGACTTGAGACCCCGTCAGTGCGGTTGCCTACCTGCAAGGGCAAACTTTCGATCGCATGTTGGCGAAAAACCACCCATCCATACCCAAGCCCCGATCCGCATCAGTTCGCACGATCAAAACAACGATCCACTCACGCGCTACCCGCGCTCAATGGCGCTTATCACCACTCACTCTCACAGCTCACCATAAAGCTGCCGGCAACACTCACTCTCGTGCTTAGTTTTCCCCACCCGAAGGAAGACGCACCATGCTGTAGAAAATTTTCCACGAGTGGCCAACGCCTCCGTAACACACTGTACAATGGGTAGTAGCGGCTGTTAAGTGTTTTGCAGCGCCCGTACGTTCAGCTCGTCCGTACAGTACGGTGCTGGTCAGCTGGTCGTGCAGGAGGTCTGCTGCTGTTGGTGCCACTAGATCACATCCATCGATCATCGCGCTCGATCGAGAATTACATAAGCCGAGTACGGTCAGCGCACTACTAACACAGTAATTTTTCCTTTTTCTCCTTTTTGCGTCGGCTCTTTTCGTTCTCGTTTTCTGCACACACGCTGACCAACCGGCCAAGAAGGCGCTTACGTTCACTTTCCTCAGACGAATGTGCAGTGCACAGTGACGTGCAAACGAGTTTTGCGGTTTGTTCTTCCCTGTACATCGTGTGCGAAGCATTTTAAAAAGACGCACGGCTCATCATCTTCGTAGGATGGACGGAGGGCATTCCGGGTGCAAGTGAATGTACTGCAACGACGTGTTGGTCGCCACCTTTAAAATAGTTCACCTTTTCCAGACATCGTGATTTGTGTGATTTTATTGGATCATTTCTACCCAGTGGCCGTACCTGTTTCTTCGTCTACGCATCGGGAGCCGGTTTCATGATACTGTGGTTGCAATTGATTTTTTATTGAATCCTCACACGTTACGAGCGTGGGTTGTTTTTTATTCTCTTTTGGTTGTTGGAGTTGGGGTGGCACTGCCATTTGTCGACCGCGGTGATAGGTACTGTATTGGTAAGTTTTTCCTGAACAAACTAGTTCGTCCAGCAGCACCCCAAGGCCATCACGAACGGGCAAAAAGTGACCGAACAGAGTGAAAGCAACAAAACTTCTTTGACGAACTGTGAGTGAACTTTGTGGGTTTGTGGTGCCTCTTTTAAGCGCAAGGTGTTTATTTTTATCTCGAATATGCTGACGGTTAGGGTACTAGCTGAGCCCTTTACGTGTTATGTGCTCTACTGTAAACAGATTTCTACCATGAAAGCAACATTACGTTCATCGTTAAGTCAGAGAAAGTAAATATTCATTATAGTCACTATCAACGTTCTGAGAATATTAAATGAATCCTAGCTAAAGTTGAGATATAGTACATAATAACATCTTAATCTGAAGAAATTAAAGAAGCGATCGTAAAGTAATATCGAGTTCGTTTGCAATACGATTCTTCATAATTTAATTATTAATCTTTTTTTTCTTTTTATTTTTTTATTTATTCATGTAACTGTCCTGCATATTGATGCTACGACCTCTTATTAAACTATCTCATAATTACTATTACATTCGATGACTAGATCAACGACTATGATCACCGAAATTGAAAAGTAATAGAAGGCTCATCAAATACGAACCAATTGAGAGATTAAAATTCGAATGATTCTTTAAATTGCCTTGCCATTGATAATGAAGAAACGTCCGATAAAGTGTGAGTCTTGGTAGGATATTAAGTAAACTGCGCAATTAAAGGGATTCTACCATGTGCATAAATGTTAAGGTTTCCTGGTAGGGAAGGGGCATCTTTCAACAATTTACTGACAACATCGCATTTTAGAAGAATAATAAAAAAAATGATAATATTTTTGATCATTTTTGTTTCTGAATGTTCTTGTAATAGTTTCGTACATAAAGAAAATTGAAATCAAATTTTTCCAGAAAAAAGTATAATGAATGTTAGTTGAATAAATTAATGCTCTCTTTCTAGGGGAATGGAATCCTTATAGTAGATTGGTAAATCTTCGAGAAGCGAGTTTAGTTCAAAACAATTGTAAAAACTTTAAAGCTAATTTAACCTGTGGACCATATTTCTGTTAACCTGCTTCCAATATTGCCGTTAACTAAACTCGTTGATGATTATTTGAAGGTTCGTATTGCTCATAGATATTGGACAAAAGTAAAGATAAACTTTATCAAGGCTTCTGACACTTCATAGTACTAAACAGCCGAATAACTAGTATTGGCTACGAGAGGATGGTCCGGGTGAAAATTGATCTTGTATGGCCTTTTGCGAGTCGTCGCGGTCATCGAATAGACCAATATCATTTTCATGCTTTTAATTAGCTCTAATTTGTCTTGAGCCTTACAACGAAAAAAAAGGCTACATTGCATGGTTTACACATCAGGACTTGACTACTTGAATAACCCGGGCAATAAAATAATTTGTTTATGACTTTAATTTGTATAATTTTCTACATAATTCATTATGTTGTAGAGTTATCTATTTTAATCAAGACCAAGCCGTCTCTCTTTAATTTAAAAGAATAAACTATCTAGTTTTATAAAATACATATTATTTTAAAGCGGCTATTTCAAATTGTTGCTGTATTTGTGTTTCGTCGTGATATTATTGTTTGATAAGATTGTTTTTCAACCCTTTTCCTCGCATAAAAGCACGGATAAAAAGATAGCCAGATGAAAGGCACCCGGAACTGTTCATAGAAGCGTACGCCTGTTATTAGGCAAAAATAAAATGAGGTTCCATTATACAATCGCATCACTCTAATAAACTCAAAACAGTAAACCTGTTATCATTTTTCCATTTTACTTAGATCCATTTATTTGGGAATGCAAGATGCACTAGCCGTATCTATTTCTGAGCCATGTGAGAGTTTAAAAAACCATTATAGGTTCCTTCTATATTTTAACAAAACATTTCTTAACAACATATTTATACTTCAGTAAAAACTAAAATTCTTTTTGAGCTAACCTGATATAGACTTTCATGAATTGACATTTGTTTACATTATTTTTCAGGCTAAAATAATTTATGCTGAAAATCTGAGGCTAGTTTTGCATGCTTTTTGGTATGGAGTGTTCACATGATTGCAGCCGCCAACTGTCAAACTCCATATAAAACAGCTGGCTAGTATCGTTATTCCCCTCATATTTAAGTTGTCTGTAAGTGTTGGAATTAGAATAATTATTTTCGAACATAAATTTGAATTGCATAAAACAAAGCGTTAGGAAACTAAGCTTAGGTTATAAACCACTCGACGTTAGAAACTGCTCGATCGACATGAATTATGAACTGCATGAAATATTATACACAAAAAAGGACAAACGAATATACAGTTGCAAACCGACCAGCGATAAAGGTGTACACTTTCCCATTCAAATTTCCTCCAAATATCACAGCCAGCCCCTTTTCGTGAATATATTTCACAGTAAGGGAAGGTAAAATTTCTACTTAACACAACTGGGAAAAAGCGAGCAAAAGTCATTTAATATATTTGATACTATATTATATTTATTCAACGAGACTATAATGAATCGACATTGAATCGTTTCGAATGATATTTCCCTTTCCTGGATGGTCCGAATGAATTAATAATTTATTTTTTCACATTCATACTCATTGAGAAAATCAGTAAGTAAGCAACTACCTAAAGTAGCTGTTTCCGCAACATTCTCCTCATGCGACCGTGCTTCACACACCCACGCCAATTGGGACAGCAACCAAAACAAAAACCAGCACGCACGAAACAGTTGTCATCGTCATTGCAACTTCAAGCACGTACTGCATTCGTCATGTGCTATTTACTTCCCACCGCCGCAATACCTTGGCCCACCTGTGCTTAAGAGACGCCTGAAAAGTTAAAAAAGGAAAGAAAACACACCCATAAACCATCCCCTTTCGGTGATTGCTTTCGATCACTGCAAAAAAAGGAAAAAAAAACACCTGACTTCAAAAAACTGCCATCCTCACACACACACACACACACACCCTGGCAGCTCGTTGTTGGTTCGTTTTTGTTTGTATGGATGCATGAGAGTGGTAATAAAATGCCAATAAATTAATTTACCACCCCCGATGCCGATCAAAACGGTTCCGTGGCACTGCCACTGTGACGGAAAGATGGACCTACCTCCCCCCCTCGGGTGCACCGAGCGATGCGTCGTGCTATGAAATGTTGTCTCATTAGCTAACACCAGCACCACGTCAAGGGTGTTGTGCGAATAGTGTTTTGTAGACCTCACCGACCGGTGCTGGTTGGTGGCTTTTTCATTTTCAATTTTCCTATTTACAATCCCTACCCGAAGACGCTTTTAAAACGAACGGACGAACCATTACGAAGCTTCCGTTTTCCGGCGTACACGTGCAGCCTTCATCGGTTGAGTGAAAGAGAAAAGCAACCTTTCGAGTGGCCTTCGCGGGTTGGGATAAATATTGTGGCCGAAAATAAATCATAAATAAATAGAAAATACTGCACAGGTTCGATCGATTGAGGATTGTTATATGTAGAAAGAAAAATAACACTTTTTAGTTCCAAGAGCGAAAAGTGTTGGGTAAAAAACCAAATAATGAAGACCCTTTAATTAGATTGAAAAGACATAATGTGTAACATGTGCACGAAATGGGCTCACGCAGGGCTTTGTTTAGCTATGGCACAACTTTGTAAGAAAACGCACGAGTCACTGAATCACACAAAGCAAATGACTACCGAACTCAAACACCGCTCAAACTGAGGCAATCGGCCAGTGCGGCTTAAAAAAAACGGCCGAACCGCAAAACTAGACCTCCCTTTTATGTGGTGCCGGTAGATGGTGGGCTCCACAAAACAGATGCTTTATGCTCTTATTTTAATGCTCTTCAAGGCACCCGTATGGAGATGTATGTGTCGGTGTACACACAGTTGCACGAGTAGAGGTAGGGTCAGGTCGTTGAATCGTACTTCGTTCCCTTCGCGCAGAAAGTGTTTTCACAGTGCGATTGTTTTTCACCTACGCATTCCAACGCGATGCAACCCGGTGCACTGTGGCTGCGGCAAACCGATCGAGCACGACTCTCACCCCTACCTTGCGAAAAGGGAGCAGCGGGCGAAAAATCGCATCTTGTAACACACGGGACACACTTGCGCGATGTTACGATCTGGTAGCATCTGATGCTGCCCACGATCATAGTTCTGCGCGGCACAGACACAGGTCTGCAGGAATGGAATGTACGGCAACGCACAGCGAAACAAGAAACCAAACGGAGTCAAAAACAAAAACTCGAGCAAACTGACTTAAAAACAAAAGTGAAGTAATAGGAGCACCCGAGCGGCTCCCGCAGGGAAGACACACACGCACGGTAAAGGGTGGCTGCAAAACGAGAGCGAAAGTTATGTTGCGTCGTTACAAACGATGCAATGAATGTGGGAAGGGGGACGGATAGCGGGGTGTGTGTGAGTATGTGTGTGCAGCGTCAGGTGTACGTGCATTGACGGCACCCGACAGCAGCAAGCGTCATCGATTGGAGGTGGTGGTTGCCTAATTGAGCGGCCGAGAGACAGCCAAGGTTAGCGGACGGCTTTGGTCGGATGGACCCAATTGGGCGCAACTAATGTGTCGCGCCGTTGGATCGAATGTCAGGTGCTTTCGTTTTAGATGGTACTGTGTTTGACCGTTTGATGATGTGTTTTGTAATTCTTGTCAGTTCATTTTTTAAAGTAATATTTTCCGTTCAAGCAATGCTTGTGGACATTAAATGAAAACAAAAACAACATTTTTACCTTCTTGATTATTTTAACTCATACAATTTTTCCCGTTCACAGAAGAATCGTTTGGCAGCCATCCGATAAAATATTCGAATTTTTGTTTTTATTCTTTGAACCGGCGTAGTTTTAGTGTGTCGTTTTGTGTTCTTATCTGTGTTATCCGAAAGTGTAGAAAATGTATGCTTGCGTATTCTTCTTCTTCTATTTGGCGTAACGTCCTACGCGGACATGCCGGGCTATATAGGCTTTCGAGACTTAATTCATTACCACGCAGCCGGATACTCAAATCCATGCTACGGGGTCCATTCTAGGCTTGAACCCGGTCCATTCCACCTTGGCTTGAACCCGGTCCAACCCAATTATCCATTCTAGGCTTGAACCCGTAACGGGTAAACGTTTTTTCTATTTTGTAAAATTGCAGTAGTTTTGATATTTGTTGAATCGTCTAATAACTAAGGAATGAATTTCAAGTTCACGGATTATCCAAATGAAATATACTAGAGAAGTTCTGTCAATTAATGATGGATAAAAGAACTTTTTTTTTAATTAGTAACATTTAACAAAAAGGCTTAATATTTCAGATCTTATGCTAGAAGCGAATAGTAATCCTTAAGTGTTTAGCAATGGTAAATGACAAAATTTTAAGAATAGAATCATGTATTGATTTGAAAAATCAGTCACAGCGGAAATATTTATGATCATGAGTTTCGAAGGATGCTTATTTGTTTTAAAATAAAAAAAAATCCTAAACATTTATTTCGGTATTCTAATTTTTACTAATACCTATACAAACCAATGCTAGGTTTGGCTTAAGCTTCGTGTTAGTCCTGCATTCTTTAAACCGTTGGGTCTAGTTCCAGTTTGATGGATTTCGAAGCATCGATCTGTTTTTTTTTTCATAAAAACAGCTTGTTTGGTCGTATCACTCCCAATCTGGTTTTTAAGAAATGTCTCAATAACATGGTTAATGATATGAGCGCAAATAAGAACTTTAAGTCAAACATGACTAACGCGTTGATGCTAGTGTATACAGGTTTCGGTGACTTGTTTTTACTATAAATACAAATCCTACAACTACGGATAGTTGTGGGAGACGGTCCGATTGGAAATCAATTCTATACTGCCTTGTAGTAGCCGACGCTATAGTTGAATAGCTCACATCAAATGCCCATGTATTTGTTTTCAGTTTAATGGATAAATTATTATAATAATTTAAACGAAATTGAGTTTCGAAGCCTACATTATTATGCAACATTTGAGCAATTTATCGATCGATTTTTTAATGAATTATAGTTCAATTATCAATTGAAAACAGAAATCAAAATTAATTAAAAAAATAAACTTTTTTTTTCATAATCGCAAGACTGAGTAGGGGTTTAAGCCCGTTTTATAGATGTCATTGACAGTTATAGTGACGATTAAGTGGTGACAATTAAAAAAAAAAACGATTAAAACAACGTCTCGAAGGTTTCCCTTACATGCATGGTATCTTTTTATAAATGGACAGTAGTTTACTTAATCGTGAGGTGTAAAAACACAACTTTTAACCAGTACGCATTTCCTCACTCAAAAACAAACACCATCTTTCGCGGCCAAGTCAAGTGCATTGCTGCAATTAAACTGAAATCGCTGCTTCATTTAAACGATGTCACGTCAACCTCATCGAAACCGACAACGCTCAACTCTCTCCACTTGCTTACCTTCCCCTTCTGCCAGACCCCTACGGTAACAGTGCCCTCCCGAGTTCCGCCTTGCCTTTCCCAGTGGCTTTTACGTGCATGCGTTAGGTAATTGAAAATGCAGATTGTATGCACTTGTCCGGGTCCTTGAGCGCACGCTGCTCAAAAAGAGGTTGTGATCCAATGGGTTTGTGTGGCAAAATAGAGCACCATTGCTTTCATCTCGCAAAACGAACCGGATAGACAAATGGATAAACAAATTAAATGCCACCGTGAATCGATTGAATTCCGCACACAAAGCATTACGAAATCTGCTGCCAAGTGCTTGTTCTTGGGCTGATTATTAAAAAGAAAACTTCTCCCATTCAACGGCGTTGCTGCACGATTTGGTGCAGCGGGGCCAGAAGGTCAGCGATGCATTCTGTTTGCGTCGCTGCACCTCCATTCATCTTGCTCCGCCAGGAAAGTGATGCTGCGTGTGTTGGAGATCGTATAATGAAAAGAGAATGCTTCGATTCGATTTATGTAATGAAAAGCGGAGTCCCTCTTGTCAGCCGGCCGCGTGATGTATAACACTGACCAGGCGCGAGCGATCGTCTGTCTACCTTGCTTCAGCCACTCTCCGCAAGGGACGGTTGAAAAGCGAAGAAACCTAATAAATATGTTTTACAGATCGGGAGGGCGTTAGGTGGGAAACAAATGTTAAATAAGCTATAAAGAGAATCGTTTTGTGGCGGACGCGTACTATAATTTAATCGCGGTGATAGTAAGGGAAAAGCAAACGCCTGCTTGATGCTATCTGTAATGGGTTTGCCGCTCGAACATGCTGTTAGTTTGCCAGCTTTGGGTGAGAATACTACCGCAGCATAATATTCAATAAGTCGTTTAGGAATGTTTAAAGCATTGTTAAATGCACTTTCTGCAACAAACGGTAGCCCATGATGAGAAATCTGTTCCATCGATTAATGCAGACCTTCACAGGGGTTTCAAGCATTCAAGTGCCCTCTTCCTCACACAGACAGTTAGATCATCCAAAATGCAACAATTTCCGAATCTGAAATTCATATCGCTCGTTGGATAGAATAAGCCTATTTGTGTTATTTCATCGCCAACAACACCCTCTAAAAAACCTTCAAATAAAGTCAGTTCAAAAATTAAATCAACATGTAACAGAAAACTACTTCCTCGTTGTCGTTCCGTACAACGATATTTTGTGTCGTCTCGCGGCGGATGCGGTTGATGGATTAGGCACACTGAGATAAGCTTGAGAGTCTTTGGGGGTAGAGTTTACGATCCAGAAAGAGACAACGCCGGCCATGAATGGTGTTCTCAGCGAAGCATGAAGAGATTCCAACTGTTAATAATCTTCCGTTTTTGTGTGCTTTGTTTGCGTTAGAGTTCTGTGCGTCTGAAAGTGTAAGTAAATTCTTGCCCGAGAGTTTTTCTTTGCAACAATTTTGTTAAATTTTTTAACAGGAAGTAAATGTCCGCATGGAAATTGCCCGATGTAATGTGAAAATAATGTAAAAAAATGGTAAAGTAAACTCGTTGAGTAAACTCATCATTTTAATCGCTTCAATACCTCTTTCACAAATAATCGATCGTCGCCGCTCAACCACGTCGAACTGTAAGTGGGGGATGAACACAACATCTAAATTAGTAATCATGACACAATTTTCGCTTCCCACTCCGCTACCCACTCATCTTCTCGCTCACCCGTCACCGTTCGCAGAGGATCTAGGGCGCTGTGAAAGGAAAAGTAAACAACACAACCCTTGTGGCGTTAGGGTTTAAATTAATCCACGCGATGCGTTGCAGGGCTTCCCTTAAGGATCGTACTGCACCTGCAACCGGAATGCATGAGCGCGCACACAGCCACACAATTTGCAAACGATGCAAATGCAGCGATACCTTCCCTCCGCCCAGCTCGATTGAGTCCGCATTGCATTAACGATTGCTCACCCTCCCGTCGCGCGAAGGAATTCCTCTTCTGGTAATTAGTTCGGCTTTACCCATGACCGTCACCGGAGCTTAGGAAAAGCTACTCGTGAGGAAAACCGCTTCACCTGCTGTACGGGCGGTCTTCACTAGTGTTGATTATGTCATCCTGTAGGCCACCTTGCGCAGTCCTTCTCTGGCCGGGGTGTGTTTGAGTGGGACAAAACGTAACACCCTTCGTTAAGGTGGAGGGTAGGATCAAGATGAGGCGGGTTGCCGGTGAAATGGTTGGAAAAATAGTTGGAAAATCTATGAAATTAACTCGATAAAAGAAATGCCCCAACCGGTATGAGGCAGTGCAGTCCGCCCGCCAATGGGGTGCCGATGGCGATGACGATAGGAAGGATGATTGATGGAGCGCGCTCAAGAGTTTATTTATTTCATTTCGTTTTGCTTTTGACCGTACCTCTCTTTTCCCGTTGAGGCATTTCTTTCACGTGCCTGCCGCTTTTTGCACGCGGCTTCTTCCAGTTCATCGTTGGAACGTGCCATACTGCCCGTTGTGCATAAAAACACGTTTGCAACGAGTGTTGTTGAGAAGGCTTACAGTAGGAAATTAAACCAACGAATGGATCGAGAAAACAATTTAGCCGATGTTTGGCTAATTTATGCAACCGCTGCATATGCTTCCAAATTTTGGTCTTGGCTGAGGTTTTATTTTTTCAGCATCATTGTAGCTCTCAACTCTAGAGACACATAGACGAAAGAAGAACTATATTTACATTCGGCTCGAATACAAAAAAACCTATACCTTCTACACCTATAATAAGCACCTAAAATATGGATAAAAAGTCCTTGCTGTTATTATTACCTGCACCGACACAGGCTCACCACCTTGACAGATGCCATTTTTTAACCCATACAACAATCTTAACTACACTGACCCACTTTGACCGCTCTGAGCTCTTGTTCGATCCAATTGAATCTTCCACCGGCACTATGTGAAAAGCATCCGATCGTCACGATCGCCACGAACTGCCAGCAAATGGGACGAGCGGTTTAGCGACACAACTCTGCTCGAGCCAGTTTCCGATTGCAATGTCACTGGCATGACAATTTCAACTCACTTCCATTAGGATGAAACACGAGCGTACGTACAGTCGGTGACAGTAAGCGAAAGTGTGAGTAGGCAAGCACTGATCGGTATGCCCGCAAATAAAAACGGCACGATAGCACTGTTCGCTGTGGCCTTGGTAGTCTGGTGCATCGTATGCAGGCCATTGCAGGTGGAATGGTTGTTGGGAGAGGGTGGGGTATTATTTTTATTTAATTTAACGCACCGTTTTATCGATTGCGGTGAGTACAATAATTGAACTAAGGTTTATTGAAATCCTATCGGGGGTTTCCCGTAGAAAGCGGTTTGGCTTTGTGAACTGAGCCGATTCCAATGGTAAAAAAAAAAACTTGTGAGCTCACCTTATACTTTCTTATCGCTATCGGTGTGCTTCTGCCGCACAATTACGAAGTCGGAAGAAAACCGACCAGCGAACGGTCGGGTTCGTCGCTTGCCGAACCGTTGAAGTCTTGCGATGCGCTCTCGATTGAGCGGGTGACGCTGTTTGGGGAAATGGTACGTACGCTCGCGTGGTCGCATCGTAACGCACTGACCAATGGAAGGAGGGCGGAAGAAGGAGAGTGTGAAACGCACGGAAAATGTTTGTTGTTTTCCCACCTCGCAAACCGGGTAGTTGTTTTTCCACCGCGCTGACCACCGCTGGTTGCGGTTATGTGGTCCCTGGGTGGCACCATATGGCACTTCACACGCGATGTAAACCGCAGCGACCGGTAGAGTGTGTAGGTTGATTGGTAGAGACCTCGTGCTTTTCGTGTGCAGTTTTTCCTACATGCTGGGAGAATTTTCCCACAAAAAAGCGCAAAAAAAACACTGCTTGCAACCAATGACGATACTCCATTCCGGGGTGGTGGTCATTCGCAAGCGTAACCCGGTTATTACCATTGAACCGAACGACCATCGACAACGCGACGTAAATCAACCAATTATGTGAGGCTTGTTGAGCTGGTTTCTTTGAGTTTTGGCTCGTTTCATTTTCATGAGTCTTCCGGTTTTGACCTGTGCTGCGTTACGTTGTAACATGTACTCGAAACCCAAAAAATAGCCCAGATAAAATCAAGCTTGCACTGAGGGCCTTACATAATTCAGAAAGAAGCTTGCGCCCAAGAACTGTTTAGATACAACGAAAAAGAACAGATTCATCCTCCAGTTCCATGCTTCAATGTTCTATATAACGCCCCTGAAATTCTCACCTTTACTTCCTCTTCCGCCTGACGAGACAATAGTGCAGAGATTAATTCCATTGAGAATGGGTGAGTGGAATTAATTAACCATTTAATACCCTATACACTGGTTGGTCTTCAACGAGTGCTATTGTCACTCAAAACTAACCGCTTAAAAAGTAAATAAATTGGCAGAGGGATTATACACTGGACTGTCTTTATTTGGAAAAATGTTAGGAATTAATGTGTACATTTTTCACACACCAACCCTTTTCTAGATGTAATATGAACACTTTTTAACGGCGTATTGTGTTATACCCAAACACAAGCAACTGTTATGAAAAAAAATCTTTGTAGCGGCAAGATTTAAACTAAATATATAACGGCTGCATTGGGTTGAACGGCAAACCAGTTGTTAGGTTTTATAAAATGCAAACATCCCTAAACAGTTATTTTGATTGCTAGCTTCTTTGCGTCTCAAAATTGCTCAACAAATAAGTAATTTAATCGAGCTTACGTGCCCACACAATTACCATTCCGATTAAATCGCCCAAACGCGTGCAATTATTAACACCCTGCCAAAAAGCCAGCAATCAATATTACGCAGGGCAACCGCCACTGTCCAAATAAGCTAAACAGTTTTATTTTCTATTTTCCACTGATGATCGAACACAACGATTCGCCTTGTAGCTCACAGCCCAACAGCCCCAAACACCGAAGGTCAGCTGTCGTTTTCATCTCTTGCTTTAGTGCCGATTTGTGATGCATTCGCGGCTGCCGAAAACGAATTCCGAAACCAAAGCCTTAAAGTGCAAAGCTGCAGGGATGTGTCGCAAGCACACCGTGTCTTTGCGGCCATTCCCGGTCCGTGCGGCAATTTCTGTGCCAGCTACCATGCAGCGTCCTCCAACGCGATACGCTCCACGCAGGATTATGCTTGCCTTCCCTGCCCTCACTTGTCAAAGAGCCCTCCAAAATAAAAAGAGAGCTAACCGATGGCGTCTTGTGACCTTGCCGACCGGAGGTGATCTGATGTGATCAGCACGATC
This sequence comes from Anopheles coluzzii, assembly GCF_943734685.1. Taxonomy (NCBI): domain Eukaryota; kingdom Metazoa; phylum Arthropoda; class Insecta; order Diptera; family Culicidae; genus Anopheles; species Anopheles coluzzii. The sequence goes on along the minus strand of NC_064671.1, from coordinate 41,729,792 downwards.
AACTGGCGGGTTTTCACTCCCACTCTCCCGTTGTGTGGCAGGATGGAAGTACGGCTGAAGTGACACGAGCGCATGGTGCGAGATGATTTCTAATTTTCCAACACTTCCATCGGTTTCGTATTGCACGCGAGGACTGTAATGTAATAAAAAATAGACAATCGCACACGCTCGCACACACACACACACGTTCCTCCGCACTACAATACCTTTGGTGGAAAAGTGAACGAAAGTCTGGCAATGTTCGTCGAAATCGAGCGAAATTGGCAAACGCACTATCTTAAACAACACGGCCAAAACACACATCTGCTAGTTAGCTAATGAGCAGCTAAAGATTATCGGCGCAGCCGTAACATGAAGGCGATGTTTCGCGGCACTTGTACGACACATGTCGGTGCGTGGTGCTGGAATCGTCACACGAGTGCGGTTACGCTCATGGCTACGTGATGGCATCGTTTATCATACGCCGCAACCGATTGCAGTGCGGCGATAGTGAGCGAGCGGAAAGCACATTACTTGCCAAGGATTTTTAATTAGCTAGTACGGGGACGGGTGGTGTGATAATTTGAATGACGAATTAGGGGAATAAACCTGGAAAGCGTTACATGTGGCAGTGTCCTTTGGAGAGGTATTTTTTGGGTCGTTTACTTGGCCCGATGTTTCATTAACGGGGTTAAAAATAATTTTAAAAAATGTAAAAGCGATAATATTTAGCCTTAAATAGATTTTATATTTTCATGCACGAATCTAATCATAGCACTTTATGCATGAATGGTCGGAAATTGTTACTTTAAATTTTATACATATTTAATACTGTGTATTTATAACGATAATTAGATATAACGTTTTATAACTATAAAAGTTTGCGTAGCAAGTCCTTGTGGATTCTGTTGAGTAACAGTTTAACAGTCCTTTGCTTGGTTATATCATACCAATTTACTGCTGAATTTTGAACGAAAAACATTCATATCTTTTTACCCCTTCTTTATGAATCCACTGTTTAGTGAGTGACCCCACTTATAAATGGGGTGACCCCTTGAGGAGTGACCCCAAATTATCCTTGCTCAATGAGTTGAATTCATTCGAGTTACTCATTCGTTGTACGAAAAACTCGTTCTGCGGGGAGTTGTTTTTGTACATAATTTGTATGAAAAGTAAACAATTAATTCTAGTGTCAAAACAATTCAAGAACAAATTATTTTATTACAATCTAAACATGTAATAAATAATGCTCGCTTTATGTAAAACTCATGTTTTTCGATGATTTATTTTCGATTTAAATTGAATTGTTTCCATTATTTCCTTTACGCGTGAGAGGCACATACGAACCATTACCAATGGCACTCTTTTGCCATGTGCTTTTATTTCTACCGACACAAATGTTCGTGATACAAAACAAGGATTTATAATCAATATCTATCGGGATGTAAAAATAAACCAGATCCTAGATGATTCATTATACATTACTAGATTCAAGAAATATTGAGAAGTTATTTATGTTAGCTAAAGATTTTTCCGAATGTTCCAATGATTGTTTCTATCATAGAACCAGCAAATACTTTTTGAATGTACCACACATAAATAAAATTTTATCAATAATAAAAATTATTATGTGCATGCCTAGCGCCTTTCTATATTTATCTGTTGTACTATCTATATAACCTAGTAACTTATCATATCAAACTGTCATGTAGAGGGGCGATCCCGTGGTACAATCGTCAACTAAAATGGCTCAATAATAAGCCCGTCACGGGTTCAAGCCTAGAAAGGACCGTCTTTTCGTAGCAAGAACTGACAATCCAGCTGCATGGTACTGAATAAGTCTCGAAAGCATGTCCGCATCGGACGTTACTCCAAGCAGAAGAAAATATTAAAGTGTGAAAGGGTGTTGAGGAAGAATAACTGTATTGCTAAAGTTGTAATGATCTTTCACTGCTTATTTTGTTTTAACTAACGAACACATATGAGCAATAATAGAATTTGTTAAAAAATAGCTATTTGAACAGACTATGCTGCAACTCTATGCTGATGTCGAACTTAATATTTGAAAGATGCTGGAAATGTTTCTGCATAAAACCTTTTGCTCCTTATTTGTTTTATTGTACCTCAAATTAATAATTTATTGGCAAAGTTGAAGTCTTTTGAAAACCACGATCAAATAATCCGTCTCTGCTCACTATGCAAACAGTATCGCGAAAGGTTCTGTACCTACGATATGTTTGATTGAAAACTTTCCAAACATTCTGACCATCGTTAGCGTGTAGGCCAGTTTGTTAACAGCTCATTCTATTCACGTTTCACATCGATTCATAACCCTTTACTCGCCGACTGCACAGACCCGTGAAGCATTCTTCCGCTATTAGCAAGCTTCCGTCCACGGTACAAAGCAATGAACAACCCGAAAAACCAACAACCTCAGACAAATTTTGCAAGCTAAGAATAGACCCAAGAACGACAATGTCTTCTTCGCATAATTACCCAAACCTTCGGAATTGTTTCCGAAAAAGCGCTTCACCTCTGGCAAAAAGTTCAACGTACGTACACAAGGGAAGTTCTACCCATTTCAGAGCGCTTGGGCAAGGGTTTCGATAGTAGGATCACTACGTACCACTCACCATTCACAAACAACCGCACAGAGCGCAGTGGATTGAGTATCCGCTGGAGTGCCACCGGTGTACTAGTGAACACACTCTCCCGCCGCGCTGCGAGTTACCCCACATACCGACGGAAGAGTGGGGACACCCGGGTATGGGCCCGGTCGACCGAATCGCGATGCCACCGCGAAAAGCGCGCCCCCAGCAAGCCCTCAGCAAGCTGGAGGGGAGAGATACGCGAGTGAGTGAGAGTGTGGGCAACGCATAGTGTGTATCATAAAGTGGCTTTTGTATAAAAGACGTTTGCGACCCACCAACATCATCCAGTATCTTTTTGGACTCTGGTATTCCAGTATCCACCGTACAGTGAAGTACAGTTCGTAAGAGCATCACAATGAAGTCTCTGGTACGTGAGCATGAGTTTGGGTTTTGGGTAACATTCGCAGTGGCTTTAAGAGGCAATCAAATCATACGAAAGAATGGTGGCTAGTGTGCTCGTGTGTGGTTCGTGTCAGGACTCGAGGAAGTCATGTATAAAGTGAAATTCTCGTACTCGGATATGCATTCAAAATAATGCTAAAAACCGTAGTGTTTGATGGTCCAAAGCAAGGATATGTCCACTAAAAAAGACGTGTGCAGTAGTGCGAGCAACTTCGCCCCCTATATGTGTACACCCAGGCATCATATGCCAGAGTAATTTGCATGCAAACTGCAAATTGAAATCGCATTGGCACACTGTCGTAGTTCCGCGACTGGTTGGTGAAACGTGTTTGACTCCTTCGTGTACATACATCGGGTCGAACCTCACTTTCGCAGGGATCTTTTTGTTTTTTGCTGCCGTTGCTTCAAACCCGTGCCTTCAAACAAGTGAAAACTAGTCCACTCCCTGAATGTGGCAGGCTTGGGGTAGTGGGTTTAGTATGATCACTTCCGCGACGTCTAATCGATAGGAAATTAATGGAAATGATAAAAAGAGGTGGAAATTGATTCACGGTTCCGTAACGGCTCTCGGCATCTCGAAAAGTCGTTTAGCTTATCGTGACGGTCGCTTTCGATGGAAAAGTTCGCGCGGCTGCCGATGTGCTTGTTTGCAATTCATATCTAACGCATAATGTGTGCGCTTGTCATTCCCTTTCCCCCTCTACCAGGTGTTGTTGGGTTTGGCCACCCTACTGGTCTTGAGTTCGGCGGCCGAGGAGAAGCAGCAGTCTGCGGCCCCAGAAGCGAAACCAGCAGCGGAGGGCGAAAAGCGCCACGATAAGCGTGGTCTGTTCGAGCACGACTTCGGTGGACATGATTTCAGCGGCCATCATTTCGAATCGTACGCCCATGGCCACCATTATGATCTGCATCCGCACCACGAGAAGACGCTGACCGTCGTCAAGAAGGTCCCGGTCCCGTACCCAGTGGAGAAGCACATCCCAGTGCCAGTGGAGAAGCATGTGCCCGTCCCGGTGAAGGTTGGAGTGCCGAAGCCCTACCCAGTCTACAAGACTGTCCACTACCCGGTCAAGGAGATCGTCAAGGTGCCAGTGCACGTCCCAGCCCCGTACCCGGTTGAGAAGAAGGTCCCGTACCCAGTCCACGTTCCGTACGATCGTCCCGTCCCGGTCAAGGTGTACGTGCCCGCTCCCTACCCAGTCGAGAAGAAGGTCCATGTCCCGGTGAAGGTCCATGTCCCAGCTCCGTACCCAGTTGAGAAGAAGGTCCCGTACCCGGTCAAGGTCCCAGTGCACGTTGAGAAGCCGTACCCAGTTGAGAAGATCGTCCACTACCCAGTCCATGTGCCAGTCGATCGCCCAGTTCCGGTCCATGTTGAGAAGCCAGTCCCGGTCCCGGTGGAGAAGCCAGTGCCGTATGAGGTCATCAAGAAGGTCCCGTACCCAGTGCATGTCCCGTACGATCGCCCCGTGCCAGTGCACGTTGAGAAGCCCGTCCCAGTCCCGGTGAAGGTGCCAGTTCCGCAGCCCTACCCAGTGTACAAGCACATCCCGGTCCCGGTCGAGAAGCACGTGCCCTACCCAGTGAAGGTTCCGGTTGAGCGTCCAGTGCCGTACACCATCGAGAAGCACATCCCTTATGAGGTCGAGAAACCAGTGCCGTACCCGGTCAAGGTCCCGGTCCATGTCCCAGTGCACCACCATCACGAGCACGAACATGTCGAGTACGAACACCACCATCACTAGAGATAGCACGCATTAGCATTGTGATAACCATAGGAATACCCTTCTCCCTTCCTTCCCACGACAATTGAAACCTCCATCCCAACTTCCTTTAAGAAGAAGCAGCAGAAGAAGAACAAAAAACGACTCCCAAGTTACCTCCCGGTTAATGTCCGGTTACGTAATAGCTAAGTGAATTCACCAACCCCATGACACAAAACATGCCACACCATTCACAACTAACAAAACACAACAACAAACGAGACACAAATTAACCGTCCAAAACCGTCCAATTTTTTCATACTCACTCGATGAGTGGTATCGATCGTCGATTTCAGCTCGATTGATAAGCATAATGTTAGTGTGTGGTAGCAACGCATACATGCAAATACTGTATCAGCATGTGGTGACGCAGAGAGACAGTTAGAGCGAGAGAGAGAAAACGAGAGAAAGAATGAGAAAGATGATGAAACATTTCATAATTTCTTCGTCAAAATCTCAACACATCAAACTTTAAATGCGAAACGCGCGCCCGCGCTAGCAAAACGCGGTCAGACAACGAACCCGATTCGAAACCCCGAAATGCCTGACAATTGTTAGGATTGTTGCCCGGTTCGAGAGCGAAGAGGAGTGTGTTATGCTATGGTCGAAAAGACTTAACCAATATGAAAGCTACGATGAAAGCGGAAGAAGTAATAAAACGAAAAGTCGAATAAAAAAAATGAAAATAAAATCATTGTTGAAACCAAGTCGTCTCCAGCCTTTCTGGTGTGTGTGTTTATTGTTATTTTAATTGGTTTCCGAAAAGTTATGCCATTTTTAAATCTGGGTCAAGCAAGGAGGGATTAATTCATTCATTCATTCAAAAGAAATTTAAAAAGATGTTGCAGAAATGTTAAAGAAATGTTAAAGCTTATAATAGCGTAGCTGTTGCTTTGAAAATACTTCTTTAAAATACAACAAGATGCGAGTTTTATGCGGCTTGTATTCAATTAAAGCTGCTATTAATATTTACTCAAGACCAGTAGGTCACTATTGTTGGTTCCACACACCGAGGGCAAGGGTTTCCATTTACCAAAAGGCAAACCCACAGGCCCGTTCTCTCGACACTTAGCGAAGGCTCAGAATCACCTTCGTTTTTGATCCTTGCAGTCGATTGTTTCATCATTTAGCTCCACTTAAACCTATGATCGACAGATTGCATGCATGATTCAGTGCGGTTTGAAAGAAATGGTTGAGCAATCCTAAACCACAGAGACCTTGCACCATCCGCGAGCCCTGGCAAACAACGGAAGGCACCCGTTCCGAGCCCGCCTGCAGACTCACATGCACGTTCTCATACAGTGTTTCGATCCAGTTTCAGATCGATCTCCGCCAACGATCGCAATTAAACGTCACCGCGGTGTTGCGCTAGCTTTTCCTTTCCGTTCCACCGTATGCAAGCAAGCACCGCCGTGCTAGAATCACGATTTCGTAACGCATTCTCCGTGCGACCCCGCAAGTCGCCAGGTGCCTGCCCTGGTCCGGCTGGCTCGCCACAACATGTGTACCATTATGCTCACGATTTAGCATGTTGTGCTGAAGAAATATGGCTTCCTGGCCGCCGGTGCTCCGGCAGGCCCACTGGGACGGCTACCACTCCATCACGATTCACACGACACACAGCGGTGTGACATCAGAACAACGAGGAGCGTTTCCCTTTCCACTTTCGTGGCTGATCGATTCCTTTCGATTTCATCGGAAAGGAAAAAACAATGTACTATTCTTAGTGTGCTACTGCAGGCTACATGTGGTGATCTTTTGGAGGGTGAATTGGAGAATCCTAGTGTAGTCTAGTCGGAGTGTAGCGTCTAGTCGTGTTTGTAAGAGTTTGAAAGGAAAACATTAGAACGTGACTCTGTCTATGCTGGACTGTGTTGATGTTGGAGGTGAATTGATGGGAGGTGATGAAAAAAGCCAATGTGAAGCAGCTCTGTTACCTTGACTAGAAACTGGTTCATCTTGTTCTGGTCATTTCCACACGTCTGGTAATTTATGGTCCAAGATGTTGTGATCGTGGACACATTTCTAGGCATTAGTGCAATTATTTCGTTGTATGTTGGATTGTTGGAATAAGAAACATTATAAATTTTTCATTCATTTATTTTTATTATTAAACTCGAAGAAAATTATGTTGAAAATTAAACATTCTTGAGTAAACCCCGATTTTGGTTTGTATAAAAAAACACCATTTATTTAACTGGGACTATGTTTCAAGGGGAAAAATGCAATGCTTAGGTAATACTAATTTATTAGATGATGAATGCACGTGGTAAAATACTGTATTTGCTTATATCTCAAAAGAAAATTTTATTTGATTAAAGAGAGTGAATAAAATAAATTATAAATCTTATTTAAACTAACCATCATATTCGTTTCTCGCCTAAAAAATTGCGTATTGCGTCGGGTTAGCAACGTCTTTCTAATTGAACTAATAAAACGTTTGGTTGCTCACGTGCTCCAATTCAAATTTGAAAGCTGAGTGAAATATTTCATAGCAAAAATTTCATTGCATCTAACGCATTGCGGATTGCATACATTCAGGCTACTTAGTTCATATTTAGCACAATACTTGGAGAAAGTACAGTGATGACAAATTTAAAACTGAATTTATATTTTATAACTAAGCGGAAACCAAAAGATTCAACTTATTCCCATTAAAAGATAATAGTTTTCTAATGTATTTTCTTTTTTTCAACTAGTTTTTCAACCGGCATTTCGACTCGCTTGAAACATTGTGAAATCCTTGATTAGTGATTGTAAGTATAAAAAAGAATAAATTGTTGGTAAAATTGATGTTTAAAAATGGAAAACACTCTAGTGTTGCATTTCACCAACCTAAAAAGGTATCTTGCGAAAATGTCTTTCAAAAAACGTTTAGAATTAAAATCCAAAAATCCAGAATTAAAAAGAGATGTGTCTAAATATACACGTTTGCATTTTTTTCAATTCTGGAAAAAATGGTTGCAAGATTGGTAGTGTGATAGTTTGAATTTAAATTTATTAAATAATTAAACAAACTCTAACAATTATCGTACATTATGTGCAAGCCTAATTCATCTACTCAAACCCAATTACGTCCGCTGGACTGCAGCAATACTGGCCAGGAGAAGTGACTAGTAAGCTGGAAAAGGTACCAGCGTTGATGAAAACCATCTGAGTCATTTGCATCTGCGCCACGGTCTCTGCTTCTCCCTGTCTCCCTATCGTGTTTGCTCCGTATCTCGCACACTCTGCCATGCCATCGTCCAGTGCGGTATGCGATCATATTTACCTATGATCACTCGATGGTAATTGCATAATTTATGATCACTGCCGCAAGATTGTATTTCACGCCAGCACCATACGTGCGGCGGTGCGCGGATCGATCGGTACCGGGGCGATTGATTGATGGGCGTTATTTAGAGGACTCGTGTCATTATTACAGATAGCATTTTACCTTGAAGCGAATCGATCGTCAGCCCGGTTTGGTGGAAAATGTTTTTCTTAGTTTAAAGCAAAGCGTTCCACAGAACGAACGACGAGTCCTCTCGTTCGAGCCTGATCTGCATGTGCACGGCAGCTTGAGCGAGTGCAACGGGCATTTGGATTGCACGGGAGAGCGTTTTCCTGCTGGACGGCTGTTACAATCGCTCGGTAAACACATATGCAACGTGAATCGATGCAAAAACCACAACCTTCGTACGGGATGAAAGTGAATGAACGAGTAGAAAGATCGCACACGCGGTAGCACAGCATTAAAAACATGCCAGCACTGTTGTGGTGGGGTTTGTTTGTTCGTATTTGTAATAATGACTGCATTCGCACACAACAGAGATCAGAAAAAAACCGGGGCGCCATCAGCCATCACTCTCCTTCCAGACCACCCCAAACCGTCCTCCTATAATTCGCACGCGGGGCAGCTGGATGATATAATCGAACATTTAGAAGAGCACATAATTGTCTAGCTTGCCGTCAGGTTGTCAGATTGGGCGTCACTAATCGATACCGAGGCCGGGCAAGTGTTTGCAGCTCCAGAAAAGGATTACGAGCCCAAAAACGAAGCTCTCGCGCCGTACCAGTTCGCACTTTTGCATGGGTTTTGTTTCACACCGGAGGGGCCATTCTGTGGAATGGGGTCGATCCGCTGGTCGGCATGATCCCGGTGTGCGGTAGCTTCGGTTTGTTGCTGCACCTTACTCTCTCTCTCTCTCTCTCTCTCTCTCTCTCCCTCTCTCTCTCTCTCCCTCCTCTTTTGATGCATTGTGTGTAAGCGTGTGGGGAGATTTCGCAATGAGCGGTTGGATTTGTTGTGCAGCGTGGAAAAGGAAAAAAAATGGAACGAATCGAGAACGGTTACGGTTGTAAAATTTCCTTTTCACCATTAAGAATCTTGTTTGACGATTGCACCCTCCTGCCCGTCTATGGTTCGTCTTTCTCCTCTCTTTGATGCAATGCCCAGTTGCCGTTCGGCAGGACGGGTTCAAACCCGTACTCTATGGGGAGGCACACTGCTTAAGCGAGAGTGCAAGCCAAATGACCACCCGGGACGGGACGGGTTCGCAGTTCGCGAATCGTTAGATAATTTTGTGTATGATCTCTGGCGCAGGTGCCTTGGCTTATGTAACGGTGCTCCTGCACCGGTGAGCAAGTACGGACCGCGTGTGTATGCATACCCGGTCTCTTGATGCACACTCGAGCGTAAATGACGTTGCGAGCGTTTGGGGCGAAAGAAAAAAAAAGGATACCGAATGGATGCGTGAGAATGGCATACAATGTCACTGGTGCGATGGAGCGTGTCGGATTGTGGGACGTTTCGCTGAGACAGTCACTAATTGGGACCTGGGCAAATGTAGATCATGGTGTGAAGAATTGGGCAAGAACTGTAAGGGCGTTTAGCAAGTGATGTCGTTTGAGCTAATTGCGTAAGATATCTCATCAAGTGCGTTAAGCAGCAAGTGTACTAAGAGATCAATTGTTAATGAATTGTTTTATGAATGCAGCACATTTTGTGATTCAGTTTGTAATATTTAATTTATCGTATTCCTATTCTATCGAATCATATTGATCAAATCGGGCTGTAGCTAGTAGCCAGCTGGAGCGTATAATTTTTGAATTTGTAATCCAAAATTGATTGCATAGCGTTTGATGAAATGTTGATGGAATTGTTGAAATGTTGTAAACAAATGTAGTTTACAAAAAGTTTTTGGTAATACTTTAATTTTTGAAAAAAAAAAAACATTTAAGTGTATAAAAACTCAAAAATTTATTTAAAAAAAATCCCAACATCTGTACAAAAATGACATGGCCATCCTTTCAATGGTTTCCTTCAGCAAGACTCTTTACAATTAAATTACCGCACAATGATGTCACGGTAAAATTAGAAACACACACACAGCACGTCGAAAAATAATAGACAAAGATCTCGCTAATCAGTGGATAGCTTGGTTGTCTCAAAATAAATTTGGCAGACACTGTCCTGACTGCACATTTCGAGCAGCTTTAAGACTGAGTCTCAAGTAAGTCATTTTAAAAATTCACATCAAAGTCAAATATGTTGCAAATTATGAAAAATGAAGAGATCTTCGCTATTACGCGTTGCTGCTTTGATTTTTTTAATTATGCTAGGTTTAATTAAAATATAATTAATTTCTAAAAAATATTCTTTGAAAACATCAAACAAAAGCTCCAATCAACAATGTTAACCAAATACTATAGTCTAAATTGCATTTCAGTTGCTCAACACTGTACATGCGTTATGTAACGGACGTTTCCTCTGAACGCCCACTTTTATCTGTTCGAGCATGGCAGCTGTTTGATAAGCTGCACAGATCCACCGACAGCAGGAAATTCGACAATGTGCGAAAAACCGGCCCCACCCATTTATCATTACGTACCCGTAATTCGCTACACTCCATTCGCTGTTTCATTCTCTCGAATGTATGTGTGGCCTCATTTTGCACACATACACAAACACATCTATTTTTCGCACTCACCGATGCCTACACGAAAGCCAATACAGTTTTCCTGCTCATTATGGTAAAACGAACGAAATGCCACCGGGCCTTTTCCCCTAACCGTTTTTTTATCGTGTTGGGTGGATAAGACCGATCGGATCGGACATTGTTTGGCGCGAGAATTAACTAACTTTCTTGCCACAGGACTTTCCCGCCTGTCGTTTACCCATAAAGCCGGCTAATGAATTCGATAGTTGAACGAATTTCACCAAACGCATTGATCGAATGAAAGACGCCGATTTCCTGTCTCAAGTTTGCACCACCGCCTCGCTACGCAAGCGGCAAATATTGCACCGTCGTTGTAATGTGCTCTGTGGGTGTGTGTGTGTGTGCGCAAATGTTTTTCGATTTTCCTTCGCTTTTCTTTTAATCGGCCGTGGTTTAATTTATAGCAGGTGCGGCGGTGCAGTCGTGCGATAACGAAAAAATGGGTGGTCGAAACTGACTAGACGGGGCCTATTTTCCTCCATAAAATCAGCCACTAAATCCAAAATCACGGGCCTTACCAGCGAGTTGGCCGGAGCATCTTCGCTAGCTGCTCACCCGTTCGAGGTGTAAAGCGAACAACAGCGAAAACTATGTTACTCCGTTGACAGGGCAGCTAAGAGCTTGAGAAAGGCAGCAAAAGCGGGGTCGCCAGTAGTGGTGGAGGAGGAATAGGAGGAAAAATAATAAATTTAATTGACTTGCGATGCGTTGCGTGAGTTGCTTACATCGAATCGAAAAGTGTGCTTCGACAATTTGTGCAGATACAATCGTGCAGTCACTTGAGTAAGTTGAAGGAAAAGAGATGGGACAAGATGCGCTGCGGAAAGGTGGTGGCAATGGAATAGAGTGGGAGGGAAAAGGCTTTTTGCTTTTTTTTTTGGTTTTGCTTCGTCGGCCTACAAGGGATGTCCATCGTCAAGGCAACAACCGTTCGAAAAAGAGTTACTAATTCTTACGGACAATCGATGCTGACCGTGGTGTAGTGATGAGTGTGGAAGCATCATCTATCTGCATCGAGCAGCTAAACCGCTCAACCGTAGCAAGTGAAATTTTATACTGACCTCTGTCAAGGAGACTGTTGATTGGGCTATAATCTACCGGATGATTTTTTGAGGATTTTTGTTTCTTCTATGTTTTTACTCAAATATGTTAAGGGTTAAAACGATGTTTGGGCAAAGCAAACCATTTTTTGACAGCTATTTAATAAAATCTATTTTTTTAAATCACTTACAAAATTGCATTCCAATTTCCTGCACAAATTCTCCACTCAGTCAGCTAAAGGATTGTTGTTGCGGTCATTGTTTTATGTAATGATGTGAGGGGGCATAAATTCGGTCACTCAATTTTTGAGCGAAAACAAACAAACAGAAAAGAAACCGCGAGCGGAAACCACATTACTCAACCGCATCAACCGCGTGTGTGCACGTGCGGGTGTGCTGTGGGATTTGATGTGTACCAAGTGCATCCGTACAGGGACAACGGTCGTATAGCGGAGGTGCTACATTTCACTCATTGATCGGATGACCCACACAAGGCTGTCCCGCACCGACATTTGAAGGACTTGTGGAGAGGAAATTCGTAACAAATCTTTTATTGAATCACACAAAGAAAAACAAGGTGCTGCAGCGATCATTGGCACAAAGCATTGGCGCCGAAAATCTGGCGTAAAGAAATTAAAGCTTTGTGGTGGTACTATTTTTTTATATCACTCTCCCTTTTTTACATTCTACGCTGGCATTTGTTGCAAAACCTCAAATCGCATCCAAAACGCTGTCAATCATCGACCACGCCACGATGCTACACAACAACCCACCATAATCCCTTTTTGTTTACGTAAGCCCAAATAATAGTAAACATTGGCCTACAGCCGCCGCGTCGAAACGAAAGACTTCAATGCCCGGGTCGCAACACATGCCACCCGAAAAGCGACGAACCCTACCCAATTCATCAAGTCGGTGGGTCGCCGGTGGTTCCATTTCATGCCATTGCTCCAAATACTGATCGACCTAGTTTTTTGGTGTGTGTTTATTTTCTATCTCATCTCAGCTAGCGTTCCCAACGGCGCTAAGCACGGCACTAGGCACTAAGCAAAGGGAGGGAGGACAGACTTTGCAAACACGGTGCCGCGCCGTTCGTCATGTCGGGTGGGCTTTATGCTACAGATCAAACCTCTCTAGTGTCGTGTGCTCACAGCTTCCAATCCACTATTTCCCCGAGGCAATTGAGGCTAGGGAAGGTTTGACGACAACTCTTCGCAGCAGCCGATGCCGTTGAAACGTGAAACGTAGCTTCAGTGCCGTTCGGGCTCTTACCATCTTATCGATTAGTAGCTTCACAGTCCCTTCCGGTGCGGCACGGGTGAGAGATGTATCACAGTGATGGGTGGATTGTGCAGCTCATGAGCAAATAAAAACACATAAAAAAATCGAGTTTAAAACAAAAAAGTAAGAAAAAACACAATTTAGAGCAGATCTAAACAATTTATCTACGTCCTTACATACTATGCCTTCTCCTTTGCACGCACTCAACACTCTGGTTTATGGAATTGCATGGTAGGAATGCATTTTTTCCGCCACTTCTATTCGCCCACCGTGAAAAGTGAAAGCATAGCAGGTCAACGCCATTTGGCCAACTTACCTAGTGTCCGGCCCGGTCGTACGTCGCACGCGTGCCCTACCACTTGGGCGCACGTTCATTATGACTTCATGGCTTCATGATGCCCCCTCCCTTGCCATCTCGATAGTCTCCCCAACATGATAGCACGCCAGCGATTGACCTACGGCCGACGGTAGCATAATGTGTGCCAGCGTCTTATTTTTTGCGTCGATTTTCTCACTGTTGGGCCACAGTGCGGCCTCGAAAAAAAAAAAAAACAATACTGATCTTGCAGGCAAAAAGACGCTTCGTCGACAAGGGAGATGAGGTGGGCAGTACAACAAAATATGTATTGCAAGAAGTAACCACACTAGCGCCGTCCTGCAATAGCCCCTCCGGGCCGGCGGATGGCCGCATGCTGTGCGTGCGCCCTCCAGGACGGATGGGAAAGGTATAAAGCCATTAGGCGTGCGGGGCAATGAAGAGTGTTTGGCTGGCCGAGCCTGGGGCAAAGTGGATGTACAAAAAAGAAGAAGGAGGTGGAGAAGTAACAAAAAGTGCAGAAGCAGAAACGCAACCACAACAACGACCACCGTTTGCAGCAGAAATGAAGAAAAGGAAAATACGCTTCGGCATTGTTGCATAATAAAAATCTATCATCAAGACCCATAACCGTATAACCTATATCTTGCTAATTAATCGTGCAAAGGGACACACAGACGGCAAGGCACTGGTGATGAAAAGACAGAATGTGTGAAAGCTCACTTAAAATGTACGGTAAATTGTGTGTGCAATCAGACAAATTATTAAATTCACGTAGCAGCACAAATACACAAAACGCGACCTGCAACCGTGTTGGAAATTGTTCAATTTTAGCTCCCTATTAGGTCGGCTTTGCGCGTGTTCAGGTGTTGGTTTTTCGCTGGAGATGATATGGGAAATGTTTCGTGGGCAATGTTTCACTCCACTGTACCTCTATTGTTCTGCAACGCCAGACCGGTGTGCATTAGGGTTTAATTCTTCACTTTAGCTGTCGTCAGATGCAACTAATTGCGTGATGGTTTCGTTGTTGTTTTTGACACTCATCGCGAGCATTAGTATTAGGCAGCCTAGACATGGGAGCTTTTGGTAACGCATATTATTTTTCTTCTTTTTATCTGACTGCCAGTAAGAAATCTCAATTATGGTTGAAGCGATACAATTGGGTTTGTTGAAAAGTTGCTGCCGTTTTAAAGATACATACATCTGTGTCTGCAAAAATAGACACACCATTCGAACGTGTTTGCTTTGTCTTGGGAGGATGATCTGGGTGAGATTTGAAATTATGTTCAATATGATCAATCTAGACTCAATACAGACTAGTACAATAAATAGTAGAGTTATGAAGAGTTTAGCATTGGAAACTATTATATTTTAATAATAAAGGGCTAATATTACCAAAGCGGCAATATGTGTTGTCTCTAATTAACGCTATCGCCTCTTATGAGTTGATGATGATCAAAGACTTTTTATCTATTTATTTATTTATTCAAATTCAGTAATAGTTTCGAATTTCCCTTAAAATTTCAATCTATTGCAAATGGTTGACTGACCGCCAGATATTTAAGATTATTCATATGATTTCTATTAATAAATACCAAAAAAGAAGATTACAAATAAAAATACTTCTCATTTATTTGGGAGTTTTAACCCATGGTAAAATAAATCCATAAAAAATCCTACACAACTCCATCACATTTGTGACATCCTACAGATAAAATTCTCACTACACTCAACACATAAAGAAAATATACTATCTCTCTGTAACAGATCTTGACACAAGTTGTCTTTGGAGCACACATCAAGCTCTCCACCTTCAAGTCAACCATCACATTTCTACCGACTGCTCCATGCAAAGGCGTTGCGGGGTAGCACGAAGTATTCCATCAACAGCGCCAGCAGCGAAACACAATAGTAATTATGATGATTTATGTGACACCTCTGATGGGCTGCACCGAGTAATGATGCTTCGCCATGCATCGATCGACATCTGTGCGCCCGTCCCATGCAATTCGGAGTATGGTGCAGCAAACACAGCGCAACATGACGCGAACCATACTCGACCAATGCAGCCGTGTGAGATAATCGAATCAAATAAACATACATTCTGCTCGGTGGAGGTATGTCACAGGGTGAACTATGTCGGTCGGTTGATGGCAGCGTAGCGTAACCAAAAAAAAGTATGAATTTTAACACCGCTGTGTATTATGAGATTTAAAGATTTTTATCAACATCCACCCACGGAATCCTGCTTCCTGCCCATGGATGCTATCACTGTTGTATCACCGATGATGGTCGAAAATCAAGCTACTTTATCAAGCAACCTCTTTGACTCCCATGAATTACATGACGATGTAAGCGTGTGTTAACCGAACAACACGCATAACCTCAACAGCGATTACCGTCGAACCATTCGGCCCGCATGCATGTTTGGTTTGCTCGCCCAAAATTGCACCTTAAATCAATTACGCTTTCTTAGTGATGCTGTTGCGGCTGTTCAGGTCCATAACACATTAACCATAGTATGCTGGTTGCAAGCTAGATTATTACTAAACTTCCGTAGGATTTAGCCGTCCTGTGGTACTAGCCGAGGTCCGGTTCGTTGACACGCGTGTATTGGGCGGAAAAGGTAACTCACCACGAGCAACAATGCTAGCAACAAATACGCACACAAACGTGCACGCTCGCGCTCGTTGGCAGGCAGTCGCGGAAAACTGTAGGCAGTTTGCCAATTTTTTTGTAGTTGCATTTTATTTTTTTTTCGCCATCTTGGTTCCACCCCTAACACACACACAGACATACACATATTGACTTGGCTTCCTATTTACTCGCAAATCGTAGGTTTTTTTGCTCTTCTGCTACCGTTCCTTATGTACCTTGCAAGGCTCGATCGGCAAATCGATTGCATACATCACCGGTGGATACATTGGTCGCATCAGCTAGCCGCGTGCGGTACGGGCTTTTACACATTTCTCTTTATTGTTGTACTTTTACTTAACTTTATCGAAGGGAAAAGAGAGAGAGATGGATGATTATTTTACTTTACTTTACTCCACAGCGTCGTAAAAAAAGTAACCATTTTAGATCGGTTGGCAGCACTACACTCTGTTTCAGCTCGTTGTTTGCTTGCCTTTCTTTTATTTTGCAAAACCTCAGCCATATTTTCGCCATTAATTTATCTATATATAATTTACTCCATACAGCATTAGTTTGGTTCTTTTTTCTGTGTTCTTTTTCTTCGCGCCAGACGTCTAATTGCCGGCAGGTTTGTGTAAGCCGCATCGTTTTTCGGCCTGCTAGGGCGATCCTCCCGAAAAGAGTGTTTCACCAACCGACCAAAGCCCACCGCGCTAGGGGACGCACGTTTCTTTGATCGAAAGCTAGTGATTGCATTAAACGCTGCGACTGGCGCTGGTGGTACGCGCTGCTCGCTCGTTGGAGACGGGGGTTTTCCAACCGTCCAACGTTTCGGAAGGCCGTTAGCTTTCCTGCAATCTCGCCGGTTGCGGAAAGCAATAGAATTCATAATCCAAGACGGATGCGCTCGGCCGAAGGCAAACGCGCAACCAGCAAAAACACACTACAAAGAGGCGAACAAAAAAAAGCAATACCTTGACGCAATCGGTACAGGGGGAAATGGATTCGGATGTGAGGCCGGAAAATAAGAGAACTTCTTTTTGTGGTGGTTTAATCTAGAAACCAATGTGGCGCAAACTGATTGAAATTGTTTAATTATTGTTTTCATTTTGGTACTGAGTTTTTTATCGGCCTTTCGTTTACTGATTGATTGAATTTTTTCAATTAAAATTGATTTAATTCCACCGAGTCGAAATTTTTCACGCGAATACATTTCTTCTGCGTATTCTACGTTAACCGTTTATCTCTAAGCTTCCTCAAGGATCGTTGTACAGATATATATAATAAATATTGATTTCTTTTAAAACAACCCAACACAGTGTACTGAATAATCAAATCAAGCCGAACCTAATGATCGATCGATTAATTATACCGGTAGATGATCCCCCAAATGCACGATTGAAGTGAATTTTCCACCATCATCTCGATGAGCATGCACATGCAGGAAGCCGTGCGCATCACAGTGAGGTGTGAGGTGCAAAAATCACTACTCAACACTGCCCACTGCACTCCGCAACACCCGCAACAACCCGTTTCTACCGGGTACAGCTGTAAAAATGCAACCGTCACTGGCAACCATCACAATGCCTTACGCGACCGCTCGGTCGGATCGGAAAACTTTATGCATACGGCCGGTTACGACGGCGTGCTGCAACGAGGGGGAGGCTTATGGGCTTGGTTCACTGCTCAGTTTTACGTATGTTTCCCCCCTCCCCTCGCTCTCCTACTCCCCCATCAGCCTAGCCAACAATCGCGGGATGCCCGTTCCGCGGTTCACCAACAGCGCGGTCAGCCATGGATCATATGTTTCGGCCGTCTTTCTCGAAGGCTCCAAGGCTTTTCTTTGCCCTCCCCTTGTGTGACGTACCGGAGCGGGCGAGGGTTGAAATCATCAAATTTTACACCAACATGAACGAGTGTAATAGGGAGGGGGGTGGTGAGAAAATGCGGGGAGTAGTAATGAATCGTAGAATCAGCACACTGCCCCAAACCCAAACCACTGCCGAATAGCGCACTCGCCAGTAGGAAAAGCGAAACCAAAGTGAGCGAGATAGTTGCCGCAGCAACAACAACAACAAAAATATATCAAAAAATCATTCACACACACATACGACCGTCCGTCCACGGTGTAGGGGGTTGCCCGAGGAAAAGAAGTCGTCACCAAGGGGCCGGCCGTGCGCTTTCGGGTGTGCGCCTGGCGGACGAAGAAGGCAAAGGAAAATGGCCACACGGGTAATGGGCTGGAAATGGCGCTACCGAGGGGCAGCGGGGACGGAGGAGGAGGATGGAAAAAAGGGGGCCAACCGACCGGTGGCGTGAAAATGACGTTATTCACTCTCTTTCTATCGGTAGATCGAAAAAAAAAAACAAGCAGCGACGTTTGGGAGGGAGGTGTGTCGGAGCACTATAATCCACATTCACCATCCCTGCCACCAGACCCGCTCCTCCAACTGTCTCCGGTGGCTCGGGAAGCGTAACGCTTGAAGCCACCGAACGAACGCGAAGGCTCGTTCGGAACGATCCGAACTACCAGGGGGAGGTGGAGAAAGAAGAGTGTGGAAAAGATACGATGGTGGAGGTGAACTAGTGGGGTGAACCTGGGCGATGAGCTGGTTGGCTTCGGAGTGGTGCCCGGTGGAGAAACCCGTCTGTATAAAAACCATCGACAGCGCCAAACTCACCATCAGTTGTCTACTTGCTTGTTTTACAGAACACAGTTCGCTCGGATTAAATATGAAATTGTTGGTAAGCAAAACAAAAACACAGTGATTTCTTCAACCCTTCTAAAGGAGGTGCAGTTTTGTGAAGGCACTAGATTCGCTGCAGTGAAGTTGTAGTTGCAAGATCATTTTTGGGTAAACATTTGCCCGTCCCAGTGCAGCAGTGTGATTGCAAAGAACTTTGATGGGTTGCAAGAAAGTTGAAGATGTTTGATGTGAATTTGTGATTACAGTGTACAATGATTGTTCACAGTGAAGTAGTGCTCCAGGGAGTTGCCCAGTCGGGAACATAGATCATCGTACTAGCCTCGTATTACCTCTACAGAGTGCATTTATCGACAGTTCTTGAGCTGTTTACCGAATACATCCCCAATACATCTTTACGAATTTGAACACTCCAGGCTCCGTTTAAAGAACGAGATTAAATCTCCTGCCCAAAGTAGCTTGCCCGCTTAAGCGCAGCACAAAACCATTCCGATGAGTTTGCACACTCTTTTCTTTTGCCCAAAACTTTCGAAACGAAATGAACGCAGGCATCTCTAAATTGGCCTTCCCGTTTCCCTTTCACGCTTCCGTGCCTGCTCGGTGGTGCAAACACAACTTCAACTTTCGTTTCATTTGGAACGGAAACATTCCTTTCCATTTAATTAACAGGCATTGCTCTCTCACTCTCCGTCATCTTCGCATCATCGTTAACTCTGCTTTGCACCCATGTTCATCTTCTTGAGGAATACTGGTGTTGTTGTTTTTTTTCATGCCTGCTTGAAGATCAACATTGTTTGAGCAGTCTAATTGAAGCATGATCGTGTAAACATTACCGATTCAAGCAAGGTCGTTGGGCTTCCGGGGGCTCTTTTTGTGGGAAAAGTGTTCCATTCAACCTATTGTTGAAGAGGATGCATTGGGAAATTAGTCCGATAGTTCCTCCGAATTTTGCTCAGTACATCAAGCTAACGTTTCCATTCTTCAACGCTTCTTTCCTTCCCCTGTAGGGCGTTGTCTGCCTGCTAGCCCTGGTGCTTTTCGCATCGGCTGAAGATGAAAAGAAACCAGTGGCTGAAGCCAAAGTAGATGACAGCAAGGCGGCCGAAACTCAGGCGCTCGATGACAAGAAACAGGACAAGCGTGGACTGCACGGCTGGACCGGTAGCTTCGGTGGATACGAGGAACACCATGAGGTGCCTCACTTCGAAACCCACGAGGAAAAGACTCTGACCGTCGTCAAGAAGGTCCCGGTCCCGTACCCAGTGGAGAAGCACATCCCAGTGCCAGTGGAGAAGCATGTGCCCGTCCCGGTGAAGGTTGGAGTGCCGAAGCCCTACCCAGTCTACAAGACTGTCCACTACCCGGTCAAGGAGATCGTCAAGGTGCCAGTGCACGTCCCAGCCCCGTACCCGGTTGAGAAGAAGGTCCCGTACCCAGTCCACGTTCCGTACGATCGTCCCGTCCCGGTCAAGGTGTACGTGCCCGCTCCCTACCCAGTCGAGAAGAAGGTCCCGGTCCCGGTGAAGGTCCATGTCCCAGCTCCGTACCCAGTTGAGAAGAAGGTCCCGTACCCGGTCAAGGTCCCAGTGCACGTTGAGAAGCCGTACCCGGTTGAGAAGATCGTCCACTACCCAGTCCATGTGCCAGTCGATCGCCCAGTCCCGGTCCATGTTGAGAAGCCAGTCCCGGTCCCGGTGGAGAAGCCAGTGCCGTATGAGGTCATCAAGAAGGTCCCGTACCCAGTGCATGTCCCGTACGATCGCCCCGTGCCGGTGCACGTTGACAAGCCCGTGCCAGTCCCGGTGAAGGTCCCAGTCCCGCAGCCCTACCCGGTCGAGAAGCACATCCCGGTCCCGGTCGAGAAGCACGTGCCCTACCCCGTGAAGGTTCCGGTCGAGCGTCCGGTCCCGGTTGAGATCGAGAAGCACGTCCCCTATGAGGTCGAGAAGCCAGTGCCGTACCCGGTCAAGGTTCCGGTCCACGTGCCGGTTCACCACGAGGAGGAGCACCATCACCACCACGAGGAGGTCCACTCCGAGGGTCTGAGCGAACATCACGACTTCGGTTCTCATCACTAAGCGAAGAAGAGCTCCCATCATTTCATTATTTATATCGCAAAACTTGTGATCTTAGTTGCTAGCATACCTCCCCAACTCCAACATCTCCCCCCAAGCAGCATAATCCGTCATCTCGACTGCTCGACTGACAACTGACAACTAGCTCAAAGATTCATCTAGCACAACAGCAAGCCAACCAGCTCTGTAAAGTAATGTCGAAAAACTGATCAACCGAACGACCATCTACGAACATCTGCTGGATGAGCCGGAGAGTGCGTGATTGTGCGATCGCTGTTCGCGTGGGATGTACGACGCTGCTGGAGCAAGCCTCAACCTTTCGCTGCTTTGCTGGAGCGTTTCAGCACAGATCGGGGTCAACTTGACGCCTTGGTTTGGCGGGAAACGTCCCGGTCACACTGATTCATCCGGTTGACCCGTCCAGCGAAAGAAGAAGCGAGCTTCAGCTGTTGTGCCCTTTCACACAGCGCGCAAAATCACACAACTCTGGATCGTTCTACCCTATAACAATGGCGGGAAGGAAAGGAATTGGTGCTTTAGTCTGGTCCCAAGAGAGAGAGAGAGGAAAAAACCACTGCCCATCACCGGAAAGCGACTGTTCAGCTCAAGTGTTTCACATTAACAGAAAAACACACAACGTTCCTACCTCTGCTACAGGGGCAGACACAGTCAACTTCCGGAGACGGGCAACGATTTTTTTTTGGTTTCATTTTTGGACAGAGAAAGCCCATCTGTCCCACTGGCATTAGCCCGCCAAATGCTCATAGACGAATGTGTTGTGCGGGAATGCGGAGCAAACCAAACCTAGCAATTCTCTGCAACTGCACCATCCATCCCACATTCAGCATTGTTTTCTTGTTATATAGATTTTTAAAAAACCCGCGAACAACAGTAGCAAACTGAAATACCAAAATGCTTAGCTGCGCAACGAACAAACTAAAAAAAATGGAAAGGAAGGCAAGGGAAGTGCCCGAAAGGAAAAGGCTAGGAAAGTTGGGCGACCGGTGCGCTGATTAGTTCCTGGTTCCGATTCACCACTCCACCCCTTTGCCGGGGCACTTCTCCCTTTTGGGGAAGCAGAACAAGAAGAAGAAGAAGACGAAGATTGGTGTAAATATCGAAGTGCCGAACATTTCAAGATTTTTTGTTTTATTCTAGCCACCGCCCCAACTCCAACGCAAACTCGTTCGAAGTAAAAAAGAAGAAGAAGTAGAAAAAAGAGAAGGAACGCCGCTTTAGCTACAGCAGCTGCGACGAAGCAACGAAGCAGTAAAAGTTATAGAAAAACGCATCCCAAAATCAAACCACAGGAAACAGGCCAGCTCAAATGTATACTGATCATGGTTTTTCTTAGCTTTGCGCTCGTGCTCATACGCATTGATTGTTGTTTATGTTTTTTTTTTGTTTTTTAAAAATGTTTTTCTTTGCTCTGTTTACGACGTAAAAAAGAAAGGAAAAAATGAAATAAAAAAATGTGATTATAAAAAAACCCACCACACCGTGCAGCCTTTAATGATCTTTTCACGCTTTTCATTGCTGACTTTTACTCCGAACATAGGCGAGCTTAAGAGGGAAGCAGTCTTGGTGGTAGCATACAACCACAAAGGCGGAAAAATTAAAAACAATCTTATTAGCTATTTTGTAGAAGAAAAAAAAAACACAAACAAAAAGCCACCGAAAATGCATGGCGCGCTTTTCCTACAAGAGCACCCGCACAACCGATTGCGCAAGACACAAGCATCCCGTGCCCGCGCTTTCGTCACCAAACCGGCACCAAATTATGCGCATTATGATTACACCACAAACAACTCGATGCGTTCGAGTGTGTGTTTTTTTATCTATCTCTCTTTTTTGTCTCATTTATCGCCCCGTGGTTGCTTCAATTTTAATCCGGAACCTTCAAGCTCTACCAAATTGCACCCATTTCAAGCCAACTATGAAGCAATACCGTACCGTATAGCTATGATTCACTAAAACTTCCTATCAATTTGCCCCCATCGGGCGTAACAGTCTGGTCAGTGAGGCGAAATGTTGAAATTTTGGCCGCCAAGACACGCAGCACACCTCTCTGTGCCTCTCTTGCTCACGCATTACCTATCGAGCGCAGGAGCAATTTTGCGCAAGATAATGAGCAAATGTTAGACATCGATGTGGCGATTGCGCGAATTCGAGAAGCCCGGTAGCGATCGGGTTTTGTAACGCGGCACCGCCATACTCCAACGTATGGACGAGAAAGTGTATGCACATGCAGCGGCGGACGGTTGATGCAACCCATCCAGACACGAGCGTACCGATGCGCATCGTATACGGTAATAACCCGTTTAGCCCGGGCCGAGTAAAAGGGAAATCCTACAGTGCGCGCTGCTGCGCCACGAAACCATTCCCCTGGACGGGTGGAAAGCTTTCGCAAGGAATAACGGCGGAGGGGGGGGGGGGGGTATTGGCCGTCGGTCGGTGCTCCGGCGATCGGTGAGCAAAATGATCATTTTTGACAGCTCGCTCGGTTGTGTATGCTCCGTCGTTTCGAAACGAGATCGAGTTTCTGAGCGGATTAAGCACGGCCGGTCGGAGTTACAAAACATCCGTGTTTTATTTTCATTCATCACTGTACTAATACACGGTTTGGTGTAAGGTTTGCTTTATTGAAAGGGATATAAATGCCTTTATAATTGGTGAGGGTATTTTCTTTTATTTGGTAAAATTTGGTATTGAAAACGACCACAACAATTCAGAAACAGGATAAATGTGTCGCAATCGATCATGAATTTGTTCCATAGTGGTGATTAGTTTTTCTTTTACATACAGGTAGTCAGTAGGACAACATAAAATTAAAACTAATACATAAACATCATGAATAAAACATATGTTTTACCTATATAATGTAACTTTGCTTCCAGATCGCTATTTAATGATAGCTGATGAATTTGTACATCACTATCACCATCAAAGGTAAGCTGGTGCGATGAGATAATACTTGACTGCAGTTCAATTTCCATTTGGACTGCCCCAAGTAAACAAAATGTACCTATACAAACAATATCAAAGAATTTGCTGTCAATCATGTAATAATTTTTGATCGTACCGTGTTTTATAGTATTTGGTTAAAAAAATAAGTTAGAAAAACACTTTTTTACACTTAGTT
Source organism: Anopheles coluzzii (assembly GCF_943734685.1). Taxonomy (NCBI): domain Eukaryota; kingdom Metazoa; phylum Arthropoda; class Insecta; order Diptera; family Culicidae; genus Anopheles; species Anopheles coluzzii. The sequence goes on along the minus strand of NC_064671.1, from coordinate 41,705,823 downwards.
TTACATCATTTTAACAGTTATACTGTTTAAATTCATTATTTCGATAGCAAAAATAGTCAATTATGTAATTATCATCATAACTTTTTCATAAATTGCATTTCAATTCCATGGTTTTTACCCGTCTATGTGATTTTGGTGTTTTTTAACCAAAAAAGTGTCGTTATTCATTCTCAAATACGATGTTGGAACAATTATAATATCCCAACGAACTGTTAGATGTTTACGCGATGAAATAAAACAGGAAAAAGGGAGAAAATCGCGGGAAATAAAAAAAAGCGATTAAACATCCAAGTGAAAAACAAAATACAATCAAATAAAGGTAAAGCTATTTTTGCGCCCCTCAGTACCAGCCTGAAGAAAATATTTCTTAAATTTTACAGTTTGAACGGCAGTTTTGATTATACGGTATTTTTCTTTGTATTCGTATTTGTGTATCATTATAAAGAAGGATAACTTGTGCATCTTTAGGCAATACCACCGAAGCCGTTCCTTCTAAATGAAAATTTCAATTTAGTACAAATGAAATGTTAGCAATACGGCAAAGTCGTCCCTCCTGAATAAAAAAAAGAAATATTATTCATGTTTACTACCCATTAATTCACTGTCAATGGAACAATAAACGTCATCCTGGTTGTATTCATTGGACAGTTAAGGTCTGCCATATTGGATTTTGAGCAATTGTGTACGAAATAGATAGATTTAAAAATTGTTTTGTTTTCTTTTTTTTTTTTTGTTTGAAATGAGTAACAGTACTTTAAACTAAAACATGTCGATCAAAGCTATTTTTAATCTTTCTTGACGTAATAAATCAAGTCTTCATGAGCTATCCTGATCGCGCCCGTGACAATTTGGCGTTTTTTTACATATGTTTCAGGCTGAAATAATCTAGGCTGAAATACTAAAGCTAGTGTCGAGTGTGGTTTTCTATGGAGTGTTGACAAGATTTCAGCCGCCGAGTGTCAAACTCCATACAAAATAGCTGACTAGTACTGTAAAAGCCAATATTACACAAAAATCATTTCAGACATATGTTTAATTTTTGTGTATTTACCAATACATATTTACATACTATATTAACACTTTTTAATGTGCAATAAATGTATTCGGTGAAGGGTTCAAACGGAATTTGGAAGACTCGGTCGGCCCGCCCGGCCGAAGTGTACCGAGTGGGCATGTGGTATTGAGTGTCAGTAATGAATGGAATATTCATAAAATATTAAAATGTAAGAATAGCCATAAAAAAGTATTTGGATCAGCTGCTGATTTTTTTTACAAGTTTACAATTAGTAAAAACCTTCACGACGTGTATTCAACAGGTACACCGTAGAGCCACCGTACATTTGTTCAATAAAATCAATTCCTCTGTACTGAATAATACGAATTATTAAACCACATAATTATGCTTTCAGCTACGATATGACTATGCTATATGATATGACTATAATGAGCCACTATCTTTAGAAATGACGGAAACACACAATCATAGCATTAAATTAAAATAATTAAAAAAATGCACTTACTTGATGTACGGGATGTTTGCTGCCACGTGATACTTTGCACCAGGGTCAAAGTCAAGTTCGGACCGGAGTACCGGTGGTTTAACCCCGCCATACTCCTCCCTACCAGCGACGACACGATTGGAATGAAAATAGAGAGCAGTTAAGGCCAATTAGTCCACTACCGGGAGAGGAAAAAGCACACCAAGCTCCACTTCCACAACAATTTTCCTTTCATGGTTCCATCGCAAACAACTTACCTCAGCAGCCACCAGTGGCAGTTGTACTGCTCCTTGCGGACGCGCTTGCTGAAGACGTCATACCGCCACGCTTCAAGGGCGAGCGCAAACGGTAAAAACACTACCTTTTCCATCGCGAGCGAAAACAGGAAGTTTATGTCGTGCGCCGTATCATCGACGGACTTCTGGACGAGGCCCAGATTTTGCAAATGCTTCGGCGAGGCGACAGAGAGCGAGATTGCATCACCGATCGCTTCATGGAAACCTGCATCGAAAAGACAGCGCACATCATTAAACCGTCTGGCAATGATCTGTTCTGGCGTGTCGCTTTCCCCCACGTCCCCTTACCTGGATTAGCTCCATCGCGGAACACCTTCGGATTGTTACGATAGTTCAGAAAGTACTGTATGTGCGCCAGCTCGTGGTGCACGGTAATGAAATCTTTGTGCGTCACCTGCGTACACATCTTGACGCGGTAGTCCTTTCCGGTGCAAAAGTCCCACGAAGACGGTTGGCACAGGATCGGTCGGTCTGGCGGTTGCGTCAAGATGGATGACGCCCAAAAGTCCGGTGGCATTGCGGACATATTCATCGACACGAAGAACTCTTCCGCGATCTGGAACATAACCAGCGGATTGTAGCCCTGCTTTTGCATTTCTGGAGTTACCTCGAGAAAGCTACGGCCCGGGTACGGTATCACAATGTCCAGGATGTTCTGCCAGCTCTGCCCATACATATCACCCAGTATGTGGTCCGGAAGGGGTGCATTTTTGTTGATCTTATCCGGACCGTAGAATTCGCGCAGCTTGCGGCGCACGTACGCATGAATCATCTCGTACAGCGGGAGTATCTCGCGCCACACCTGTTCCATTTCCTCGCGAAAATTGCGTGACTCATACGGGAACGTCCAGTAGGCGGCGGCATCAGTAAAGTCTACGGTACGTCATTAAACGTAAAGTGTCCTCAATTACAGCCTGCTTCTATCGATAGTTTAAAACCGTGCTACTTACTATTAACACGCCCAGCATCGTTCGTAAGGTCGACCAACTGCTCGAAGAGATCTCGCATGTTGCGGCCCGATTTTCGACGCCACTCGAGCCAAGTGTACTGCAGCTCATTCCAATCGCGACTCTTTGCCATTATCTACGCAAAAAAGCAAAAACAAAAACACAGTAATTGACTATTCAACGATTCTCACGTGACCACCAACGCTTTGTTCACTCACATCTTTCAGATGGGGTTGAAGGCGTAGTCCACACTCGAACGGTTGCTCGTACGCGCAGATGGTGGCACCGTTAAAGATGGCCAGCATATCGTTCACGATTCTATTGTACTGCACGCGTGGGAAAAATGCGATTTTAGGATTGTAAATCACGCTTTTGCACACGACTGCTAAGATAACTTACCCGATCGAGCTGATCCGGGGGCAGCGCACTTGGGCCAATGATTGACATAAGACGCACCTGACGGTACAGCTTGTCGTCGAAGATTTTCGTCTGGTCTATTCGGCGCATTTGATCCCACAGCAGGCGCTGGAAGTCGTTGTACCGTTGCTGAGCAGCAAGCTGCAAACAAGAGTGACACAAATATGTTTAAATTGTTAATTAGGTCAGGTTTGTGTTGCAAGCGAACGAGGTCATTGTGTACTGATAGCTTTTCATTTGGCCTTGAACTGTTTTCAAAAACGTTGAGACTTTTTTCTTTGAGAAATCTGATGCATTTTAAAAATGCCTTGACAATTCAAAACATTCCGTATTTTTAGAAGCAAAACGTACGACAGTTGAACTTTGCCATTCAAGCTTAACTTCATCGGTTGGTTTGTTTGGCATGATTCAAACGCCATGCACTTGTCAACAGCCAAACAATGCTTATTTTTGCATCTTAAATAATCTTAACCTTAAGGGGTACGGTCATAAACCAACCGCACACTAAACCACCTTCTTGATTACTTGTGAACTACCTCCCCTCCCACCCAGATGTCACTAATCGTCGCCCTATGTCAATGTCAAATCTCGCGCACCACAACAGACCACAGTTTTCTCACATCTCATTTCCTCTCTTTTTCTGCGGTATTTCGCTGGGAAATTGTTCACCTACCAACCGACCGACAGTTATCTTTCCGCAAAACAAAAACACATTCAAGCGCTACCGTTTACTGGGTACCGTTGGATTTCTGTTTGACCTTAGAACGTACGCACACATACCCACACTCCTTCAGCCCCTGTGACTTACCGCTTCCACCTGCGTTGCATCGTTGATGTTTGTCTCAAAGTTCCACTGCGCCGCCACATTCAACGAACACTCCAGTGAGCTTTTCCGATCGATCTCCGTGAGAAAAACTCGTAGCTTTTCTGTTTCCGCCCGAAACCGCCGCTCGTTCTCGATGCGGAATCGTTCCTCTTCCGGGCTGCGGTACGGATAGTTAGGATCGTCCGGATACCGGGTACGATCATCGCCCGGAAACCGTTGACCAGGCTCTCGGAACCCTTGATCACGGTAGTTTGGATCATGCTGCCCTGGCCCACGATAGTTTGGATCGGGTGGATTGCGTCCTCCAAAGCTAGGATCGTTTGGATTATACGGTCTTGCGTTGGGATTGTACCGGTTACGATCGTCATCGTCCCGGCTCGGATTGTACGGTGTCCGATCGCGGTAAAGCAGTGGATTCTCCACATCGGACACGTACCTGTTCCGATTGCGATCGCCTCCATCCCGATACAGCAATGGATTGTCTACATCAGAAACGTACGGATTTGGACTACGATCGCCTGGATATCGTTCACGGTTTTGATTGCGATCGTAGCCACGATCCCCACCGTACCTGTTGCGATCGTTGTAGGAGTAAGGCTAGAGTGGTGTAATAAAATGAAATGATACACTAAAATCTTGATTCTCCAATCATTAATGATGTCTTACCGAGTCCTCACGATCTCGCCTATCGTAATCATTCGCGCGTCCTTCCGGTTGCTGGGCGGGATAGTTCGGACGTTCGTCTTCTTCATCGTCATCCCCATCGTACGGTGGACCAAAGCGCTCACTTCTACTCCGATCGTGCACACTGCTACCATCCCCACTGACGACACCATCCACACCGAGCGGTACACGCGTCGGCGATGCTTCCCCGTTGGGAAATGTCACGGGCCGACGCCCTTCCAGACCCGGCGGTGCCAAAGGTGGAAGGTTAAGCTGTGGATCAGCCTCACAATGGATCGATTGTAGGGCAAACAACGCACCGATGGTGCACTTTATCAGCAGCTTCAACATTGTGTAATGTCGTGCTGTGTGCATATGTTAAGAAGGCAATTTAAGGGCGTTGTTTTCGGGCGGATTATGCTAATTGCATGTAGGTAAGGGTTTCTGCAATGGTTACGTTTTCACTTTCACTTGGTTTTAAAATATTCCTCTGCCCACATGAACTGTAACACTGTAGGCATACGTTAAAACAATTCATAACTTATACTTCAAGAAGAAGAAAGCTGAAAAAATGGAAGGCCTAAAATTTATATTTCCTTGCTTTTACTCCATTGAACTCTTTGTTACAACTTTAGTTTCAAATCCAACATTTCTATGTTATCAAGCAATGCGCATTTCATTCATACACCTAACTTAATTATTCTTATAAGCATTCAAATACTTTTAACACTCTTCGGTGCCATATTTAAATAAATATTAACTAGATATTTCACAGTTGAAGACACTTGTTCATTAATACAATAAAGCACTCACTTTCGATTAATAACACACAAAATCAATGCGCAAACTATAAAACAAAGTTCTACGGAACACACGCACCCTGTAATCTGATGACTATTAATCCTTCATCCTTTAATTCCCAATCAGCACCGTGTACTTCCACCACCGAAAAGGGATTCTTACGAAATTGTCCATCCGCGACGAGCTACCGAACGAAACTGAAAGCTCCCGAGTTTGCAATCCTATCGGTTCCGCGTCATACGTTGCAAGCCACCCGTGGTCCACACCTGCCCCAGTCGGAAGTCAGCAGGTCCCAACCAAGCAATCAAACCAATTGTGCTGTACTGTTTACAGCGGGAAATTTTGTTTTCCAACCCAACCCGTTAACCATTTCCCCTTCTGTTCACGTTCGCTATCCTCCCGCTGTGTAACGGAGTTCCCTCTAATGGTATTCAAATTAAGTGTCAAAGTGAAACGGCAGTACCTCGGTGGGGCATACTCGCTCGCTTCTTAGCCTCCCTCGTGCCAACCTCACATGGTCATTTGTCGCGTTCTCACTTGCACACGAAAGGGGGATGGAAAACAATTACACTGCCAACCGTGCATTCAGCACCGCTGATAGACACTGATACGACACGGGAGATGGTAACTTCTAGCCGCCGTTCTTACGAATCAGCATGTGTGTGTGTAGGTTTGAGTTGAGTCAGTACAGTACTCCAGGGAGGGTATACTTACGCACCACCAGCAAGTCCACCGTCTCCATCTCCATCAGTCTCCACACACCATGGTCGCGAGGGTAGATGAGATAAGAATGGAAGCATTCAGCATATGGAGAGCGCATGTTAATGAAAATTAAACCTAACCGCTCACGGTGCGCATGACTCAAAGCACAAAAGAAGAAGGGAGGGGGAGGCCAGCAAAACGCCAGTACGAACTAACAATATACACCGGCTCCCCCAGCCCGACCTACCCGTATCAGGCCGTTGTAGATACAGGTCATACGCATACGGGGGCTTACACGCGTGGGAAACCGCTGGGAACCCGGCCGGTGTGCGATACGTGATAGCAAACCGACCTATCCCCACCGGAACGCCACGGAACAATGAGATTCTTTCTGCGGTTTTAAACAACCACAATATCGGAACTACCCCTTGTGTCTCATGTGTGCTTCCACGTTCGTCGTGGTCACAACAACGAAAACTGTCAACCAATTTTTATGACCCTGCGGCATGTACACAGGCCCAGATCGGCCAGGCCACAGGAACATTCTTCCGAGTGACCGTGAAACGGTTACACTGTCCGGCGAGCGCGTGCCAAGGGCCATCCACGGGGAGTGCGAGAGATATGGTTGCAATTGTAATTTACACTCCGGACACTCTTCCAAATGTGCTTTTATGCAAAGTGGGACGAGATGCCGTCCGTTGCAAATGAAGCTGTCAATGATTCACGCTATTTATAGGCTTAGAAGTAACGACGTGGCGGGACTCGGTATGAAAGGATCGCATTTTTTTTTGTAAGCGCCTCGGTATGCTATTGTTGTCAAAGCGCACAAGTTGCATCTCAAATAATCGGCATAGTTCGGTATGAACAAACAAAAATCCTCCTTTCGCCTTGAAATAGAAGGTTTCTAAAGGCATATAAACCAATTTGGAGACAATTGTACGTACAGCAAAGTGTGACTGCCATGCACAAAGCATCACTGTATTCGCTGCTAGTGCTCTGTCTGACAGTACACTATGGACATCCCTCGGGCAGCCTACTTAACTCGTGCTGTTACGCAATCGTCAACAACAAAACGCATGAATTTCTGGTCCCAAGCGAGATCGTCGATCAGGGCGAAAACGACAACCGGTACGTGGTGGCATCGAAGAGCAGCGGCTTTGCCAGTACCTGGAGGCTGGCTCAGCGACAGGTGAACGGAGAAACGATCGTTACGTTTCAGAATCTTCAAAGCAAACAGTTCCTGTTCACCGGTGGATACAATCTCCTGTACACCGGCGACGTGCCCCATGGAGTTGATTCGTACTATTCACTTCCGAAGGGCGTCCAGAGTGGATTGATTGGTCAGCGCAATACGTTCGGAGGGTATTTTGAGTATGTGCGAGCGGAAAAGTATCCCGGGTACAGTCATGGATTTGTAAAGCTTGGAAAAATAATTGAAAGAAGCTACTGGACATTTATTCATCGACCGTGTATTTGCTAGCGTTGGTTGCTTATGATCGCAATAAAAACGTTTTGCTTGCCATGAAGCACATCTATCAGACACGATCCATTCTATGAGACGCACACTGAAAGAAATATACAATTCGTTCAATAAAATACAAACCCTGCTAAAATTTAATATGGTCTTACTTGTGGTATTTTCCCATCCGACATGTGCTCCAATGCGTTCGTTTTCTATCACCAACCAATCGTACAATGGCCGGAAGTATTCAATCAACGCATCGGCACTCATGCGACGCTCCCCAGTAAGGACCTCCATTGCATCTGGCCACGGCTTCGATGATCCCAGCTCCAGCATAGCCTTGATGGCATTACCCGCCTCAACACTCTGGTAGATGTCACAGTTGTTCAACGTCTTCTCAGGGTCTCCTTTCACATACTCTCCCGCCTTTTCGCAAGCAGCTCGGTGGAACTGGAACTGAATGATGAATGACACGAAATATCGCAGATACTCAACATCAGCCGATACGTGGTACTTGGCCGGTGCATCTAAATCTGATTCCGAACGAACTACCGGAGGCTCAACACCCGAGAACTTCGAGCGCATCTCCCAGAACTTGCAGTTATACTCCTCGGGCTTGATATCACCACGGAAGATTCCCCACCGGTACTTATCCAGGGTGTAAGCAAACGGCAGGAACACCAGTTTGTTCAGTGCAGAACCATAAAACTGGTTCAGCTTCGATTCCTCATCTTCGACGTAGTCCTTCAACAGTCCAATCTTTTCCAAATGTTTCGGGGTGGAAACAGACAACGATAGAACATCACCGACGGCCTCATGGAAGCCAGGATTAGCTCCATCACGGTACATGCTTGGAAGGTGCTGGTACTGCAAGAAGTACTGCACATGTCCCAGCTCGTGGTGCACCGTGAAAAACTGTTCCATCGTTACACGTGTGCATTGCTTAATGCGCACGTCATCCGTTTTCGAGAACTCCCAGGCACTGGCATGACATACCAGATCTCTACCATCGTCCGGTTTTTCGAGAATACTTTTCTCCCAGAAGGTACTATGATTAAAAAGCAATTAATTTTGTATTCTGGATGTTTTATGTTTTGATACAAGATACTTACGCTGGCAGCTTGGTCATATTCATCGATTGGAAGAACTTATCGCCCATTTCGAACATCTGAATCGGGTTGTATCCTTGGCGTACCATCTCCTCCGTCACATCAAGCAGCTGACGGTCCGGGAATGGGCTGGTAATATCTGCAATGTTGCCCCACTTCTGTGCCCACATGTTGCCTAGCAAGTGCATCGGAATTGGTCCCTTCTCTGACACCACATTCTCACCATAATACTTTCGCAGCTGGTAACGAACGTTGGCATGAATTTGTTCGTACAGGGGACGCAGCTCCTCGATCACAGCATCGACTTGCTCTTCAAACGTATCATCTTCGTACGCGCTTAGCCAATATTCCGCACCCGATGCATAATCTGAACGAATCAGAGAGTTCATATAATTAGATTTTCAACATAATAATTAAATGGTCATCTACACTCAACTGTTCATTCTTGCCGCAACTCCATTGAGATCAACGTATTTCTGAAAGTCATCTCTCGTTGGTGCACCAGCCGCATCGTACCACTGCTGCCAATAGTACTTCAGCTCCTCCGGATCACGACTCGTAGCCATAATCTCGGTCAGCTCCGGCTCGAGTGCCAAATCACACTTGCTGTTATCGCGATAGTCACACACCTTTACCTTTGCGTAATTTTCCTGCATTCGATTGATCGCGTCCAACATTTCGGCAAACGTATCCTCCGGCAGCACGGAATAGCCCAGCTTGGTAAGCTTACGGATTTTCCGCTTCAAATCCTCATCACTGAAGCTTTCATACTCGTACTTGTTTAGCGTGTTGGCCACTTCCTACACGAAGACAAAACAAACCCAAATTCTATCACTTATGCAACCAATCACTGATCTGCGTCACTTACTTTCAGGAACACAGCATTCGCTGCAGCCACCTCATTTTTCACCATCAAATTATCCTCATTGATATCTGACTCGTAGGCCCATTCGGCTTCCGTGCCAACATTTCGACGAGATAAAATTTCTTCATCGACTTGCTCAACGTAGCGACGTGCCTCGAGCTCATCATCGCTAACAGACACAAGCTTTCCACCGAGGACACAACACACTAAAGCGAACGCTAATATCACTGTTGAAAAGATTCTCATCTTTATGATGAGGCGTGATTCGTATGTAGATCGAAACTGATCGGAATAGCCGTTTTGCACCTGCTTTTATAGTGTGCTTTGTCCTATATCATATCTTTCCCATCGCCAAAATCGTTCTCAACGACAATGAACTTGTTGTCGATGGGCTCAACGCATTGGTGACCGGTTTCGAAATACAGTTTGGTGCTGTCGTGGTATTGATTGGAGAAGTAGAGTGATTGACATCTAGGAGATTGTGTTTCATACATAAATTAATGAACAAAAGCTTATTATCTTTTCAGGAGCGAACGATTTAAATCAGCGAGAAGAGAAGAGATAGCTTCTATTTCCATTCATAGCTGCGATATTATCAGTATCATCTATTGGTGCGCTTTTTGGGGGCAAACTTGTTTGTTTGGCTTTTTTGCAATGATAGCAAGAAAGGCATGAGAAGCCAAAGAGGAAAATATGTATGTGGAACATAATAGAGTTCAGGGTATCTATTATGTTCCACATACATATTTTCCTTTTTGGCTTCTCAACCGTTGTTTGTCAAGGGTTTGGCTATCAGTAATGGGTATGGCTATCAGTTACATAATAGTTTATCGATAGAACGGTAAACGCTACTATGTTTGAGAGGCAGGGTCCATACTGGATTTGTACCCATTTCGTGCATGCTGATAAGTTAAGTAAGTTGACGACTACACCTCAGGAACGGCACATATCCAATTTTTCCCGAATTCTAGCAACGCGTTTTTTTACTATTCCTATGTCAATTTGGCACATTTTTATATACATAATCGATAAATGAAAAATAATGCGTCTTTGTGCTAAAAAATGGAATCACTAAAGCTACTAAACTTCTACATAAAATTACTAATGGAATTATTTGAAATAAGTAATTGAAGGCACATAAGTACTATAAGTAAATTAACTGTTTATTAACTATATTTTGACTGGAAAAGGTGATATTTACGTGGAAACTCGAGTTCCGTAAAACTCTTCGGAACGCATTATTCGTGTAACTTGAGGAAATACTGTACTTTAATCCTTGACAATTCTACATTAATGCGCGTTAAAAAGTAAAGTGTGTCTTAAAACTTAAAAATAATTCAGACAGTAAAATTGAAAAAGAATTTTAAGATAAAGAAAGAGAACATTATAAAAATATCAGCGTGTTGATTTGTGTATATACATTAAAAAATCAGCTATTGAAAAAGCCTAAATAGCCATTCCAAAATACGATGTTTTTTAACCTTGAATGTCTTTTGTTTAAGATACAGTAGCAATTAAAATATATGTAACTTTATTGCTGGCAACTGTATTTCAGCCCTAACCAGTTACCAACAGATACCAACAGAAGAAGCGGCAAAATTTAATCGTTTCAGTTTAAATAATAAAGGCATTGAAAATAATGAAAATAAACAATAAATAAATAAAACATGATTGATAACTTGAACCAGGAAAACTCGATAGTCCATTGGAAAGACAAATCGGTTCTGACTAGTGATGTAAGATCAGATCCTGATTCGTTCAAATAATCCGGATGAGTACATTAACCGAATGAAACATGCACCAGTTTTTTAAAGATCCGGATCATCGTTTCCCAGAAAGAAACAGAGGCGAATGATCGAATACGCCAAATGAGCTAGTGAGCAAGTGAAACATCAGTTTCAGAAAGATCCGGATCATAGCTTCTCTGAAAGAAACAGGACGAATGATCGAATGCGCTAAATGAGCTAGTGAGCAGGTATCATTTTCGGATCAGCATTCTTCTCTCTCCAGATAGCAGAACAGATATATTTTACGAATCACATAAGTTCTTTATACCAAAACGGGAAAGCATGACTGACCACACCGCTCCTATCCGACTAACGCTTTCAATTCAACCACCCATGTCTTTTAAGCCGTGTATACACAAAAAGCATATTTGTTCACAATCTATGGAGATATCTGCGAGCGAGGCGTCAATTCCGTACAAAATTTGACACATTGATTTGTTTACGCCAATCATATGGGTGCAGCTTTAGCAATATGTTTAGCGTATTGTCTTCTCGACAATGACGATGAAAATATAATTAGCTTTCTCATTTGTTCGCTCGTTAACACGTACTGCATCTTTTCGCCTCGTGCTTCGTCTCTGTCAGAATCACAATTAATTGATTGATTCTTGTAATGTTTGGAGTCCGTATCACGATTTATTCACGGTTTCCCATATATTTTTCTTTAGTTTCCTCATAATTTTGGTACCGTCCTATAGGAAATCAATACAATCCACCCAAAAAAAATATGGGTAACGCCCAACAAATAGTGAGAACGAACCAAAAACTATGGAAAGCATTCAAAAAAAGGGAAACAACCAGAAATCACGGTAGAGCCCTGTAAAAGACCCTGCCATTTAATGCCTTTTCTTTCTCTTTGGCATTAAATGGCAGGTTTATCAAATAACGCACGATTGAATGATTGGTCCGATTAAATGATCCGGATTATCTATATGAATGAACCGGAACTGAGCCGATCATCAAAAATATCCGTTTTAAACACCACTTCTTCTAACAATAGGTTGATTAACCAATGCAGACTGTCAATCTAAATGCAAAAATGATTATTCTAAATATTTTCATTCCATAAGAATAAGTAATCACTACTTGTCGGCCATATAGGATTCGGTTCATGATTCGGATGAAACTGCCACAAGCATCTTTTTTACGATTGAAAAAACTTTTTTATTGAAAGTATACCTTTTTACATCGATACACACTCTGAAAAGTAAAAATATTATTAAGAACAAATAGTCAAAAATGTACCACAATTTCTTTCCACTTAATACTTACTATCAGTTTCTTCCCATCCAACATGTGCTCCAATGCGTTCGTTTTCCACCACCAACCAATCGTACAATGGCCGGAAGTATTCAATCAACGCATCGGCACTCATGCGACGCTCCCCAGTAAGGACCTCCATTGCATCTGGCCACGGCTTCGATGATCCCAGCTCCAGCATAGCCTTGATGGCATTACCCGCCTCAACACTCTGGTAGATGTCACAGTTGTTCAACGTCTTCTCAGGGTCTCCTTTCACATACTCTCCCGCCTTTTCGCAAGCAGCTCGGTGGAACTGGAACTGAATGATGAATGACACGAAATATCGCAGATACTCAACATCAGCCGATACGTGGTACTTGGCCGGTGCATCTAAATCTGATTCCGAACGAACTACCGGAGGCTCAACACCCGAGAACTTCGAGCGCATCTCCCAGAACTTGCAGTTATACTCCTCGGGCTTGATATCACCACGGAAGATTCCCCACCGGTACTTATCCAGGGTGTAAGCAAACGGCAGGAACACCAGTTTGTTCAGTGCAGAACCATAAAACTGGTTCAGCTTCGATTCCTCATCTTCGACGTAGTCCTTCAACAGTCCAATCTTTTCCAAATGTTTCGGGGTGGAAACAGACAACGATAGAACATCACCGACGGCCTCATGGAAGCCAGGATTAGCTCCATCACGGTACATGCTTGGAAGGTGCTGGTACTGCAAGAAGTACTGCACATGTCCCAGCTCGTGGTGCACCGTGAAAAACTGTTCCATCGTTACACGTGTGCATTGCTTAATGCGCACGTCATCCGTTTTCGAGAACTCCCAGGCACTGGCATGACATACCAGATCTCTACCATCGTCCGGTTTTTCGAGAATACTTTTCTCCCAGAAGGTACTATGATTAAAAAGCAATTAATTTTGTATTCTGGATGTCTTATGATTTGATACAAGATACTTACGCTGGCAGCTTGGTCATATTCATCGATTGGAAGAACTCATCGCCCATTTCGAACATCTGGATCGGATTGTATCCTTGGCGCACCATCTCCTCCGTCACATCAAGCAGCTGACGGTCGGGGAATGGACTGGTAATATCGGCCACACCAGCCCAATCTTGTGCCCACATGTTGCCTAGCAAGTGCATCGGAATTGGTCCCTTCTCTGACACCACATTCTCACCATAATACTTTCGCAGCTGGTAACGAACGTTGGCATGAATTTGTTCGTACAGGGGACGCAGCTCCTCGATCACAGCATCGACTTGCTCTTCAAACGTATCATCTTCGTACGCGCTTAGCCAATATTCCGCACCCGATGCATAATCTGAACGAATCAGAGAGTTCATATAATTAGATTTTCAACATAATAATTAAATGGTCATCTACACTCAACTGTTCATTCTTGCCGCAACTCCATTGAGATCAACGTATTTCTGAAAGTCATCTCTCGTTGGTGCACCAGCCGCATCGTACCACTGCTGCCAATAGTACTTCAGCTCCTCCGGATCACGACTCGTAGCCATAATCTCGGTCAGCTCCGGCTCGAGTGCCAAATCACACTTGCTGTTATCGCGATAGTCACACACCTTTACCTTTGCGTAATTTTCCTGCATTCGATTGATCGCGTCCAACATTTCGGCAAACGTATCCTCCGGCAGCACGGAATAGCCCAGCTTGGTAAGCTTACGGATTTTTCGCTTCAAATCCTCATCACTGAAGCTTTCATACTCGTACTTGTTTAGCGTGTTGGCCACTTCCTACACGAAGACAAAACACACCCAAATTCTATCACTTATGCAACAATCACTGATCTGCGTCACTTACTTTCAGGAACACAGCATTCACTGCAGCCACCTCATTTTTCACCATCAAATTGTCCTCATTGATATTGGACTCGTAGGCCCATTCGGCTTCCGTGCCGACATTTCGACGAGATAAAATTTCTTCATCGACTTGCTCAACGTAGCGACGTGCCTCGAGCTCATCATCGCTAACAGACACAAGCTTTCCACCGAGGACACAACACACTAAAGCGAACGCTAATATCACTGTTGAAAAGATTCTCATCTTTATGATGAGGCGTGATTCGTATGTAGATCGAAACTGATCGGAATAGCCGTTTTGCACCTGCTTTTATAGTGAGCTTCATGTTACCTCATCCATTATCAGAGACAATGAACTTGTTGTCGATGGCCTCACCCAGCGTTGACTGGTTTCGAAATACAGTTTTAAGTTATCTTTGTCGTGATTGGAGCAGCAGCTTGATTGACATCCAGAAGATTGTGTTTCATACATAAATTAATGAACGTAAGCTTATTATCATCGCAGAAGCGAACGCTTCTAATCATCGAGAAGAGAAGAGAGCTACTCAGAGCTGCGGCACGTGTTGCAGTTTTATCTTTTGATGTGCTTTATATGCGGGCAAACTTGTTTGGGTGGCTTGTTTTTTTCTGCAATATTGGCAAGAACGGACATTGTCTCTATTCTGTATAATCTTCACCATTCCTTGTCTATTCATCGTCAATGCTATGGTTTTGACGAATAAAGTCCATCTAAAAACCTAACAATAGTTCAGAACAACAGCTAAGACAAACGTGATTTTATTATTAAGGAGCTTGCGATCAGGTGGACCAGCTAAATCAACCATATACGCTCTTCTATTTCCATTCCATAACACCAGTGCTTTTCATCCTTTTTATGATCATGGATAACTGAGCTTTGCAGATAAATTTTCAACGGTATGTGCTACTGTACATATCGAAGACATATTTTTTGTAGACTTTGTTGATAGTTTCTCGATCAAACATATTTAGTTCTTATTGTACATGTGTTTGTTGAAAATTTAGTCTATTTGACGTATAAAAGCTTATTACAATATGTATTGTGATAAGCTTTTATTATCAGTTATCAACTTTGTTGGGTACCACACTGCAGACCACCGGTTAGAGACCCCTGCATTAAATGATACTTATCACAGTTTATGCCAGCTCCGTGATACAGTCGTTAACGACTTAACAGCATGTGATATGGGTACAAACTCAGAAAGATGCGGGCCCCATGAATAGGGCTACCTATCCTGCTATGAGTACAACAACAAGTCACTGATAGCCAGGTTCTTACGAGGATTAGGCAGGCCTAGATCGACTAAGCCTTTTTCATTAAATTAGAAGAAACGATATTCAATTTGTTTATCCTGCAATATGTGTCAATTCAGGAACAACAATCATAACAAGTATGCAAGCTAACATACAATCAATTTGTGACTTAATTGTAGGCAAAAATCGTATTCTTCCCTCCCAGATCGTATTCCCAAAGCTATATGTAACTATTCTACTACATGTTACAAATAACTAGACCTAAAATATAAAGATAAGACTCAGTGCCTCAGGGTGTATGATGTCAGCTGTAAGCTGATGTTGATTTATGATTTTATTTGAATTAAATTATTAAAAACGGCATTTTAATGATTGAAATGATTTATTCACCAGTACAATATTTTATTTTTACTCGGATACACACTCTGAAAAGAGAAAATATTACGATAAAGCACATCATTAGAACATAACTAAAACACATAACTTTAGACTTCACACTTACTATCAGTTTCTTCCCATCCAACATGTGCTCCAATGCGTTCGTTCTCTACCACCAACCAATCGTACAATGGCTGGAAGTATTCAATCAGTGCATCGGCACTCATTCGACGCTCCCCAGTAAGGACCTCCATTGCATCTGGCCAAGGCTTCGATGATCCCAGCTCCAGCATAGCCTTGATGGCATTACCCGCCTCAGTACTTTGATAGATGTCACAGTCGTTCAACGTCTTCTCGGGATCACCCTTCACATACTCTCCCGCCTTTTCGCAAGCAGCTCGGTGGAATTGGAATTGGATGATGTAAGAAACAAAGTAACGTAAATATTCCACATCAGCCGAGACGTGGTATTTGGCCGGTGCATCAAAGTCAGCTTCAGTACGAACTACTGGAGGCTCGATTCCTGAGTACTTTGAACGCATCTCCCAGAACTTGCAGTTATACTCCTCGGGCTTGATATCTCCACGGAAGATTCTCCACCGGTACTTATCGATTGTGTAAGCAAACGGTAAGAAAGCTAGTTTGGTCAAAGCAGAGCGATAAAACTGGTTCAACTTCGATTCTTCATCGAGTACAAAGTCCTTCAGCAGGCCAATCTTCTCCAAATGTTTCGGAGTAGAAACAGATAGAGAAAGAACATCACCGACAGCTTCGTGGAAGCCAGGATTCGCACCCGATCGGAACACACTGGGCAGATGCTGATACTGCAAGTAGTATTGAATGTGTCCCAGCTCATGATGAACTGTGAAGAACTGTTCCATTGTCACGCGTGTGCACTGCTTAATGCGAACGTCATCCTTTTTGGAAAAGTCCCATGCACTGGCGTGACATATAAGATCGCGACCGTCGTCGGGCTTTTCAAGGATGCTCTTTTCCCAGAAGGTTCTATAATAATAATAAAACAAATTATTACAAAGCTTTATGTTTTAGGATGGATGTTTAGGATTTACTCACTCTGGGAGCTTGGTCATGTTCAGCGACTGGAAGAACTCATCGCCCATTTCGAACATCTGGATCGGGTTGTATCCTTGGCGTACCATCTCCTCCGTTACATCAAGCAGCTGTCTGTCACCGAAAGGGCTGGTAATGTCAGCAATGTTTCCCCATCCTTGAGCCCACATGTTACCGAGCAAGTGCATCGGAATCGGTCCCTTCTCCGAAACCACTTCCTCACCGTAGAACTCGCGCAACTTATAGCGAACGTATGCATGGATCTGTTCATAAAACGGTCTCAACTCTTCGATCACAGCATCGACCTGTTCCTCGAACGTCTCATCTTCGTATGCACTAAGCCATGATTCAGAACCAGATTCGTAGTCTGCAAATACAAAATAAATTTCAATTATTTCTAGAATTATTTCAATTATTTCTAAGTCAAAATTCAACACTCAACTGTTCAACTGCGCAGCTTCTCCATTAAGGTCAACGTATTTCTGAAAATCTTCGCGAGTAGGCGTTCCAGCTGCATCGTACCACTGCTGCCAGTAGTACTTCAACTCCTCAGCATCTCGGCTGTTAGCCATAATCTCGGTCAACTCTGGTTCAAGTGCCAAATCACACTTGCTGCTATCATGATAATCACACACCTTAATCTTGGCGTAGTTTTCCTTCATATTATTAATGGCATCCAGCATTTCGGTAAACTTTTCCTCCGGCAGGGCAGAGTAACCCAGCCCAACCAGTTTCTTCACTCGACGTTTCAAATTCTCATTCTCGAAGCTTTCATACTCGAACTGGGAGAGGTATTCCGAAATTTGCTGTACAACAAGTTAAGAAAACGACAATATTGCTTAGCCACATACATCTATTCGAAGCAGTACACCGTCTCACCTTGAAGAATGCGGCATTTTCAGTAGCGACTTCATTCTTCACATCCAGATTATCGTCTGTAATGTTTGAATCGTAAGCCCAATTCGCTTCACTAGCTGCATTACGGCGTGCTAAGATTTCCGTCTCAATGTCCTCCAGGTATTGAAACACTTCCTCCTCTTGGGCCTGCAAAACACGGCGAGGGATCCTAGCCGTACTCACGTAACACACCAACCCAATGGCTAACGAAACCAACAGAACAACCCTCATCTTGGAGCACCTATCGCACTAGACAAGTGATACTGAGGCGTATCGTTAGAATTTGCATACGTATTTATTTACTTTCTTTATCACCAGCACTTGCTACGGACAGGCGATAAGAGGATTTGTTAATTTGTATTCAATTTTAGATTGTTATGCAAGGCACGTCCAATTGGACAATCCCATATTCATCGATAACATGGGACAATATACCTGCGAAGATAAGTATAGGTTTGTTTGAATGATAAGATGCTATTGACTTGTATTCGTCAGAAGCTTCGCGAGAATATTATTGTTTCTTTTCATTTTTACTGCTCGAGAAGGCACAGACAACGCTTCCATGTTTAATATTTTAGTGTATCTTATTTTATTAACTATTTCAACGATAATGTTCTACTCCAGAAGATCAGCAATATCATGTGCTCGATCGTGTCGATGCACTTTAAATAGTCTGGAGATCAAAAACGAAGGATGTGTTGTGTATTTAAGCTGATTTGCACTCTGCAAAAAAAAATACGATCGTTAGTTTACTGAAAACCCAATAGCAACGATCGTTATTACTTACTGGGCTTTTCCTCCCATCCAACATGTGCTCCAAGAGCCTTATTTTCCTTCACCAACCAATCGTACAATGGCTGGAAGTATTCAATCAGCGCATCGGCGCTCATCTTGCGCTGTCCAGTCAGCACCTCCATCGCATCCGGCCACGGTTTGGACGAGCCCATAGCCAACATCGCCTTCAGTGCATTACCTGCCTCAGCGCTCTGATAGATGTCGCAATTATTTACCGTTTTCTGAGGATCACCCTTCACGTACTGGCCAGCCTTTTCGCAGGCCGCCCGATGGAACTGGAACTGTACGATGTACGACACAAAGTATCGCAGATATTCTACATCAGCCGACACATGGTACTTGGCTGCAGCGTCAAAATCGCTCTCGCTTCTCTCAACCGGTGGCTCAACGCCCGAATATTTCGTGCGCATCTCCCAGAACTTGCAGTTGTAATGTTCTGGCTTAACGTCACCACGGAATATTTCCCAGCGATACTTGTCCAGCGTGTAGGCGAACGGCAGGAATACCAGCTTCGCCAGACCAGCTTGGTAGAACTGATTAAGCTTTGATTCCTCGTCTTCAACGTAGTCCTTGAGCAGTCCAATCTTTTCCAAATGTTTCGGTGTTGAAACAGACAGGGAAAGAACGTCACCGACGGCCTCGTGGAAGCCAGGGTTGGCTCCCTCGCGGTAAACGCTTGGAAGGTGCTGATACTGCAGATAGTACTGGATGTGTCCCAGCTCGTGATGCACGGTGAAGAAGTCCTCCATGTTGACTCGTGTGCACTGCTTAATGCGCACATCATCCTTCTTGTAGAAGTCCCACGCACTGGCATGGCATACAAGCTCACGCCCATCGTTTGGCTTTTCCAGAATGCTCTTCTCCCAGAATGTGCTGAAAATCAATAAATTATTTTATTTATGCTTCCAGGCTTATTCTCTTTTTTGACTTACGATGGCAGTTTGGTCATGTTCAGCGACTGGAAGAACTCATCGCCCATTTGGAACATCTTCAGCGGGGTGTAGCCCTGTCGCACCATCTCCTCCGTAACGTCAAGCAGCTTCTTGTTCGGAAAGGGTGTCGTTATATCGGCAATATTGTCCCACGTCTGTCCCCACATGTTACCGAGCAGATGGATCGGAATCGGACCCTTCTCGGACACAATATCATTGCCGTAGTGCTTCCTCAGCTTGTACCGCACGTACGCATGGATCTGTTCGTACAGTGGTCGGATTTGCTCGATCGCAGCATCAACCTGTGCTTCGAACGTGTCATCCTCATACGCATCCAGCCAGTACTCAGCACCAGACGTAAAATCTGAAACGAATCGATAAATTCGATAAATTACACACTTCCGTTCTCATTCAAAAAAAAAAAGCACTACTCACTGTTCAGCTGAGCTGCCTCGCGATTCAGCGCCACGTACTCATCAAAGTCTTTCCTCACCGGCTTGCCGGACACCTCGTGCCACTGCACCCAGTAGTGTTTCAGCTCCTCCGGATCACGGCTCTTTGCAAGCGTCTCGGTCAGCTCCGGCTCCAGTCCGTAGTTGCAGTTCGACTCGTTCTTGTACTGGCACACCTTGGCGGTGGCGTAATTTTCCTGCATGCGCGAAATCGCATCGACAAGCTCTGAGAATTTCGTCTCATCCAGCGCAGCGTACCCCAAATCGGTAAGCTTCTTGATACGGCGCTTCAGGTCAGCATCTTTAAAGTTGTTGTAATCGTACAGCCGCAACTCACGGGCAACTTCCTGTTGGAGAAATCGTGGTAAAAAACAGGTAAGATGAAAAAGAATGACATTTTCAGCGCTGTTTGCTCTATTCTACACGATGAATATAGCAAATCATCTATCACTTAGCAGCACAGTTTAGCACCTTCCAAAATACCGCATTGTCCAGGGCCACCTTCATCGACAGTTCCCCCGTGTAGTCGGTGATGTTTGATTCGTAGTCCCACGAGGCGCTCGTTTCATCGTACGTGCGTTGCAAAATGGTCGATTCAATCGACGCCAGATACGCCCGCACTGATCGCTGATCGTTCGCCACGCTACGGCGTCGATGAACCACACTTCCGTCCACTAGGAACACTAGACAGCACCAAAAATACTGCCTCATCATTGTAAGCAAACAGAGCGCGGTTCACCAAATCACAACCCGTGGAGCACCCGAACGAACCTGCTGATGCTCCACACTCACCGTCGTACGGTCGGCGAATGAATTGTGTTCAGGCGATCGACCATAACTGCTCGATCAAAAAATTCGTTCTGAAACGGTCACGTGCGTTACGAAATGGGAAGAGCATGACTACGCATCGGATCGAGCGAACGGTAGCGCGGAATAAAAGAAACAGCATCCAAAATTGTTATCCCCTACCCCTTTTACGTGCGTAATTCCCAGCGACCTTGGGTGATCTGAGCCAGCCAAGTCGTGAGTGCTTTATCGCTTGAGAGCAAACTAGTGACAAGAAGTGATTGCTCTTTCGCATATCAGCGTACCCCGATCGTGTTTTCAGCGGTTTAATCCACCGAAACGTTGCGCGCTGATTGATGACAAATGGAAGCGGTGGGCTTTTTCAGGGCGCCAGCCGTTCATCTTATGCCCGCACGATAGGATATCAATGATCACCGGAGACAAGATCTTCCGCTTGGTAAACGATGATGCTCGTGATTGTTATCACAAGCGTGGCGAAGTGCGGGAAGCTATAAATAAACGATAGTTTCCCGCTGATTCAACCGGTTCGCAGTGGTTGATACCGGTTAGGTCGTGATTTACAGTAACTCCAAAAATAGCCAGTTTTCAGCTGATAGTGGCAGGCCCTCGCGAGATGGCGTACATACCGGCGACATACTTCGCCGTAGAAGGGGGTTTGCCGTGGAAGAGAGAGCAAATTTCTAGACAGAGATTCACGCTCCAAGCGCGCGCGCGCCGATAAATATCTCGTTGAGGGTCTCAGCGTAAGACCTTGCGGATCGCTATCAAACGCACTGTTGATGCGCGATGACCCACCATCCCCCCAATTACAAACGATGTTTACACACATAAACACACACACACACACACTGAAGTCAGAACTCGCGAACTCGCTAATGACATGCATACAAACTAGCCGCATCAATTTGTGGGGCCATTTCCCCTACTACTACTTCCACCGCTGCTATCCGTACCTTGAAAAAGTTCGCATTTCGCGATGCGGCCTCGTTCCGCTGCTTTAGCGCCTCCTCCGTAATGTTCGACTCGTAGGCCCACGAAAGCTCGGTCGCGTTGTTGTTGCGCGCCAGTATCTCTGCCTCGAGATCGGTGACGTAGCGCTGGGCGGCCAGCTCGTTGCGCTCGAGCTCCGGATCGGTGGCACCGATTGATGCCCCGAAGGTAAGCAACAGCAATAGCGGGAGAACCATACTGTACGCGGTACTTGCGGTATAAAGGGTCGGTTTCGAAACCCACTCTCCAACCCCGGTGCCGGTCGGGTGACAACTGAACTGTACGCACTACGGCGAAAGCTCTCTTATAGCTGCGCAACGGCCGCATACACCAGGCCTGTGTTCTACGGGCGCGTTGCATTAAACAATAGAAGAAGAATGAGCTCAGGGAAAGAAGGAAAACCGGCCTGTTGAACGCCAATAGGGGGACACCCGGACCTCTGGATGGGGAAACTGGATTGGTGGGCGATTTGTGCATGCAATTATGTTATTCAGTTAATAAGGGCATTGCCCCTGCGATCACACCCGTATCGTAATGTGAAGATATTTATTTTGTCAGGCACAAGCTGAAGAGCCCTATCAAGATTACAAAACAACAACAAAATTAAACATCAATTTTTTTACCCAAAAAAAAGCAATACCTTTTGAGTGAAAACGGATCTACTTTCCTTTGAGCATGGAGAAAACAGAACATAAACGAAAACAAATCCCCAGAGATACCCGAATCCGGTTATGGATCCACCAACCTCCCCCTTTGTACGCCAGCTGATGAGGATCCTCACAGCACGCACGATCAGCAAACGAAGGAACTAAGACGTTCGGAGCACTTTATCCCACAAAAACTCGTTTCCACTCATCGAGAAGAAGCTCAAGATCAGGGAACACAACACTCAGCACGCCCTGGAAAACGGGTCTAACCAGTTCAACGAAAGTGATGCAAAATGTAGACCACTCCACTCCACACTTCTTCACGTGCCCTGACCAGCCACTAAGTTCCTTGTCACGGCTCTAATCTCGATTCCGAAATTAATTCTATCAACACGAGAGCACAACGTTGCGTTGAATCCAGTATTTGAGCTCGTCAAATTTTAATCCACACTCCCGTTAGTTCTATCCACGTTAGGTGATGTAATCGGGTGGATTTGATATCCCCCCGCCGAACATTACCTTCAGAAAGCGCCCCTGATCATCAACGGCATCGTTGCGCATGTCGAGCGTATCGTCGGTAATATTCGTTTCGTAGTTCCAGGACTGCAGGGTGGTGTTGTAGTTAATCTCCAGAATATCATCCTCCAGCTCGTTCAGAAAGTTTCGTGCCATCAGTTCATTCGCTTCCAGCTCACTCAGGTCGCTGGCGGCCAGCGCTAGGACCGTCGACCTTATGCCAATTAACACCAGCACCACAAACACTTCCTTCAAGCCTGCGTACGCCATGGCGCCTAGCAGCACTGGTTGATCGGTACCAGGTTGAGCGATCGGAATCGGTTTCTCCAAGATACGTTTGGCTCACACTTCAAAGCTCAGTATTGCTCTGAAATGGATCAGCACTGTTGATACCGTTTTTATAGGGAACGCATTTACACTGATCAATGCTGTTATAATGTTGGTGACGAACAGGGCGCAACAAGCAAAAAAACAGAGATGTCAATCGAGAATGATATTTATCACATCACGAGATGTTTATCTGCTTCCACGTACGGTTCGCATGAGGGCTGACGATTTGCGGTACAATCGTTCCGTTGCGGAATGCGTAATTGATAATTGTTTGCAAAGAGAGGCAAATGTCTACGGCAAAACGATGTTGTTACATTGTGTTGGTGTGGCCATTTGTTATACTAAAACACATAAGGGATTAATTTCGTCTCTACATTATATTACACTCGATTAGTAAAATCCTATACAAAGTGGGCACTTTTCGGGCCAAGGCTTTGCAATCGTACCCAAGCAATCGCGTGCTTAAACCATTTCACATAATGTCTCACTGGCCATACAATGGAATGACGCAAGTGAAGATGTGTCCGGTACGAGCAGGATAATTTAAGAACACACGCATGGAACCGGTTGCTGGAGCGTTAATCAATAAAAACCTGATTTATTTGTCTGGTGCGTCCTGTCCTGCTAGCTGTTGCAAAACAACACCTTCCAAGGTTGAGGGCTTACAGTATCGTCGCACATCCTTTGCAAAGTATCAAATGTAAACATTATTTATTTCTCTTAGCATGTCATTTGTAATGTTTTATTGAAGGTCAATGTCATGTATAACAGTTAAATCGTAAAAAAAAAACCCACACAAGGTAGTATAATCGCCAAACATCTTTTAGGGAGTATTTGCTGTAGTTTGCTTAGGCCGCCATAAAATCAATTGGATGTGAGACGCATTCTAAATGGTGAAAAAAGACAAATGCAAATTAGATACGTTCTGTTTCTTCAGATGCTCTTAAACACATACTTTGAGAGTCGGTCCAGCCAACGTGCGCTCCGAGCCGTTTGTTTTCCTCCAACAACCACTGATAGAGAGGATCGAAATATTCCAGAATAGCATCCGCACTCATCTTGCGCTCTCCGGTAAGCACCTCCATCGCGTCCGGCCATGGTTTCGACGATCCAAGGGCAAGCATTTCCCTATATAAAAAATGACACCGTTAATTTGTGCCCTTTCTTACCTTTTTCGATGGGTTTAAACTATCTTACTTCAACTTGTTGCCAGCAGCCGTGCTCTGATAAATGTCACAATTGTTAAGCGTCTTCTCCGGATCACCTTTCACGTACTCGCCCGCCAGCGCACAGGCCGCACGATGGAACTGGAACTGTATAACGTACGACACGAAGTAACGCAGATACTCAACATCAGCCGAGACGTGATATTTGGCCGGTGGGTCAAAGTCCTGCTCGGTTCGAACGACCGGCGGCTCCACACCGGAGTAGCGCGATCGCATCTCCCAGAACTTGCAGTTGTACTCCCTCGGCTTAATATCGCCTCGGAACACGCCCCAGCGATACTTGTCCAGGGTGTATGCAAACGGTAGAAAGACGAGCTTCGTCACACCGGCCCGGTAGAACTGGTTGATCTTAACCTGCTCACCCTCCTCGTAGTCCTTCAGCAGGCCTACTTTCTTCAGATGCTTCGGCGTCGATACCGACAGGGAAAGAACGTCACCGACGGCCTCATGGAAGCCGGGGTTTGCTCCACCTCGGAACTCTACTGGCTGATGCTGATACTGTAGATAGTACTGAATGTGTCCCAGCTCGTGATGAACGACAAAGAACTCGCGCATATTGACGCGCGTACACTGCTTGATGCGAACGTCATCGATCGCGAAAAAGTCCCACGCACTTGCGTGACAGACAAGATCGCGCCCATCGGTCGGCTTTTCTAGGATGCTTTTCTCCCAGAACGTTCTGCAAAGTTGGTAAATGGATATTAAAAAAAGTAATATTTTTTTTTTAAACAAACAGCAATACACACTGAGGAAGTTTTGTCATGTTCAGTGAGGTGAAGAAATCAACTCCCATCTGGAACATTTTGATCGGGGTGTACCCTTGGCGTATCATTTCATCTGTAACATCGAGAAGTTTCTTCTCCGGGAACGGTGTTGTAAAGTCGGCAATCTTTGGCGTAAGAAATTTTGTGTTAATATCATGGCAATGTCATATAAACACAACCAAACACCTACGTTATCCCACGTCTGCGCCCATAGATTGCCGAGCAGATGCATCGGAATCGGTCCGGTCGGGGACACCAGCTTATCGCCGTACTTCTGGCGCAGCTTGTACCGCACGTACGCATGCAGCTGCTCGTACAGGGGCCGTATTTGTTCAATCACATCATCGACCTGCTGCTCGAACGTGCTATCATCGTACTCGTTCAACCAAACGGCCGCGCCGGAGCTGAAATCTAGGAAGGGCACGATCAACCCACGATAAATGCCAACGAGTGCCGCTTCCGCGCTACTTACTATTCCGCAGTGCCGCCTGTCGGTTCAGCTCAACGTACTTCTGGAAGGACTCGCGCACCGGTGCACCGGTCGCATTGTACCACTGGACCCAGTAGTACTTCAGTTCCTCCGGCTCACGGTGGTTGGCAAATATTTCCGTCAGCTCCGGATCGAGCGAAAGGTCACACTTGGTCGCATCGCCGTAAGCACAAAACTTTGCCTTTGCGTAGTTCGACTCCATGCTGGCGATCGCTCCGAGCAGCTCCTTAAACTGATCTGCCGGTAATGCGGCATAGCCCAGCTTGGCAAGCTTCTTGATTCGCCGCTTCAGCGTAGCATTCGTTAGCTGATCTGTCTTAAACTGCTGCAATTCCTCCGCGACTGCCTAGGGATTGAACAGGAAAGGATACCATTGGTAGCATTCCTTAGCCTTTAAACACAAAGATGGCACTCGCACCATTTTACCTTAGCCACTTCGGCGAAATCGGCAGCGGCTTTCGTTTTTTTCGATAGGTTGAACTCCGTAAGATTCGAACCATACTCCCAGGCAGCCAGTGTTTGGTGAGCTTTCGTTTGCTGATAACGCTGCTCGATCCATTCCACTATTTGGCTTATTTCGGTCTCGGACGGTGCCTTTTCACTCTCCGTTGAACGACGCTTCACCGGACCGGCTGCGATGGTGGACGCAAATAGCAGCATCAGCCATACGGAACGCCATTGGATATTACTTGCCATGATGTGCCTTTCACAATGCAATATTCCGTTATACACAAAAAGACATTTATTTTTTTTACGGGAAACTGGTAAGCAAAATTAAAACAAATTACTTTAACTAAACCTACTTTTCAGAATCTCTTCGAACGTTCCAATCCCATTGAATCGTTTCAGCTAAACCGTTTATCAGCACTTGCACAGGGAACACTGGTCGTGAGCTGCTGTTTGCGCTATCACCGTCACTCACATACTGCTGGACGCTCGGGATGAACAAACCTTTGCAAGTGATTCCAAATCGATTTAACCTTTTGAACTCGTTAGAGCTGAGATTATGGGAGGTGGGGGCTAAATCAGGCATTTGATTGAGCTGTTTATAATTGTCGTTTTGATTAGAGTGGTCCAGAGTGGTAGCAAAATGGTGTTAGTTGTGTGACTTTAGTTTTGTTGATAATCATACCGATTTACACATTGAAAAGAAAGTGTAGCACAGGGTTTCTTTATGTGGTTTCAATAAATTGCGTGTAATGTTTTTGAATTCTTAAAAACTTGTTATAGAAAAAATGGCAATATGTGTGATTATTGCTTGATAAATGTCAGTCCAATACAGCCTTTAGAGACATTATTCAGTGCCACGCAGCCTTGATTCTTAACTTGAACCCATGGCAGGCTTATTATTGAGTCGTTCGAGTTGACGACTGTACCACGGGACCGCTCCTATTTAAAAATAATTCTTTAGACAGTTGGCAACACTGTTACTTCTGTTAAATGCATATAAAACAATCATAATATAAAGGAATTTCAAACAATGCAAATAATTTAAAAAAGATTCAAAAATCAATTTAATGATTTGACTATAATGGTTGGACATTAAAAAAAGAAATATATTTGCTTTGTTTAATATTTATTAAAAAAAAAACACCCCAAAAACACATTTAATCTTTTGAAAGTATTACATCATATCCTGAAACAATTACATTTGTTTCAAAATTATAAAAATGGGGCTATTTTAATAAAAATATAACTAAAACCATGTTTCATGTAAAAACTACACACAAAATATCATAATTAATTGGAATGTTAGGAATTGCGAAACAGCTAAGAAAAATGATAATTAATTCAATCATGTATTCGACATAGAGCTAAAATGAAATAAATGAAATGAAATAGATTAATTTATTATTTTTTAAATTACTTCAAACCAATTTTTGCAGAATAATGATAAAAAGAACTAAACAAAATATCGATAAAACAATGAATTTATAATATTTTATATATTCAAATCTTATTTATAGCCAACCATAACAATAATTAAACTTATAGATTCTCAACGGAAAATTAATATTACTTACCATAATTTCTTTCCTCCCAAAACGCACGAGTAACCCTTTCCACAGTTGAGTTTGATCTTTTGGTATTGTATTGGTGATTTTTTTTTTCTTTTTTTAAAGGACGGGAAATAAGTTTACTTGATCCGAATTCTTCGAGCTGGACATATCGTGATTTTGTTTGTTTGTATTTTGGTTTTGTTTTTTTTTCTTTTGCTTTATGCTTATCAGTGTACGTAATACTCAATACCTTAGTATCACCACTACTAAACCGACACCGGGCGGCCGTGAGATCAAAATTGTTTTTGATTGAGATTAGAGATTAACGTGACCGTTGCCGGTTTGATCTGTATGGGTGTACTTTCCGTCGCAAGTTAAATCTGCTATCGCAGGCTGTTAAAAAATCTAAACAACAAAATTCATACTACCGATAAAAGTATTTGTAAAACTGCTAATAGTAATTATACCCTTAACTGCGATAACCCTCGCGAATGTGCGGGTTTTGCTGCGCCAAAGAACGTACGTTTTGGTACCGTTTTGCTTTTTGCTTAGCAAACAATCTGTTTTCTAACATTTCTGATTTTTTCCCCCCAAAAGAATGTATGGGGAGGGGTGATTTCACTCGAGTTCGTTTGGTTTGTGATCCATTAAGCTTAGCAACGAATTGTGGCTAGCGCACTGGCATTTCGAGAAGTCTTCTGCGTTACAGCTGTGTGGCCCTGTGTTTGTGTGAGTGTGTCAAATCGCTGAGGCTCCTTCGCTCGAAGCGAGTCCCTCCTGTAAAGAGGTGTGCGACAAAGAAGCAACTTCCATCCGATTGGCAATCAAACGATGTGTCATAAAATAGCTGCTAATCATCATGCAAATGCCTTAGCACATAAGTCTCTTCGTTTTTGTTTTGTTTTAAGTAGTATCTTTCTTAGCCTTCCTACATTCGCTAGAGATGTTTGCTAATGCTTCTATACCTTGTTAAAGATCGTCCGACGAAAAATGCTACCACTGTTTTGCTTTTACCTTTACTTGTTGCTTTGTTAAGATGCCAACACCACTGATTGCATTACATTTCTACCTAAATCGTGCACCAGGAGAATTTGATTGAAAAACGTGGGAAAAAGTAGGATATCAGGGGCCCGGCAGTACCGCAATCACTGAGTAGGAGCACGACGCCGGGTATTGCCAAGGCATCCGGCACGGCTGAGTAGATGCCGCTTCCAGCCACCGTCCAGCGGAAGGAGTACATCATCGTGGCACAGTGGACATCGGGCTGCCCCTGTCGTAAGCTCTGGAGCGGAGAAGAGTTTATCAATTTTTGTTTCGTTGAATGCAAGCCTTCCACAACAAACTCACCGCGGCAAAAGTCCTCCATCAGGTGGTACTCGTAGAGATCCTTGTGTACCGATTCCGTGCACCGTTCGCAGGACAAGTAGCTCGCTTTGGCCTCGCATTCATCTGCAATGACAATAATTAGTTGAGGTGACTTAGCTTACTGATTGATCACCGTAGACCTACGTATTAAATGTCCGGAGAGTGCCGCCACCTCAAGTATCTGGCTACACTGGGGACATTTCGTCAGCACCGGGCACGCCTTCCAGTAGTGTTTGTCTAGTTGGGTGGGATCACCATGACAAATCCAATCACAGAACGGACACCGGCTAGAACGAACATGTTTAACGCAGGATCAAGCTTTGTACAATCCAAATCAACCATCCTCCCAAAAACCATCTCTCACATTTCATTCTCGATGCCGTCGAACGAGTCCGAGTTGGAGCTTTTGCGCGAACCCGTTCCATTCTCTGCGCCAGCCGAACCACCGGGCAGAAACCCGATCGTACTGTCGTACATTGCCGTCTTGTGCTGGGACAGCTTCGGACGATCCTTCCCATTGCAGGTGTTACAGAGCGGTTCCAGCTTGTCGTAGTACGCGCCCCCATTGCTGTCCCGGGCGCTCTCCACCTCCACGGGGACGCTGGTGACCGGCGGGGAGTCTGCCATCGCCCACTGCCCATGGTGATGACCGATGGCGTGGCCGCTCTTGCTCTTGATGATGCCCGCCGTCGTCGCATCCAGCCGCCGGACCGGGCTCGAGTGGGTATCCTGCAATTTCATGGAACTGAAACTAGACTGCCAACTACCGGTCTGTGTGTCGGAGAAACTGACGATTGTGCGGCCATCGTAGCGCTGGCTCTTGTTGCGTATCTCCACCGGTGGGGAACTCTTCGAGCTGCTCGACATCGGCGGCGAACAGATGCCGGTAAACGAGGTCGGTCCACAGAACTGTTTGTTCTCCAGCATGTCCTTTTTGCGCTGGAGCAGGGGACGAGAGATTAATCATTGCGCCATAGCTGTTAGATCAAACGGTGGATGATACTTACCTGCAGATCGATCTTGTCAAACTCGGCAAACAGCTGCCGGTAGAGCAGATTCCTGCGCGTGATATCATCGTCCGGTGGGAGCTGTTTGCGTACCAGCCGCGGGTTCACCTTGTACACCAGCAGCAGCACCCGCTCGGCGACCTTTCGCACCGACTCGGCCGGATGGTGAATGCCGGAGCAGCCGGCCTCCGAGAGCGTTCGGCAGGCGAGCCCGCTCTGCTTGTCGTTCGAGATGCCCTGGCTCAGGACGAGCTGCTCCAGCATCTGCATGCGGCTCAGCGCTAGCCGGGGATGCGTCCCGTTGCCGACCGGCCGCGACAGGGCCGGTGCGATGAGGTGCTGCTCGCGCACCTCCGGACAGGCCGCGATGCTCAGGATCGTGTGCTGCGCTAGTGTGTGAACGCGCGCGGACGGATCGCCACTCTTGGACAGCAGCTCCGGCAGCAGCCGATCGACCGATCGGGCAACCTCGCTCGGTGCCACGCTGCGTAGATAGCAAGAAGAAAGGCTCGTACATCTTGTTAGGCAAAACAGAGAACGCTCCTTCCACTTACCGATTCGGAACAAACTCCATGAACAAACTTCGCACAGTTTCCGTCGCCTGACTGAAGCCCGAAAACACTGCATCGCGAACTCCTCGGTGTAGGAGAAGCGTTGCACCACGGCATATCTTGTTCGGACCGGCCTGTGCCGCCTGAGCCTGCGGTTCCGGTTCGATCTCGTGCTTCAGGATGCCCCGCAGCCGGATCAGTCCCTCCTCACGATCGGTAAACTGTCGCGAGTAGATCAACTCCACCAGCTCCATGCCGAAGATCAGTATCGGCAGCGCTGCCTGCCGCCGTTCGCGATCGTTCAGTTTGCATCGGATCTTTCCACCGTCCTGCTCGATCATGGCCGTGCCTTGACACTCCCGCAAGAAATCGTTCGCGTGCGTGCTGTGGAAATAAGAAAATGGGGTTTAATTCTTGGAACACACCGTCTCTCTCTCATCAATTCTTCCTAACCCCAGGGTAGGAATTGCTCGCTCGTCGTAATCTTCGTAGCTATTGCGCGGTGCACTCTTGTTGCGCCTCCGCAACGATCCCGT
This sequence comes from Anopheles coluzzii, assembly GCF_943734685.1. NCBI lineage: Eukaryota > Metazoa > Arthropoda > Insecta > Diptera > Culicidae > Anopheles > Anopheles coluzzii. Next base: position 41,674,343 of record NC_064671.1, on the reverse strand, counting down.
ATTGGTCGGCGATCGCATCGGACTTCGTCCTTTGTGGCTCAGCAGCGGTGAACTCTGCGCCATCTCCTCCGGCCTGGTAAGACTCTGCTGGGACGTGCGGCCTTCCGCCTTTACCGTCCCGCTTCCGCCGCTCGAAGCGGACGCAGTCGTCGTTCCGGTCGTGGAATTGCTTGCGGTAGAATCCGTTGCATCGCCGGCCGGCAACTTGGTACCGTCCTGCCCCGCCTGCGTGTGCAGATGGTGCGCGTGTGGTAGCGTAGCGTCACCGGACAGTGCGCTGGCCACATCCTGCAGGCTGGGCGGCGAAGGCAACGTTGGCTTGGAAGCGTACAGCTCCGAACAGGAGTCATTGCTCGTCACGTGCTTGTCGCTCTGGAGCAGCAGCTCCACCCGCAGCTGATCGAACACCGCCTTCCGGTACATCTCGATCTGCTCTTTGCGCAGCCGGGCGGTGGTAAAATCCTCCGCCTGTACCGCCTGCCGCTTGGCCAGTGCGTACCGCCCGAGACGCTCTCCGGCCGTCCGTAGCGCTCCCATGCAGAGCTTCAGCTTTCGCGCGTACTCGAACCGTTCGTCTGGGGATGAAAAACATGTTCGCCTTAATGAAAGCTTATACGATTAGTGTGTAAAGAATATCATACCCTGAACTGCTTGCACCTTAAGCAGCTCCATCTTGCGCACAACCTCACAGATGCTCTCCTCCACGTACATCGAGTAGGAAAGATCGTCACAGGCCGATGCCAGCGAACTGTTCAGTGTGTCGATGTTGGCCGGAACCGCATTCAGCAGTGCGGACACGTTTCCCTGAGACGCTGCGAGCTCTTCCGCGGTCAGCTCCTCGCCCAGTATGTTGATTGCGAGCAGGGCCACCTGGTTGTCCTTGTTGAAGTGATTCGGATGGGCGGGACCGAGCCGTAGCTTCAGATGGGAGCCCACCTTCGGGGCAACGGTCACGCTCTGCAGCTCGCGTGAGGTATAATTCGTGCTGGCATTGTCGGACAGCGCCACAAAGCCCATATACTCAAAGCTCTGGCTGGAGGGTGTGCTGGGTGCGGCTTTGCTGGAGTAATGTATCCATAGCTCGATGCGCTCCGCTACAAAAAATGGAAGAATGGGAATGTACAAGGGATGAAATGTGATTGTCATTATATTTTAGTGTTACAAAAAAAGCACTTTGTCATGTCAGCACACAAACACAGTCATTTGTTAGTATAATCAATATATCGAACAACATTTTAATAATTCGTGCCAAAAACCTCTCTCTCTCTGTCTTGCCCAACAAAAAAGTTTCCACCACACATGTACCCGTTTTTCCCCCGCATGTGTTTACCAAACGATCAAACCAGGCGAAAACCGGAAACGGCCCGGCAAACCACCACACACACATACTCATGCCGTAAGCCGGACATAAACACCAATAAAATTCGCCACGTGTTTCGTCAAAAGGGGGCAATGAATTCAGGCCCGCTTCACTCGGGAAAACAACAACATTCCGGCGGGTGTTCATCGCATCGATGAACCTTCGAATGAACGCGCTCTCTCAGTGTCAATGGTCCACCACCTGCCTTCGGAAGTAGCTCCTTTCCTCTTCCATAGCACCCCCCCACCCCCCGATGGCACGAATACTTACGAATGTAATACTGATGGGCCAGCACCTGTATGCGGACGATGCGGGCTGGGTGGAAGAATCGCAGCACAATCTCCTTCGGGCTGACCGCGCTGTCCGCATTCGAGCGCCAGCCGTGCACGGTCGGGCTGTGACTGTTCAGCTCGCTGGCCGGATACTCCGAGTCCTCATCTGTGGGGAGTCGGAGTACAGAAAACTTGCTCACATTACACACTCAAGACCGTCTTGCAGGAGATCCTTGCCACCAAATGCCACCATACCTGAAGCAAACACCACCTTGAAGGGGACTTTGCGTGCCATGTTTGCGGCACTGGGCGCACGGTGGACCAACTTTAGCCGTATCGGTGCATATTTAACGTGGAGGTTGGGAAGAATTAGTTTTTGCAATATTAATTATCAACAACGTTATGTAAGCCCGGGCTGCGGATACGGCGGAACTGCAGTCAATTCACTCGGCAGTAATAGGCGCAAGAATAGCAGCAGGAACCTCTCTGCAGCCAGTCCTTCCACCGTATCCTTTGAGAAGGGGGATACACACACACCAGGGCTTTCGTAGCACTGCCTTCACATACTTGTTGGTGAAGATAATTTAAAGCACCTATAATTACGTATGCACCACCTTGATATCGCTGCCCGATTATCGATTAAGAGATGGTCGAAGAGGATTGTACAAATTTACAAAGAACAGTGCAAGATACAGCCATCACCGGACACCACCGTGCTCATAATTGACCGATTAGATTAGACACTTTGCTTTGGTACCCAGGACAAATGCTGTACTCCCGTTTGAGTGAAAAGAAGCCAGCGCCACAACAGAGCAAACACAATGAAAAGCAGAAAAGCACTAGCACACACAGCAAAACGCGATAAAAAGGCAACTCTAGGAATGATAGCGTTAGAAAGCGTTTTTCCTATTCTCGATACTCTAGCAGTTCAGTACCACGGAATTGGCCACTTGAAAGGCGACGGCATGTCGCCTACAGCGAAGTGAGGGCAATTTTTCACTCCAAACCTTCGCTGGACCGTGTCTGACAATGGTCTGGGATGCTTGTGCTGTGGGATGGAAAATGGTGGAAATGAACTGGGTATCGGGAAAACCAGTGTCTCCAGTGTCATGCGCACATGCGTAGGCTAGGAGGGGATGGGTTTGATAGTACGTGCTGTTGGTGGCTGTCAGATTCGAAAGGACTCATCACTGGTTGCACGTTGATGAGCATATGCTGCAGAGCTGTTGATAAAATATAAAATACCGTTGCTATTGTAACGGTCCATAATTGTGAAGAATTGAAGATTGCCCTCATGTGACACTCAACTCCATATGATGGTAGTACATGAATACAAATTCGATATACCAATCAAGAACCGAACTGCCGGATATCTATAAAATGAAATATCAGATTTATTCTTATTGTTATTTTATTTCAGGCTGTTTCGGCAAGTTTCGATTATCTGGATAATTTTGAAGATGTTTAGTGGCTTGGTTGCTAAAAAAAAGGAGCTGATGTTAAACTGATGTAGTTTGATACAACATTATCATTTTTTCCGGTGCTGGAGCGAACCCTGAACCTAACTCGGGCCTAGTCCAAACTTATTCCAGCTCCGAAGCTGGTTACTTGCCGTCATTTGGCTCAGAGCTGAAAAAAAAACAAGGAATTCTGCAAGATCAACACTTATCTTCAAAATAAATTTCTTGTCCGACAAATATTCGACAAATATTTCTTGCAAATAGCCTATTCGGTATAGGCTAAATCCTGTCACTGACTTGCAACTTGCAACTGTAATCTGACACTGGTTAATTATTCCACAACAAGATAGTTGGTCTTGCGTATGAGAAACGATCCATTCGACTTGGTTGCCAAACACTTGGTTCATAATCCTTGGTCTCAAAATGTTGGGTCGCAACATCCTTTGTCGCAAAATTCTAGGATGAAAAATGCTTGGTCGCAAAACGCTTTGACGAAAACTCACAAATGGAAAACTCGTGGATGTAAAATTCAATGGACGCAAACTGGGCTTCAAACCCAAAGTGTATGCCCCGCTATATATGTTACAATTTCCAATGTGCCATTTTTGTAACCAAGTCTAATGGACATTAATTATTTAAATTATTACTATGGAGATTAAGGATTCAAATGAACAAATAGTGTTTAAAGTTTTTAAAGCACAGTCTTTCCCCGAGTTACGCGACGCTCCAGTTACGCGAATCTGAGTACATGCGTCAAATTGGTAGAATTTCCTCCAACAATTGCGCAATTCATATAAAATTGCAGCTTTGCTAAAAGTTTGGAATGGCAAAATACACAGAAATAACCGAATTTTCTACACTGATTGTGTAAAAACAGTGAATATGTAAAATTAATTATTAATTTTAATCATAAATAAGCTTTTATCATTAATATTTCGGCTGACTTACGCAAATAGCCCTGGAACGCATTATTCGCGTAACTCGGGAAAGGACTGTAAAGAAAAATCTAAGGTCAATGCTTATCTACTTAGAAAATCCAATAACCCATTTTTTTAACGAAGATTTCTGTTTTTTATCAACTCTATCTGGTCAACTTACTATACATTCAGATTTCTCAAATACTGAATAATTCAAATCTAAAATTAAAAATAACGATATTATTAAATTTTATCCCACTGTGGATAATAAAGAAAACTTGACTATGTATATAATTTTCAAGCAAATTCAATGCTGTCAATTCAACTGACAGCATTTTCCCAAAGTACAAATTGAAAAGCTGGCAGTAGAATGGGACATTTGTAAATAAAGCTAACAATTGAAAATGTTCGGCCGAAAATACACCGACCGGAATTTGGCGGCCGTAGAAATCCGGCTGCTGAAAAATCTATGGACATGACAGAGAGGAAAATTGCCATTGACAGTTTGTACATGGATTTGACAGCAGGCGAAATTACGCCCTCGATAAATTTCTTTTCTGCTTTAGTAAACATGTTTCCAGGGGCGGTCCTGTGGTACAGTCCACAACTCGAACGACTTAATAATATGCTTGTCATGGGTTCAAGCCTAGAATGGACCGTCCCGCCGTGTCAAGCACTGACTATCCGGCTGCGTGGTAATGAATTAAGTCTCGAAAGCCTGTATTGGCCGGCATGTCCGCGTAGGTCGTTACGCCAAATAGAAGAAGAAGAAGAAACATGCTTCCAACTTTACATAAAAGAATTTTGATTTAGCTTGTTATTTTTCGTTGTTTACTGTATTAAATTCCTTAGTGCTATATACAATTCAAATTATCATTTTATGGGTCTACATTGAACTTGGTGTTCTACGCTGCAACATATCAATTAAATGTTTATTTATCTCCCACCATATTTAAAACATTTGAGTCAGTAACTGAACGTAAAAAGGTTCACTTTAATAACCATCTTTTATCCATATTTATCTAGCCAGAACCCCATGACAGTATTTTCTCCAAAACAACCATTTGTTACCTGCAAGGTGTATGGATATTAGGAGGTGAAGTGCTTCAGAGCAAATTGACATTTCACGACTTGACATAACAATACTGGGGGCTCCGGTATTAAAATCGGTGAGGGCTGGAGGGGGGTACAGAAAATTGTATGCGATTTGACATAACAATACTCAATGATGGCGCCCGGAAAACGCGCTAACAATTCACCTCCTTAATAAACACACCTTGGTTACCTGCACCAAGCTGTCAGGCTGCCTGCGGCCGAAACTGCTACTTGGGTAACAAAGCGTTTGTTTTGTTTTGAAATAGGCGATCAAAATCGATGAAGTGTTTTTTGCAGCTGTCAAAGAGTGGGTTCGATTTTTGTTCCTTCGCTCTCGCTCCTTCTTCTTCGCTGCCGTCGTCGTGCGTATTCGGGTCCCCGTGAGCAAATACAGTACAGTACGGTACGGTGGTGTGGTGAACTCCGCTAAAAAGGTGTGCGAGATTTTTCGTGCGTGATTTTGTGTATGAAAAGCGTGACATATCCGTGTGCCAGCAACAGCGTTCCGCACTAACCTCCCGCAAGCAGCTTATGTCGACAATCGCCCAAACGTACACCTCTTCCTGCTCATCGTCAGGTAAGTGGCAGGCAGTGGGAAAACGGGGTGGCATAAACCACCACCTTGCTGAAGCCGTCCGTGTATGCGGGCAGTAGAAGCAGCAGCAGCTAACCCCCTCACACACGTGTGTGTGTGTGGCTGTGTTGTGTGTAACTTGTACGGTGCGTGCACCATTCATACGGTACGGGCGGAAAGTTTTCGTTCTAAATCAGGCGGATGTGTTCGGTGTTCAATCGTAATTTACATTTAGTGAGTTTACAGTGAATGTGACGACAGTGTGTGTAAATGGTTTGTGCGTTGAAAAGAAACTTCAGTGGACAGTGATTTGTTGTGCCGCTAAAATCCTTGCGGGTGAAACGTTCGGGGGCCAGGCGAGATTCGGTGCATGCGTACTACCTACGAAACCCTTCGCCAAAAAAGTAATCGCGGTTAGGGTGGCTTTCTCCCTTCTTCCACGATCCTTGGCAGGCTGTGGTGTGGAGGAATAAAAATCTACCACTAAAGGATTTTTTTGCTGTAAGTTTACCAAATTTAAACCGCAATACGGGATAAAGAGAGTCGAAGGGATGCTTGTATGGGTGCGAGTGAGCGAGTGTGTGTGTGCGTGATTTCTTTTGTTATGTAAACAAGCGCGAGCTGAAGAGATCGTGAAGCATAATTATGTTGCCTCTCGGAGCATCAAAGTATGTGTGGCCTGTCGTTTGAGCAGTGTATATGTGTGAGTGTGTGTCTGTGTGCATATGTGGTGTCTACAAGAGACAACAAAACGTACGCATTAAGTGCCTTTTCTCGTCCGCAAAGACAACAAATGCAAGTGTTTTAATGCATTCTTCGCCTCCCATCCGCCTCCCCCTACACATGCATTGTTTACGAATTTTCTGTCGCTTTTGTTTTGCTCGTAAAGTTCTTGGCTGGTAGCATCCGTCGCGATGTCAAGTTCAACTTGTTCTCCCATAAAGGTGCCTTCGCTCTAATTGTCCAAACTCAACGAATTACATTGCAGCGTAAATGTGTGGCGCCTCGATTGCAGCATCCAAGTAGGCTTGGTGGTTGATGTGACAACCTCCCTTGCTTACTCCATTAGACCGAGCATTAAAAACGAGTTCCACTGACAAGAGATCATTAATGGTGGACGGTATGCCAATATATAGTAAGGGCCGTCTCCCCTGAACGCATCGAGCGTCTATGTTTAGACACACGCTGCGGGGAGGAGTGGGAGTTAAAGCATAAACGTTGACCCGGTTTGCTGAAGATTTTATGGTGGTGTGCACCGCGCGTACAATGTAGCACCTTTGTACCCGTGAAGTGATCGCGAAGAGAGGTCAGTCGCTCTTGCGTCGGGATTATGGAAACTCTCGGCGTGTGTTACAAAAGCGTTTTTATGAGAGGAAGGCCGCCTTTTGCAGCGAAACGAGCGGGGCCAGGGAAACTCTCGGACTCCGGGAATGTCGACTTTACCCCGTTTACGTTCGGGTGTATGTATTTGTGTGTGTCTGTTTGTGTGTTCCCAATGGTCCAGCCAGACGATGCCAATCCCTTACCGCCGCTTGGCGTTTTTAGCTTCCAGCCTGGAGGAAAAAGGATAGCCGCGAACAAAAAGTGGAAATGACAGAGAGAGGGAACAATCGGAATCAAGTCACGATTTTCCGTGCCGCCGCACCCTCCCCCTCTACCCTTGCAACCCTTGCCATCAGCGTTTGGCGCTAAGCGCAGCGACTCGAGCTATGCTTTCAAACGGCAAGGCAAAGGCGAGCGATCACACGAGATGTGATGATGATCCTCGGACCAGCGGATGGGGGAGACGTGGAGGAGGAAAAGCACATACACTGCTCCACGCTGGCCACGAAGCATAAAGAGGAAAGAAGAAGGGGGGAGCTAGGGTGTATGCGCTTGCCGCCCCAAAACCACCACCCCGGTTTGCTTTTCGGGTCCGTTTTGTAGACCCACGGAAGACGCAGACACGCAGTTTCATCACCTTTCGGGGCAGCAAGAAACGCTCCGCTTTATACCCACACCAGCACAGAGCGCGCGCACACACACCCAGTTTGAGATCGGGATCGGTATGCCCTTCGGGACACACTGCACACAGCACAAGCATAATTTCCCTGGCTCAACCATTCCTGGCGAGGCACCCATTCGGTTTCGATTTGGTGCCCATTTGGAGCTGGAATGAAATTTTCATTGGTGGCTTATGTTTGCTGTGTTTGAATGTGTTTGTGTGCGTATTGGTGGGTACAATTTGGCGCCACGCCACGTTATGTCAGTGACCCTGATAAGCCGCTGACGCTAATCTATAGCCTGCTCCAGATTTGGACGTCGTTTTGATGGGCCTTTTTTGCAGGAGAACGTCAATTTGTTCACACCACGTTCGTCATCGGCGTTTGGGGCGTTTGGGTTTGGTTGCTGTTCAAAGCGCTGCTTGTTGCCATCACCTCGGGCTCGGCTTCACTATCTGCTGCGAGATGATGGCAATGAAGATAAAAAAAAATGTACCTATTGGGTTGTTTCGATGGACGAAACGGGTAATCGAAAGCAGCGATTGACCAGCGTCGTCGCGGGGTTTTATCGTTGTGCGTGAAGCATTGATAGGGTGATAGTTTTTAAACGTCGCCAAGCGTATTTAAGAATGAAGCAACAGAAAGACTGTTGAATGCAGTCCATCGCTAGAATTGTCTTGATGGGAAAATGTTGTATAACATACATAATATTTCGCTAATATTAAACGATTTATGTTGTTGATTAGTCTATTAGACATACTCATTCATTATGCATTTTTTGCATTTTTTTGGAATTTCAATGTATTTATGTTCCCTTTTAAAACATTATTTCTTACGAACTTAAGTACATCTTGAACAGGTCCCACATTCGCAATTAAGTTTTAATATAATACCGTATTGCTTCAAATTATGGACGCTTAAAGCATTTTTGGAATTTAATATTTTCTTACTTATTCAGAGGTTTTAAGGAGGGCAGTTAAATTTCTGCACAATTCATTTTACTGAAGCAAACCTGCTACATCTGACGAAAAAATACAATAAGTTTACTCGAAACATTGCAAAAAAAAAACTTTAAATTATAACAATATTTTGATTCATATTTCGAGATATTTCGGACATTTTTTAACTTTCGGACGTGTTTCAAATTACGGACGTTTTTATTCAAATTTCGGACAGCCTCAAAATTTAGCCAACACTCTTTAAATTCACACACACTGTACACCTTTTTAGTTTTTAACTTGTTTTAAGGTCTAATCCTGGGAATTTGCTTCGGTAACGGAATCACGATTGCCTCCAGAAATGGAATTAGCTCCGGAACGAGAATCAGTTCTGGAATTGAAAAAAGAAGTTCAGAGGCGAAATTACTACGATGAAATCATCTCCATGAGGATGGATCGTTTGAAAGGAAATTTTGATTCTTTGTGGCTATCAATACTTAGCATCATTGGACCCACACGCCAATTCTTATGGAAACTGCAAATGATACTCCGTTACAGAGCCAATTCAGATTCTGGAACCAATTCCGTTGCCGGAGCCGATTTCGATTCCGGAACCGACTCCGGAGCCGATTCGGATTGCGGAGCCGATTCCGATTTCAGAGTCGATTTCGATTCCGAGGCCGATTCCGGAGTCAATTACGGACTCGATTACGGAAACTGATTCCGGATCTACTATCCGGAATTGATTCCAGAAATCTTCGGAGCTAGCCGGAATCAATTCCGACGAAATCTCCATTTTTCCATCACTAGTCTGGACACTTGATTCTGGATGTCGGTGTATTCCTAGAACGACAAAAAGACGCTGCTAATACACCGGTTTTTCTCTTGTACTCGTAGATGAATAGAACCGAAGAACTGCTATGCGAATTCGCAGTCTTTCCCTTACGGCCATTATGACATTTCTCACATCCATCTTCAAATATCGATGTTTTCTTGCTATTATCACTGTCTAAAAAAATATGATTATGCTATTAATCACAGTTTACTTCGGCTGTCTGGAATTTAAAACAAGATAAAAAATCTTCTTTCGTGTTCCTGACAAAATTAACTATGTTCAGAATGAATGAAATTCAGAGCACAATATGATAAAACCTTGTTATTATCATGTTGATGACTACTTTTGCAATGACGTTCCACTTCTCGCTAGCTTCCACCTTAGCAAGCCTGAGCAGGATAATGCTAAGTTATTAGTATTACAATCATATTCAATCAAAAATAATAATAATATCAAAAATAATAATAGTAATACTTATAATAAAAATTAATATGCTTCTGTGCTTTCTTAGACACAATTCTCATAACCACTCTCAGCATCATCAGCTGATAAAATCAGACTCATCATCATCACCACAATCATTGTGGCCAGAAACCCGCTACACGATAACAAAGTAGTGGCTGCAATATGCACACTTGCCTGTCTGTCTGCCCGGTCGGTACCACTGCCCCGGTGGCCGGTCACTGCATAATGCAAACAGCGCCGGACAGCCCTGGGCCTATTTTTAGCGACACTATTTAAAATCATCCCGCTAACTGCAGTCATTGCAAGCAGTTAGTGGTGGAAGAGGCGTCTTCATAATTTGTTGTCGCCGTATTTTTGCGTTTTTTGTGCGCTCTTCTGTCTCTCTCTCTCTTGCATGCATTTATTTTTCGATGGGATAATTTTAGTCCAGACACACCTGGGCTTGCATCTGCTTGTTGGGGAAGCATTTTTTTATGATCGTTTGTCACAGTAAATACGGGCAATTGGCCTCAGGAGAAATCAGCTGGGGGGGCTCAGAGGGTGGCAGAGTTGTTGTCAATAGCCATCAGTTTCTATCGGTGATTTACGCTTCATTACACTGGCGGGCGTTTTAACCTCACACACTGGACGGAAGAAATGTGTAAATCAAAAAGATGATTATAATTAATAATTACATAAAAAAAAAACAATATGGGATAGGTCGAGCGTTTGTGCACGTATGGGCAAAAATTCAACAAAACCACAAACAGTGTGCCTTGGTCATGGGGGATGTTTTAATGAAATTATTTTCCGTCCAGTATGCTGTACCATCATCCGGCAGTATCTATTAGATAAGGATTTTGTGGATTAAAAAGAAATGTTTTGTCTGTTGGGCGTAGAATTTCGAAGGTACGGCACATAAATAAAACTTGTATATTTTTTACGTTCTCACTTCATTGAGATTGAGGCTTGGTGATGATGAACACGGTCAGCTTTGCTTCCCCGGTATTCGTTCGGCAGTATATGGTAATGAAGCATGATAAGCGCCCGTCCGGGTAAGCATTAAATGTAACCGTGAACAAAAGCTTTCCGAGCACACACACACACACACACACACACACCAAGGTGCCTTTGCTGTCGCTATCGCTCAGATCCATCTGTCGCCGAAGTGGACGTTGCGATAATTCAAGATTTACTATTGCCATAACTATTTCCAAAACGCAAACGGCCCAGGGACACTTTAGAAATTAAAAACCACCGCCACCGTATCTGAGCTGTGCCGTGAATCCTCCAACTTTGCCAGCGGCAGGATCGACTGAAAGGACCTTCTGGCCTCATTTTTTGATAACCAAATAAAAAAGACACTACTGCGCCCCCCATTCACCTTCCTAGCACCGTCTGCCTCATTACATACCGTATGGGGGAATGTGTGGTGGTGGGTTGTTCGTTTTTTGTTCGGCTGCGTCCGGTCTTCCGCTCATGGTGTGGGGACCGTATTTTGACAAACTAATTCATTTCTTACCTAATTTATTAGCATATATGCACCCCATATGGACGCGGTGTGACGCACAGACTGGACGAGCGCTCGCTGCCTGCCCCATTCGCGTTTGCTTCAGCTCGCGACTTCAATTTGTTAATTAATCCTAATTTTATGAACTTTTATTATTCCTACCTTTTCCTTCCCCTTTCACCTCCTCGATATGGTGGCCGATGGTAGCGGATCTCAATCTGGTTTGTTAGATGGTCGGTTGGTTTTTATATCGTTTGTTCTGTTGTTTGCGCATATGTCTCTTCGGTACGTTTTGGGTCAGTTTTTTTACGATCATCAGATGTGTGCTTTTTGCTCACGTGTGTTTTCCTCTGTTTTTGGGTAATATTTATAAAAAAATGGTTTGGTACACAAAAACGCTCATTTAAACTACTGATAAATATTGTATTAAATTTAATTTTTTTTTTGCATTATAATAACATAAACATTTATTTAACACTTCTTTTGAGTATACCAGTTCAATATTATATAATCAAGTATATTTTTATCAAACATTGGTAACTTTCTGCGTTTTCTTACATGTTTATGTTTCTTACATAATATCCATATTTTTCCATTATATGAAGCGCTTTACCAAAAAAAATCTCTTAAAATGCATATGTTGTTGTGAAAACTTTCTTTACAATGATTACTGAAATGACAACTCCGTATTGTTGTTTACGATGATAACAATACTTTTATATTTTGTACAAACTAGAGTATTTTTTTGCTTTATTTTTTATTTTTTATTTTTGCTTTGGGTGGTTGCCCTATTAGGGGTCATTCCCGCTCTCGCATTTCTTGCCCGCTCTGACCGATAAACAAGGTCAGTAATAAATTAAAAAGTGTCAGTTTCGGACCCGCTATCGAAATAATTGATCTTTGAAACCATCGACTGCTCTCTCTCTCTCTTTCTCTCTCTTTCTCCTCTCACACACACGTACATCCACGACCATACACCTCCCCCTTTCTATCGCTTGATCACCCGAGACTTCCCCATCACTCTCTGGGGGAAAACTGTTACGTTCCTGTGCCGCACGAATCCTTTGCATCGATTTGGCGGTTTATACGCGCTACCAATCACCTGCCCCAGTTTGCTCCAGTTTATTGCTGGTCCCGAAGTGAACTGTCGCATTTGGCGAGGCAAGGTCCCTGGCCGGCCGGCAGGCAGACAGCCAGGCCACGATCGGCAGCATTGCGACGGTACGGAAGCAAAGGTGTTTATGATAAGTCGAGCGCTTTTCTTGAGCTGTGAGTTTCAGTTCTGTGATCGTGCGGCATAAAGCCGTCAGTAGTTTTATTATTCGATTTTAATTTATAAAGTGGCAATTCTTTTTTTTTTGCTTATTATTTATGAGGTAAGCTGATCTCACAGTAAAAGCGAATAGTGTGCGGCTGGGAGGGATGGGTTTGCAGCTTTTTGTTTCCCATTTTCATATTCAATTTATCTGTCGCTTTTTAATCGAACTAAACCCGCCTCGAAAAACAGCCCATATGACAGCGCGTCCATGCGCGCCAGTGGACGATCGTGCCAGGCGTTACGTGAGGCATAATCGGTTGCGGATGGGAACAGAGACCGTTCGTGGCGACCACGTGTCTACCTGGGCGTAGTGGTCTCTGGTGGGTTGAGAAAAAAGTGGTATTAAAATTTGGAAGTGTCCGTTCGTGGACAGACTGGCCAACTTGGCAGAAGGGCCAGAAGATAAAGCTTCAATATGGTGTAACTCGTTTTTCTGTTCGTTCTAGTGTATCATTTTTATTATGGCATTTTAAACTTATTTATGAACTTGTTAAACACAGTGCATCATTAATTCTACCGACTTTATTTTTTGCTTCTTCGTACGAGAAGCACGTTTTTCGTAAGGTGATAATGTGTGTCGGTTAATGCAAAAGCATACCGGACAACATTTCCAGATGCTTTTTCATCTGCTTTTTTACGTCTTAACAATTGTACTTTTTTTTACGTTAGCATCGTTCCGTACTTTTAATTGAATATTCATTTGCTAACGCATGTGTTTAGCGCAATCCCTTTCAGTACCGGCACGCACACACATTCACACACGACCACAAACAAGTGTTATTTGGTAGGATATCTTCAGTCGCGATGGATAGGTGATCGGTTGCGATCTTTAATTAAGATATTAAATGTATTAACATTCGTAGTGGCGAAGTCGATTGAGATGGTTTTAAATTGAAGGAAGCAAATTAAAACAAAAAAGAGCATAGCACTCGTTTTTATCATTTTGCCGTACATACACTCTCACTAAGTTAAGAAGCATAAACAAGCCGATAGATAAAAATGGCAAAATCAAGTGGAAGGAGTTTGTAATCCAAGTCGGATGCAGAGGAAACTGATAAATAATGAAGTAGTTAGCAAGTCGAAAGCACCACGCCAATCGATTGCCTTAGCTTGCCAAGCGAATAAGATGCCATCGCGGTTGTTTTTTTATGCCTTACGCATTGCACGCTTCGAACGCTTCGCTCTTCGGGCGAGGTGTCCGGCTGGCTTGGTCGAATGTATTAAATAATAATTATAAATTATGGAACAGCGAATAAAAAATGAGCCACATAAAAAGCAGACAACTCTCACTCCGTCCCAAGCGGGCATAAAAAGGGTTCAGGGAATACGGCCAAACATCCGTGTGCTGCCGCTGCCGTCCAGGAACGTCCATGTGCCGGAGCCCTGTGTAAAGGGAAAGAAAGTGAATCGATGCGCAGCGAGAGGATGAAAAACTCGCTAAACGTTTCATTACGCACATTCTTTTCATATTTCATCGCTGGGTACCGCTGGGGGCGCCTTGTACGAGGGAAGGTAAAATGATAAGAGAAAAAAAGGAAACCTGGAAAAAAGGTAGACATACAAACACACTGTAATTCTGCTGTGGGATCGACATTCTTGGCGGATGCGAATGCGGGCCGGAAGGCGGAATGCAAAATTGGTATGTTCGTGTTAATGTGCCAGCAACGGTCGCGGCGGAAGGTGACGATGATGAAATATGTTTCGATCAACTATTGACTTTCGGTCCGGTTGTTCGAGTGTGTGGCTGTAGTTTTGAAGGGCCAACCGGTAAGATAATTCGTTCCCATTCTGCTCGTACCGATTATATCCGCGCGATACAGTGGGGTGTTTGCAGCTTGCTGCTTGGGTAGGTGCAATCGATTATCGCAGGGTGCACAAGGAACCTGTGGATTAGCCGGTGTTGGGGCGTATCGGTTTGGCAATTTATTTATGGTACAGCTGCAGCTGTATGCTGCGCTGGTAGTAAATGTTGTAAAAATTAGGTGTTTAATTAAATTAAACTGTGTGTGCTGTATCTGTATGATGGAAATGGTCTGGCAGCGGGCCAGCTGGGTAAAGGTACAACATTTCATAATGTGTACAGTTAAGTCACACAAAGCTGCAAGCTTAAGTTAATGTTTTAGATACAGATACCTCAATAAGATAAATTTATATCCTAGAAAAACTTTTATGTACCATCTTTACGAGCTTATGGAGTATTTATATCCAATTCTTTCTGAAATCAAAAATACTCTAATGTTTTTGAATGTTGAACAAATGATGATTAGAGCTATAATATCTTATTTTGTTAAAGTAATATGTCAATGAAGTAATAATCATAAAAATGGTAAAAATGACAGGTTCTTGGCCTTATGTGGTACAACAATTATTGAGAATGGTTAACCGACAATCCTTAGCATAGCAGGCTTATCAATCCTACTTATGGGCAGCTCGACCCAAACGGAGTTATAATCTATGACAGGTCGTGCGACATGACGACTACTATAGCACGAGATCGGTTGTGTTTATAAAACAAAAATGTCAAAACTTTCATACCCAATCATAACAAAAATGTTAAAAAAACATTTTAAATGGTTTTTCCCGCATTTATGTTCAATTACTGATTTTTACAGCTTTTTTAAAACTACTGAAGCATATTATCAGCCGGTCTTGTAGGGCAGTCGTCAACACGTACGACTTAACTACATGCCCGTCATGGGTTCAAGCCCCAAATGGACCGTGCCGCCATACGTAGGACTGACTACCCCGCTATGGGGGGATCAATAAGTCACTGAAAGCCAAGCCCACGAGTAGTGGTACAGGCAGGCCTTGACCGACAACGGTTGTTGAGCCAAAAGAAGAAGAAGGAGAAGCATATTATCAATGATAATGAATGTTCATCAACAATTATGCTTTTTTAATTGAACGCAATAGCTTGCCTGCAGTTCAGGAGTGTAGCCTGGGACAACATATCTTCCCTCATGCTTAAATTTTTTTTTGGCATTTTGCGATGCCTTAAAATGAATGACTTAATTCATTTTAATATGTTGTTTTAAAATAATTTCTTCAAATTTATCAGACATAACAATTGTATGGAAATCAATCTGTATTTCAAACACATATTAACGATCGATTAATACGATCGAATCGAAGGCGCTAGGATTCATTCGGAATATTGTAGGACATAATAAAAAAGGTGTAGTGTTTGCAGTAGTGGTGGGTAAAGTTATGAAATATCCGGAGTCGACGCCGATCCGACTCCGAGAATTTTGGAACTGACTCCGGAAGATAGGTCCGACTAGCTTTATCCAGCCGACTGGAATAGTCTGGAGTCGTCCGGAATCGCCCGGATTCGTGCAGATTCGGATGCATCCAGAGTCATCCAGAGTCCTTGGAGGTGGAGTTGATCAGAGTTGGGGCTGTCCTAAGTCGGCCGGAGGTGACCAGTGCATTTTTTTGTGGTCAGGCATTTCATCTTCTACTCCGACTTCTGTTGACTGCGTTCGATTCAAAACGATATTCTTTGTAAGAAAGGCCTGCTTGAGAAGTGCACGCGCAAAATAAAGGAGGAACAAAAAAAAAACACCACAAAATGAAATGACTCCAGACATCTCCGGACGGCTCCGGACGGCTCCGAACGGCTCCTAACGTCTCCGAACGTCTCCAACTCCGGACGGAACTAGTGATCTTGATTTTGCTGGAGTCGGAATTGGACTATCCATAGCCAGATCAGAGTCAAATCACAGTTGCGGGTGTGCTCTAGAGAGCACGCCACTGGTTTGCAGATTTCTCTTTCATTCTAATTAAATATTTGGTCAGCTCATATCATATAACGTAAAACATAATTGTTAAACACCGTCCTGTGCATGCAATTGCGATCCTTGAGTTTTTTTTTATCAAAAAGATTCGGTTTTTACAGTTTTTTTTTGTAGACTATTCTGGGACAGTCTTTCCAAGTTACTAAGTGCCCAGAAGTCAAGACTGGTATTCCATTTTCTTCTTTTGCTAGTTTTATTTAAGTTTTCCTGTTAGTTATGGACCGGTTTTTACGTTCGACTTGATCATCTTGAATATTTGATGTTTTTAATATTCTTATATTAGACGACAATTTTCATGGAACGAACATTTGATCAGGATGTCACGTATGGTCGCCCTTGCATTTCTTGGACGTCAGTCTCACGTTCCTGAAACTTTCAATCATCAATAGACTTTCGCGATTATGATATCATTTTTGGCAATCAAATCATCTCAAAATGTTGTCAATCGTCTAAAACTAATACTACGTGTCGTTTCATACCGTTTAGCGATGAAATTCCTGCGTGACGATTCAGTTCATTACGTCTCTGGAAAAGTGAATTGACTTTCCTGCCCTCTTCTTGTTAGTTAGATACCATCGAATCAATGCATGCACGAATACACGGGACACCCGCATGCACTTTCGCTTTCATGCTACACACACACACACACGTCATCGATTTGTGTGTCCGCGCTTGTGGAGCGTGAGCTTTTGCCACGTTCTGCCACACGGATGCCACACAACCGCCAATACTGACAGCTCTCGTTTCCCCTGTTTTTTTCTGGTTTGTTTTTTTCACCTTTTCCCTCAATGACCCACTGGCCGATACGCTAAAACGGCTGGCAAATCTCATCGCTGCACTCACCATCATCCCTCCTCCTTGCTCCTGCTGGGAAAAGAAGTACCACGCAACAACGTGTCCAATGGCACACGAATGAAAACCGTGCCGTCGTCCGCCTGCTAATGACGGGGCAAAAGTCGGTGTGACACGAATGTCACACTGCCGCCAAGTCTCGGGCTGATGTGTGTGTGCTGTGTCTGTCGACCTTTCCGGCTCGTGCCGAAGTGGTGCAGTGGCGGGTGTGTGGAATGGGTGTCTGTGTGTATGTGGCTGTGGCAAAAATTGTGAATGAACCGTCACGAACCGGGGTGGTTTCGTCCGTGTTTTCCGTACTTTAATCTGCCACGTCTGCCTCCCAGCCCTCCCCGTAGGCCACCCAGACTGTTGGAGAGTACGGCGGGTACTCTGTAGTACACGGAGTGATGAAAAGATTCGACCTTGAACCATATTTCGTTTCCTCGGCTGTGTTTGTCTCTGTGTGTGTAGCAAAGGGAGCGGTGTAGCTGGTGTAGTGGGCGAAGGTATGATTGGCCTTTTTCGTGCCGAACGTGCGCCATCGCGGTTTTGCTCGAGCAGAGGAGTGTCCTGACATCGACCCGCCAGCACCACAACACCTCAGCGAGACAAGTTTCATCCGGTTTATGTGCAAGGGGGCGGGCGGGATGTGTCCGGGATACGTTTTCAGCGGGGGAGCATGCTGAAGGCGGAAGTCGCCGGCAACGCGAACGTGCTGAAAAGCCGGACGGAAGAGAAAGCCCCGTACAGAGAGGCGGACGAAACGGCGAGACACCAACTAACCCGAGCCCCCGTTTTTCGTTCCTGTTCAGAAATTTAATGAAATCGATGACTGTCTCGCCCACCAGACTGAGGCTCTGAAGTAGTGACCAGCAGCAGCAGGCAAAGGGGTTTTGCAGACAAACATCCTCCAACCGTTAGCCGGAGAGCATCCATGTGTGCTTACCGTTGTTCTTCTTATTGTGGTTTTGATCCGTGTTCTGCATATAACATACATGTGGGTGAATGTTTGCGGGCGGCGGGTGGAGTTTTCGGACCGACGGGGGCCGGGAAGGAAGAAGTTCTGAGGGACTGCTGGGTGCGTGCACTGGTTCCGCAATGACGCGCGGGAGACAACAGACTTCAAGGACACGCAGCAGTTCGATTTGAAGAGCAAAGAAAAAAAAGAAAGAAGTAAGGTTGACCCACCGTTACCTGACGAACGAACGCCGTCCTTAGCTCCTCTTATCCTTGACCGAGCGAAAGCCCCTCCTGCCCCCTGATTGCGCCCATAAGGGAGCACGAAAAGTATAATGCATGCTGCCGCACATATTAACTAAGAAAAGCTAAGAAAGCGCTCGACCGGGACCGGGGAGTCGCGCGTGTTCCGTGATTCGGCGTTGCGTTACGTACCTTCTACCTCGGCTCTCTTCCCTAACTACCGCCTTCGCGGGTTTGTTTTGCCTTCGCCAATTTCTTCTGGGGGTGTCTTCGATAATGTTGGCCCTGGTCGTGGCCAGTTTGTCAGTTGCAGCCCCCCCGCGCGCACACACACACACGCTCGACACGGGACACGTTTTCCCCGGGCAAACGGTCGGTACGTGAAAGACATTCATTCGGCCCGCTGCCCTGTTGATGTCCTGTGTCTGGGTTTGCTCAATGGTTGGGACCTGGGAAGGGGAAGGTACCGAAAAGGGAAGATGCCTGTCGATATGACGGCATGACGGTTGCATCCTAATTTTTGTTATAATTCCAATCATGCGCCACGTCGTCGCGTGAGGAGCACACGCTCCTCACGATCACGTTTTGGCTTGGGCGGAAGTGTATTTGGTGTGGGACCTGTTCTGGTTGCTTGCTGTGTGTGTGTTTTTTTTCTTCTTGAGGTTGGTTCGTTCAATAGTGGAACAGGTTCCATTTTCGAGGCACATCAATGGAAGGTTTTCTTCAGTGCTTGAGAGCAAAGGCCTTGAAATGGTGGCGGTGTACGTGTAATTATTGGTTGATCGGGGTCTGGGAGTGCTGCACGTGCGACGGACATGTTTCGGCATTTTTTTTTTCTTTGAGGGAGGGTGCGATTCGTAGGGTTAAAGACATCACGAGGTGTCGGCAACTGATGGTGATGGAGGTCAAACGGAGAACATCATCAGCTGTGTGTAAACCTGAAGATGGACGTGTGTGGGGCTGGTATATGTGTTTAACTCTTGCTGTTGGGCTTTCGGTTTCTTTAGAATATATCCTGAAACATCTGCAACAAAACTTAATTAAATGCGCTTGGTTGTTTGTACAAAATAGGATGTAAATGAAAAATATCCCACTAAAGACCAAAAGGAGCTGTGCGGTACCTACTATCAACTGCACTCTGTAACTCTGTATCCTCAGTTGCAAACGATGTTCGTCGTTCAGAGTCGTCGTTCCACAGCCTCTGAACTCTGCCTCCAACCCAACTTCTCCGAGGGCATCCCTTTATCTTGGAGCCTTAAGGCTTGGAGGGTTTGGGACGATTTGGCTGCCGGAAGTTTTACGGTCTCCTTCTCTGACAGGGTAGCCCAACACGTGAGACACGGTATATACTGTGCAGGGCCGTGGTTTGCATACTAATGGACCTAATCTAATCAAGCTGCGCTGTACGGGCTACCCTTTACCCCGCCAGATCGGTTACCTTCTACCTTTTCGCAGATGGCGTTTGTCCGTAGACTACGGATTGGTGTGTCAGAAAGGCAGGTAAAGTTGATATCTCTCAATATTTCTTTCTCGTTCTCTCTTCTCTCTATCTCTCTCACACACCCTGGAGAAAGACATCATTACATCCTTCTTCACGGTGTCGTATACCGGCGGAAAACCACCTTACGATTCCGTTGAATGATTTCCGCGTAAGCAACCTGCTTCTTACCTACTCCTACTCCGCTACGCCGTTATCACAAGCGGTACAGGTCATGCGCATTTCCCGTGGACCGATAAATGGACAACAGTGTCTATACCTCTTCCCCGCGTGAATGGTTCAATGGTGGTGGCCACAACAGACGCACACGCTCACTCACATGCCGGCAACACTGTCGTGTTGTGGTGCACTCTTTAGGACTCTCGTCTATTTCTTCCTGGAGCATTTTGGAGGAGCCTAGCGTATGCTCACCCAGAATTCTTCGCGTGAGTTACTTTGCAAGGTGTCCGCAATAGGGGAAGCAGAAGTGAAGCTTTCTCAGAGCGAGCGAATATCTTCCGAATGGTACTGAGATGAGGTTTTTCTAATATAGCCTGCATCACATGTGTGTGTGTATTTGTATTTGTGTATTTTTGTGGCTGAGAAGGACATCGTCGTCCGTTTTTTCCATGTCCACATTCTTCTAAAACTCAAACCTTTGGCGTCCATCCCGGATCGAGTGTGCGTCTTGCGGCGGAAGCGCCTAACCAAAGTCTACGCGTCTGTAGTCTATGTGGCAGTGGCGTGTGGTGTTAATTGCCCGATATCGATGGTTCGATTTTAATTAGCTCAGAAGTGCTGTTGCGCGGCTAACCATAATCGTCTGGTACAATTGAATACCGGCACTTGATCTGGCAGCCAATCAGTGGGATTTGGTTTTTGTTCCAGCTCCTTGCGGCAACCCTTTTGGGTGGTAAGCTGTAACAAAAAATCTGTGGACATTGGTTGTGCGTTTGGGACTGCTGTCGTTCGCTCCGTACTGTGTGTGTGCTAGCAGTGAGTGGGTAAAAGTGACCACCGGCCGTCATCATTTCTTGGTTGAAGAGTGGTTGAATTTTCGCACTCCGTTGGGTTTTGCCGCCGCCGCAGCACCATTCAATTCCCGTGTCAATTTGGCGCTAGCACCGACCCATACGGCGGTCAGATAGGGTATTGGCGCATCGGACAGCACAGACAAAAACAAAAAAAAAACGCGGCACGATGTGGGGCTACGGAATTTATGGCTTTGATATGGCGTACGCCGGCAACACCAACGGCACCGGTAAGTACACACACACACAGGCTGATCGTCGTCGTGTGGCCATTGAAATCAAATCGTTGGTGTCTCCGGGAGGTGTCGGCTACCGGTCCCGGGTGCTTTTGATGTGACAGTTGCGGTTGGTGGCGTGTGAAAATGATTCCAGGATTTCTAGAGGTCGATTCGTTTCGGGGTACTGCCTACATTTGCATGTACGAATGGGGATGAATTGAGAAATTGTAGTGCATTCCAGTGAGAAAGCGTTCAAAGCTGGCGATGGAAGGTGGATTTTAATTTTCCCTTTATTTATTTTGCTCTTTTCTTTCTCTATTTTCAGTGGCTGACCACACTCAAGTGGTCGCGCAGCAGAAGCGTCGTTTGGAAGGGACTAGCGCGGGGTAAGTGTGTTACGATTGTTTGCCCTCTCCTTTGCAAAAACCAAATCATCATCAACCACAGAACGGCAAACTTACTGCTGTGACTTAATGTTACGTGGGGGGGATTAATCCCATGGGACAATTTTAACCTATCAGTGTTTGCGTATTGTAAAACAACCATTAACAGAACTTTCAATTTGAGGGTCAATTTTTCTCCCTTCAATTTATCTAACCAGCCTGAAGGGAAAGAGGGTCAATTTGGGATCAATTTTCGATTGGAATATTCAAAGAAGTTTCAACGTCCTGTTGAATGTCGTCGTTCGTATTACCGCGCCCGTGAGGGTTCGATAATCGTTCCCTGGAACGATTGCACATAGCACACATAGCAAAGCCGCAATAGTTCTGTGTCCGCTGCACACAGCTGAGACAGGAGACGTGTTGCTGTTTGGTGTAAATAAAATCAATAAAAATTTAAATAGAATTCAATAGATGCTGCTGCTACCACACCGTTTCCGTTTTCGATTGCGGGAACGATGCATTCTCCTCAGGGATCGGAAACCGGTCGTTACAACGGACACGGGACACCTGCGGCGAAGATGCTGGTGTTGATTTCCATTTTCTTGCACATTTTTTCTCCGTTCAGCCGTTGTGGTCGCTCCTTGTACGGTTGTACGGAGGCGGTTTTGCGGATTGGAAATGATATTTTTGTTCCTTGGTTGAGGCTTTTCGCTTGTGTACAGTGAAGGTTGAAATATCCAGCCATGGTGAATGCGATTTTTTGCTTTCGTAGATGATTTATTCAACTGGATAGCATTTTCCTACAATGTCGATTCTTGAAATTCTGTTGTATAGAGTTTGATAGATCTATTGAAAATGTTAAACTCTTCATACAAAACCACGCATTAAATAAGCATCGTTCAGCTAAACTCATTTTTGATCACTTATCCATCGTTCTAACTTAAACCAATAAAATGGATCAATTAAATTGCGGAAATAAGAACGATGTAACTCATTTTTTTTAAATGTTTTTTATACAATTTTTCAATGTTAACAAATCATTTTGCTTATAAAGCTGTATGACGAACCTTTGGAAAAATTAGGTATGTTAAAATGTCTTATTCAACCATGCGTCTCCATGAAAATCGGAATCTCTGCACGATTTCCAACCACTTTTCATCACTACTGGCCAACACTCGAATTGCATTCCTATGCCAATTGCCAATTCTGGTGCTGGAAGGCATCGTATCCTGCACCAGTCCTCCCAGACCTGTAATCGATTCAATCCCGTTTTCATTTCGTCCTTTTTTACGGCTATCTACCCTGCAGAAACCGATTTGAAGTATTTCATCGGTCCACAAAATTCCGATTGCCATCATTTCATATGTGCTTACTAGTGCAGTTCCCTGCTGGGTGGTTCGTCGTCGTGTAATGGCAAACCTACCAGCAAGGATGCTACCCGCTCTTTGGTGGTTGCATTCGCAAGAATTCGATTACTGGTGTAGCTGTGCTCTGTGCTCTTTGCTTTATCTACTATTTGTTTTTTGCTATGTGTGCCCTTTCTGCCTTCTACCTCCCGGAGGTGCTTTGCTGGCAGTGTACATAGTGGAGAAATTACAAAACTTTCAGCACCTGCCACGCCAAAACAGTGGCCGTTTGGATATACAACGGTGTCAAAAAAGAAAGAAATCAAAGCCGCTCACCTTTTGGGGCATATTGGGGTAAGACAGGAAGCTACAAAATAGAGCTCCGGCTTGCAAGCGCAAACTGTGCCAGTAAATAAGGAAGGAACCCCGAAAAATCATAAACGAGGTGGCACAGGCACACATTGAGTTACTGCCAACTGGGGCAGAATCCACTACGACGTGGAATTAAATCGAATCGAACAGAAAGACGGACAGCGGAACAGTTTGCTATTGCTATTGTGGAATCGTGTTTTCACCGTTCGAGGTAAAAATACAGCCCGCGATGGTCTGGTGGTAGCGATGGCAGGAACAGACTGTTTGCTAGGGACGGCTCGTCTTCCCGCAAACAGACTGCAAAGTGTGGTTGTGTCTCGGGCGTGGTAGTAACGACTATTGCACACCAACCACATCTTGATCTGTGTTTTCCGTTCCTTGTCACATACAATCGGCACTGGCGTGTGGAGAAGCATCTTCGTCCCGGCATTGGCACCGTGGGTGATAATACCATAGTTTACGCTTGGCCCTGTGCACCATCCTGACACCGACTCGCCCTCCTCCCGGCATCGGTGGTAACGGGTGTTCCGAACAGTACGTCCTTGGCACTTTGGCCAGGCTTTTGTGTGTTGAGCTATTACCTCGGCGTTCATCCTTCTGCCTTCCAAACCCTTCAAACGCTACTGCTGCTGTTGCTGCTGTGTGGAGCCTCACCAACCATTATCGTTCTGTTTTGTCGTTGTTTTTATATCGGGCAATAACGATTCTTTGTCTTTATGTGCATTTTCCTCTTCGCTTCCGCCTGCTTTTCGTATCATCATTTCGATCTACTCGGACCAACAGTACTGGCGGGGTCGGTTGCAGAAGGGGGCAGCGCAGTGTTTGAATCATTACAGGCGCAAGGAGCCAAATGGTTAAGTGTCCACCGCTACGCCACTATGCTGTCATATCGCGCAGTTTTACCGGGCACGGCAAGATGTTTGTGGGGTAAAGGTACACTTTTTTCGCCACCTTCTGAGAGTGCCCTTACTCTATAGCATTTTCTTTTTGTTGGGTGACGGAACAGAGGGAGCTGCTGCTGATGATGATGGTGGGCGATAACTGGTTCTGCGTATTTACTCAGGTCCGGCATACTTTTTCCGTTGTGGCGACGGCTTTTTCAAGTATATTACCTTGCGTCTGGGGCGTTTGTTTTGTTTGCGCTAGTAAACGGCAGTGAGATGGGCGTAGAATGGTAGCGCAAGGAGGGAGTGCTGGGAGAGTGTTGACAATGTGTCCAGCGGAGAAGTAAGTAGCAGCAGTGTTAGTGGTTTGTGTCATCTCACTTAAGGTTTACTAAGAGGATGTTTGTCCGTGTCAATGTTGCCCGGGGTACGAGGATACGAGTTAATCATTGGAATGATTTTTGCTGTGCTTTGAACGTTTTTCAGGAGTTCCAGCTTTGGTTTGAATTTTCTGTAATCTCTATGTGTGTTGCTACTTATTACTGTTAACGTGGATTTTGAAATAAAGTTCAATATTGCACCGAAATTATCTATTCGGTTTGTGGCATCTTTCTAGCTCTGTCTCTTTCCTTATTATATATCTCTCTATTTTCCATTTGCAAGGCTGCTCACTTTGCACCATGTTCAGCTACCAACAAGTCCTCCCTTCAGTTGATCCAAACAAAAAAAACTCAACCGTACTCGGACGAGTAACACGCTGCCGATAGATAGTGCCGTGTCGTAGTTACAGAAAAGTAGAAAAATTCCCATAACACACCACCGTGCCACATGTTACGGACATCGTCCTTTGCTCGGGGCTCGAGAGCAGCCATCACTGCGCATGTCACGCATGTGTGCGACCGAGAGCCGGCTGGAACACAGCACCGTATGCTCTCCGTCAGCGTCAGGACCGTGTGGCGATGTTCAATTCTCACCTATTTGGCTGGAGCTTTTCATCACCGTTGGTTGTTCTTTCACCTTTCTCCGGCGCGATACCCAGACAAAGGAAAGAAGAAATTGAGCGAGTGTGAACCGCCGAGAGAGTGAAATGTGTAACTCACGGCATTTGCCCCGGAGGGGAAAACTTCTCACCAGGGCAGCGCGCGTGTATTATTATTATTGGAATTGCAAACAAAAAATACATATTTTCCAACTCGTGCCCCTCGGGCTGTACCGTCCCTTTCCGATCTGCTGCGATCCGTGTGGCGAGGTTCTATTTTCTCTATTGCCCACCCGGCGAACCCGGGAAAGGGATGAAAAAGGGCAAACGCGCGGTTGATGGTAGACAATCGCACACCCACAACCTTACCGAACGGTGTTTTACATCGGAACGGTAGAAATGCTGCTGCGCTTAAGGGCGAGTTTACTAACACCCATCCAGATCAACGCCTACCTGCCTTGCCTTCTACCACAAGTACTGTTTTGGTGTTGGTGCTGTGGGATGCAGTGGGAAACGAGCCATCGTTGGACGGGGTTTAGCTGCAGCCGGATAAAGGATAATGTACGGGAGGAATGGGCATGATAGTGTAAGCTTTAGCTTTTTCTTGTTTTTCGACGCAAGCAGATGCTTTACCCTCCGTTACCATGAGGATGCGTTTATCAGCATGTGTGTGGAGAGTGTATGAAACCAGGACACTCTAGCGGTCGTGGTTGTCGGTGGTATGCTAGATTTTGTTGTTGTGGACCGTTTTTTGCAGCACGGTGCTAAATCCATACTGCGGAAGGCTGGTAACCTGTCATGCGTGTGAGGTTGTCTTTAAAATTTGTTGAAGACAATAGTTTAATTTCATATCAATCATAGTCCTTGTAGTATATTTATTATTACTATAATCGAGCATTATTCGGATGTTATAAAATTTATAACAAACCATATGTCAACTTTTTCTATACATTTTTTGTAGGCTGTTTTTAATCCTTACGCCCAGTTCTATGAAAATATTGCAGGAAACTGTTAATTGAGAGCAAGAGAAACATTTCAGTTTGTTGCAGGAATATTTTCGTACGGTTTTCCAAATCAAAACAGCTACGAAATAATAATACCAACTTAAATTAAAGTTTACTTTAAGGACAAACATGTACAGTGTTTGTACGTACACGTACGTACAAACAGTGTTTGAAATAAATATGAAAATCTGAACATGGTGCTATTCAGTGGCGGGTTCACAGTGCGTGAGCCCTAAGCAGTACGAATTGTTGAGTTCCTCTGCACTGGATTACCTGGGAGTACCCGGTATACGTCTTCGATAATGTAACATTTCAATTTAAATTTTGCTGCTGCCGGGGGGGGGGGGGGGGGGTGTTCAGTAGTGATGGGCGGGTCGACCCGAACCTATCAGGTCGGAGCCATCCGTAAGCGACCCGGAGTCGTTCGAGTCGACCCGAAAGGTACAAGTTGGTGCAGTGGGTGCAACGACTCCGGTAGGTGCGAGAAAGCATAAGCGACTCCGACCCGTTGGTGCAGCGAGTTCGGGTCGGGTCGGGCCACGGTAGGTTCAGTTTGCCACGGTAGGTTCAAAACCGACCCGCGAGTGCAATGAGTTCGGGTCGACCCGATAGATCAGTAGGTGCGAGAAAGCATAAGCGACTACGACCCGTTGGTGCAGCGAGTTCGGGTCGGGTCGAGTCAAGGTAGGTTCAATACCCGACCCGAACTCGCTGCACCAACGGGTCGGAGTCGCTTATGCTTTCTCGCACCTACTGATCTATCGGGTCGACCCGAACTCGCTGCACCCTCGGGTCAAACTGAACCTACCGTGGCCCGACCCGACCCGAACTCGCTGCACCAACGGGTCGGAATCGCTTATGCTTTCTCGCACCTACTGATCTATCGGGTCGACCCGAACTCATTGCACTCGCGGGTCGGTTTTGATTCCGACTCCGACCTAGCGCACCCGCTGCACCCACGGGTCGGAATCGATTCCGGCTGGCTCGCACCCGATTCCGGGTCGGGTCGTGAAATGAATCGTTTGACCCAACACTAGTGTTCAGAGTTCGTCTAGGACGGAATCCCAACGTCCATCATCCACGGGGCCCTCCTTGCTAATACAGTGCCATAATCTATCAACTGTTAAGGATGCTGAACTAAAGATACGTGGGGTACCTCATCGACGGGCCCCCCGCAATTGCTTACTTTGCTTACCGTTAAAATCGCCATTGGTGCTATTGAACTAATGTTGCCGCTTATTACTTTTATAAATCCAGGCCTTGGGATTGGTAACAAACTGGTGCAATTGGAACGATTTCAATGTATAATATTTTCGTATCTTCAAACATTGGTACATAGAAAATGCTATACCATTTTGAATGAATCACTAATCTTATTTTTTTCTTAATTTTAAATCTCGCAATAAGTGACTAAAACTACAAAATGTTATGAAAAACATAATGCAACAGTTATTCAGAAATATCCTCAACATAACGTAAACCGACGAATGATCCCAATAGTCAAACATAAGAGTAATGAAATAAGAAATCAAACAACGCCAAGATGCTTGACACACCAGGTGATTGACATTAGCAGTTGTTAAACATTGTCTTTTAACATTTTGGGCTATAATACCTAAAATAGTTTTCAAAAGAGTGGACCATGTCTTACAACTAATGTCTTGTGATTAATTATTGAAGAAATAGTCTGAGCTAAAACTTAAAATAACAAATATTTGTGTTGATCTGTCTTAAAATAGACGGATTACAACACTTCATCCCAAAATGCTTCAAGCTGATAAAATTTATTGTTTCCCGAAAAGATGTTTCAACTTTATCATGAATTATGCACTAAATCAATAAAAAAAAATGGAAGTAATTTAATTAGCTGCAACATTCGCAAGTAAAACCTAGAGGGCACAACAAAAGAAGCAGAACAAAGGTGTACAAGTAGCGTTTTTCCAGCGAAAAGGCTTCAAATAATTGACAGCGGTTCATACATACCACCCTAAGATATCTATCACGCGATAAGAAATCACCCTAACCGAAAGTGACAGCAACTGACGGTTCCAGTAAATAGGTCGCACGGGCTGACGGAAACTCAACGAAAATCAGCATCCTGCAGGATGTAGCTGGCGAGAAAAATCCCTCACATGTATGGAGACGGCTAACATTCTTACCAGCATCGTGATGCCAATTATGGACGTCTATCTCCGCGTGTCCGTGCCTCTACCCGTGTGTAGGATAGTGACAGAGGTTAGCTTACTGCATTACCTACCGGCGGTCCCCCAACCGTCAATCCCTCTCAGCAACGGTGGCAGTACGCTTGAAAGGTCGGGGCAAGCGCCGCCGCTATGTCAATGAGATATGCGCGGCCTTTCATCGCAACTACTCTCGGGACAATATAGACGAAGGATCGATAGGTATTTCACATTCAAACCATGCAAAGCATCGTAAACTCTGTCATTCGCTTACGAGATTGAGTTTTCTTCCCGGGCGCATTAAATCCATGCGTATGTATGCACACACACATACACACAAACACACATATGAAACACACACACACATAGAAAGACCAATTCACTTGCAAAAAAATGCTGCATCAACTGGAATGTCTTAGATTTGCTTCAAGGATCCTTTCGCTCTCGGGGTACTTTCATCAGCGCGCGGTGTCTCCAATGTCTCGCTGTCTCTTTCTTTTGAATGCGAGCTTCCTGCGGATTGTTCTGACGTTTGCTGATTAGTATAATTTTGCTCGCAAGGAATGAATGGCAAGCGAAAAAAGGGGCGAGAGTGTGGGCATTTCGTGTTAGAAATTTATTGTACCAAGTGTGTTGAATATGCAAAAGTTGTATGTACTACCGTACACCGCAGCCCCAGAGACAATGCCCGTAAGAGTCTCACTCAATACCAAGCCAAGTTTTTTTACATCTTTTTAATCCATGCTGTTTGCTTTTTACAGGGTTGATTTTACATTTACACGCAAGTTTGTATAATCTCTCGACTTTATTTTGATAAATTTTGGGCAGAAGTTACTTAGATGGAGGTTTATTTTATGTCGCATTTCCGTTCAATGAGCCAGACCCCCGTATGATTCTACGTAGACTTAAAGACGCCTGCAGAAACAAATTTGCGGACTGCGGTGATCGTAAAATAAAGAAATTGCATAATATACTTTTTTACGACCCCCTCCCTGAGGAGATAATCCAGCACAACCGTTTTGGAAGGGATCCAGATTTCAGGCAGATGAAACGACGCATAATGAAGTGAGAGTGTATTACAATTGAATTTTCCAATTAGAAGTATCATTGGAGCGACTGCCGTATCAATTACACATTTTATGGTGAATCAAGTGTTGGTCTGCCGCGCCTGTACCGGAGAACCGTATGATTGGGTCCATTAATTATACTCTTGATTGAACGCCGAACGGTTCGGTCCGATGGATCGAATTTCCCCATGACCGCGTGCGTTACACGTGGTGTGCGCTCTAGAAACGACGCTCCACAACACAACGTTTTGGCCCGTCGTGCACTTTTACGTTTTGTTCCTGCCTCACGAACAAATCAATCATCACGGCTGTCAGTGGCGCTCGTTCGCTGTTCAGTCTCCTTCGAATCGGTTCCAAGCTCGGGGAACCGTTTCCGTTCGTTCATCCATCAATAAACGAAGATAGGTTACACCTGGTGGCTTGTTTGTGTGCGCCATTGGTGCTCTACATACGGCGGTGGTCCGTTCATTCCCGGTCACACGGTGTCACTGAGACGGGGTCAGCCGTATATCGCATCGCATTATAGTGTGCCGGTGGTAAGCATTTAGCTCCTAATCTTAACAAGCAATCAAGCACCATGTAACATGGGTTTAAGGGGGAGAGTGAGCGAGTGCACACAGACACTCATATGTTCCGAGACTAGCTGTCTATGATAGTGGGAAGCTAATTGCCGCGAAAGGAATAACCTCCAACGTAACTCGTGTATGTGTGTGATCCATAAGGTTGTGCATGTAATGAGAATACGGTATTGGATATTGGAGACTTTGATCGGAGGGAAGGATATTGGGTTGCTTGCTTGTCTCTCCTCTACTGCTAACGGTTGTAATGAAGACCTCGTGGCGCTTCTTGGTTGGGCGCTTCGACATACCGGAACGAAACGTACACAATAATGCTTTGTCTGATGCGTGCCTCAATGACAAACTGCCTCAAAGTGTTTCGTTAGGTTTTTTTGGGATTTTGACCACTTTTTTCTTTGGCCCTTCGCCCGGAGAGGGTGCCAATCAATTAATCATTTTTGGTGCCTCCCACCCAAACGTGAAGTAGAATATCTTTCTCCCTGCTTGATGTAAATAAACACCCGTATTGGGATAGTTTGCCTCTCTGTGGAGCGCGTGTAGGCCCAATTCCATTTCCAACGGTACATTCAAGCCATGATACTAGCTCCTTCTCCTGTAAGCGTTTATTTCCGAGGTGCATCGTGTGATGAGCTGCCCCGTTAAAAAGGATCCACTTCGCTCATTTGAAAGCATTAAACGGTGTTGTAATCGATTGTTATTAATGAACCATAGCCCATAGCTGAGCATTTGCGGATACAGGAAGGAGGACAGAAATCGTTTTTTGGTAGGTTTGCGTAGAGCGCTTTGTTGGTTTTGACGTTGTTTTGTATTGTTTTTTTTTTCATAGTTTACGGCTAGGCGCGCTTGTTGGTCATGGTCTCTGCCCCGCCGTCTGTGGGCTGTGTCTGGTAGGAATTTCTCAATATTTCAAAGGAGTGTGTTCGCTTTTTTCACACAACCTATAGGGTGCGAAGAACCGAGCAGAGACGTGGACGCGAAAAAGCCAGTTGTTGTATTGTGAGTCTAATATTTTGCTGTTTTTATTTTTGCTTTCTGATACCAGTTCCCTAGTTTGATGCCTTGTGATGATTGATAGAGTTCTGGATGGGTTCGTTTTAGGGGGGGTGGAGAGTTTTTTTTATTAGGTATCGTTGCTAGGGTTAGCGGCTCCCTCCATTTTCGATTCCAACTAGGGAGTTTTCCACCCGGGGCTGGAGTTGTTGGGGTGGTGGAAATGGGTTTGCATTCGTCCTAGAAGAAAAGGAGCTAACCATTTCTTGAACAGTTCTTTCGGTTGGTTCGGTTTGCGCTAGGAACGAGCGGGAACCTTCCACTGGCAAAAGAGGGCAGACGATTTAT
Organism: Anopheles coluzzii; assembly: GCF_943734685.1. Classification (NCBI taxonomy): domain Eukaryota; kingdom Metazoa; phylum Arthropoda; class Insecta; order Diptera; family Culicidae; genus Anopheles; species Anopheles coluzzii. Next base: position 41,642,950 of record NC_064671.1, on the reverse strand, counting down.
GCGTACACAATGCCACCGGCCAACACCGTACAGAGCCTGCTTGCGGAAGTTCTCATCGTTCCGGTGTGGAAAGCAACAGCAAGTAGGTCTGCAATTCGCACAGACCCCGAGAAATTGCGTATGGTGTCAAAATGGCTGAAAATAGCTGCATAATTAAGTTGCGTATAAATTGCGTACACGTTGGGGTGTGTGAGCCAGGAGAGTGAGCTCAAACCCTGTCGAAACGACCCGGGTGCGTAAGTCCCGGTACCGGTACAAAATGCGGGTCAAACAAGGCTGTGTGTGTGTATTCGAAAATGTGTTCTGTATGTTTAGCAAATGATTGAACGTTTCCGATTGTGTGGCAATTGGAGGAAATACAGTGGCACGGTTTAGATGCTTTTCAAGATTTGCGCCATCGGGAATCCCTTATCCGTTTGGATTTTCTGCTCCACCGCACAGCACTGCCTGTGTTGGGTTATCTGTAGTCCTGGAGGCGCTCGAAAATCGAACCAAAATGTGCAGTTGATAGGTTTGAGTGATTGATAATTTCTTACCCCGGAGGTTCGGCTAGCTTGGTTATAATCCCGGGATCCGTCTTCCTTCTGCCTTCAGGTCTAATTGATTGGTGTCCGTATGTGTACCGCTCTCGGGAGTCAATCAATTCCTTAAGCGAAGGCTGCGTTTGACGACCATTGGCCAATAAATTATGGCCCTGCAGTACCATATGGTGCGTCGTGTGTGTGTGATTATGCTGTACCTATTAAATGTTCGATGCGTTGGGAATGAAGAAATTGTTGGCATTTTCATTTCCTCATTCGGAAGTTTGTTTGATCGTGCAGAGTGGTTTCAAATTACACGGAAATGATGAGTTTCTCTATTGTTTCTTTTTATGTTACAATGCTTCCCATTCAACTCTTTTCTTTTTATGTTCTTTTTGTCCTTGTTGGTGGAGTGAGGATGCTGTACGTAATTAGATGCATGGGAACCACATTTTCGTGGGATAATTTTCCAAGGATGAACAGATTCTGTTTGAGCAGTTATTGAAACGTATTTTACTATGGGAAACAGAGTATTCTTAGTCATCGCATCTTGTTTAGCGTTGTGTCATATCAAAACATATATATTTCTAAGATTCTAGCTGGTATGTTTAGATATTGTCCCAAGAATATCATCTTTCTGGATTGCGACTTCAAATGAGTTAACCACGACTCATTGTAGTATTAACAAGGCTGATATGAAAATACAACTCAATGATCGGCATAGACTAATCGTAGGAAAACGTGAAGCTTATAACCTATATAACCTTTTACATAATTGTAACATAATCCGGTAAACTGTTGATCCTCTCCACTTATTGGTATTATCATTACGCTGAATATATTCATCTCCTCTCAAGTGGCGAAAGAGGCCAATCTGCACAAAGTCTGTTTAAAAATAAACAACAACAAAATCATCTCCAAAAACTTAATGTGAGTTACGACCTCTTGGGCAATTTCCGCTTAAAACATTATTTGAAAAAGTCAATATATTTCAAACCCTATTAAGTCTAATTCGCTTATCTTCGTAAGTGTAAATAAAATGAATACAGGCATTATACGATCCTGTAATATGATCCTTCCATGTGAAGCAATTTCTCATGGATTCCAGATGCGGGCACAGGCTGAGACGGTTCATCAAATGCTGTACACAAACATTAAAAATCCGAACTCAAAGTTTTTTGTCTCATTTTTTATGTTCGTTTTTTTCCCAATTTACATATCATCAATTTTTCCCGCTCGTTGCCAGTGAAAAAAAAACACACAATTCCACCCAATTTCGTGGAATGCCATCAGGCAACAAACAAGAATGTCCCGGCTTCCGACACGGTCGCGCGGTTGTATACATACCCCACACGGACCTAACACAGGATGTGGAAATGTAAACAATCGCCCAATAATCACTTCCCACCGGATCAGCGAATGATCGCAGTAAAAAAAGGGAAACATCACCGGTGTTTTGTTCTCACTCTCCACACCGTCCACACGCATGCTGCTGTGCGGCCAAATGAATATCCTGTTCAGGATATTCGCCCGTTTTTCCGGTTGATGAGGCTGCGTTCCACGAAGCCGCCATCGGTGGTTTGAATTCGGATTTTGGGTTGCGATACGCAATTGATGTATGATTTTTTCTCCCTCCCGTACACCTTCCATGCGTTGAGATGAGTAGTAGTACACAACCAATAAGTGTCGCTGGCGCTTATTTCGAATTTTGCTGGGTGCCTCTGCTTCCGTAGCTATGTGCGCGTTAGGCTTTTCCGGTTCCGGTCGAACATCGTGTGTGCGAATTGGATGGAAAGATGCTTCTCACACACGATCCTGTTTTCCTTTTGTTTGTTGTCCTTTGCTGCAAATCCTTTGAGCCATCGCTCCCGCCGCCCTTTTGCGGTAGATGCTGATTTAAGGGATGTGTTTGTGTGAAGTTACGAGTACAGGAAATTGAGTTTTCGCGAGAAACAATAGGGACACAATTTTGGAAAACAGGAATCCTTTCCTGCCAGTGTGCTGTGTGCCGAAATTGTCTCTAGCCGAATTTACCAATGTCGCTGTGCCTTGTGAAAGCGTACGCGAAGCAGGAAAGGAAACGAAGGTGGTCTTCCGAAACCCGTAGCGGACGACAGTTTTTACGACGACACATGACTAAAAACTACATCCGATCAAAAAGGACCGTTAGTGGGTTGCGGTGTTGCTTTTTGTGGCTTCTAGTTTACCTCGAACGACGACGCATCGTCTTTTGTGAGTTTGGTGGGTAGTACTCTCCACACCTCGCCTCGTCCCAGCACCCAACGTCGATGCCGGTCGCTGGGGCAAAATGGGCCGAAAAATGGTTTACGATGTGCGTGTTACTGGTTTTATATTCTCGGCTTTTTATTTTACTTTATTTTATGACATTTTACTCGAATGAAGAAATTTTTCCCCGGTGTGCGCAATTTCTAGTTTTGTGAAAGTCACTTTTACCCGCACAGGAGGTTAACTGTCGTGTGCTAGTGATGGGTTTGTGTGTGCGACTGTGTACTTTGGAACGAACAACCTTTTTCATCTTCCATGGGTGTGCAGAAATTGTGTCCCGTAGAAGAAGATGTGTGTAGTACGCCGTTTGTAGTAAAAAAGGCGTATTCGCGTACACTCACCCATCTAACCGTGTAAAAGAAATGCTTTAGACGAGAGGAGCCTGCCGGGGGCATTATTTTTACCAACCCGGTGCTGGAGAAAGTGCTCCTTCGCTGGGCCTACGGGGGCCTCAAGAACTAAACACGAACACCGAATGGTGAAAGTAAGTAATCCATCGTCCTTAACGTCGTCCTAGCGAGCGAGTCAGCACACAGGGGGCACTGATGCTACGTTGCGGCTGGCAAGGCGAAGGGCAAATATTTACTCAACGTAGCGCAAAGCTACGCGGCTGGTCCCACGTCGCATTGGATTGGTGAGTGTGGAGCGGGTTTTTTGTGTTTTGTTTGGAGCTAGCGACTTTTCCCTCGAGACAAAACGAGTACACTAAGCGGAGGAGAGAGGGCCATACTGCTGCTGTTACGTTTGGGGACAGAGGTTTGTCTGTCTGTGTGTGTGTGTTTTGTTTTAGGTTAGAGTAGCTAGCGCAAAAACTACTACCCACAGGTACGATTGCGATGGGTCTGAGTGGTAGCGCAACCGCATCCTTCCCATCGCCGCCGTCATGTACGAGGTGAATTTGATCAAAATGTTTCGCTTAAATATTTACGCAATAAACATTTCAGATGGATGTCCTTAGATAAAGGTACCTTCAACTCGGGCTTATGTTGCTGTTGTTTCTTTATTCGAGCGGGATTGTGAAGCTTCCGTATTTTTGTGTGGGTCTGAAATACTAATTTCAGTCGACACAAACGTAAAACCTGTGTATTTTGGGTGTTAAATTTGCTTGCCAGTTGATTCGTTCGTTGGTTGAGGTATTTATGGTGAAATGCTGTTGGTCACGATTGCAACAGAAAATAATGTATGTGTGGAGTTATTACGCAAGTCACTTCATCGATAGGCTTACGCATTGAGCTTCAAGTGCAATATTGGCTTAAATTTTATTCATATGTATCTATTTTCTTTGTGGACAATTTATGGTTGGTAAGACCCATACGTCATTAAACTAAAGATGTTAAACAATTTAATGGAGCTGTAGCTATATCAAGTATGCAAAAACTATACAATCAAACATAGCTAAATAACTTAAAATGTACAGCAATTATACTACTTTTATGTTTATAACATGAAAACACGATTAAACCTAATCCATCTGATGGACGATAATAATTTACGGGACTATGTTTTAATAATTATCATAATATTCAATATTTTCCGTATATTGTTATGAAATTATTGACAAAAATTCGATCGGTTTTACCAAATGCTCCAAATGCAATATTCAAATATCCAAATACCACAATTCAATTCGTAACCATGGTCAGAGGCCATTACATTTTTATTTGATTGCTGTTCAACGTCATTTTGATGTACGTAGATAAGATTAAGGTACAAATTCACTTGTCAAATTCATCGCCTCCACCAGTACCATGTTCTTGTGTTTTGTCCTTCGTCCACAGCTCTCACTACAAGCGCTACAGATATTCGCGAGGTAAAGTTTGTTGTAAAAGTCAATTATTTTTTCCCTGTCAGATTTGCACCCCTGTTCTGCTTTTTCTTTTCCTTTCCTATTCTGGTAAGTAAATTCACGACATGAAAAGTCGACAAATGATCCCCGTACCGCTTGGAGAATCCGTATCACAGTCGCTCTGCCGAGAAAGTCGAAAGATGTAACACGATGTCCCAGTTGTCTGTTTCCGCGGGGTTAAACTTTGCCCAAACAAACTTGATCCTTGCCCCATACTCCCATGACGAAGAACATGGGAAGAACAGTTAGTACTGACTCGGAGTTCGTTTTTGTTTTTCCGTCCATCCCTCGGGAGGCTGATGTACTCCAGTTTGTGGCGGCGTTGTCTCCGATGTCTCCGATGGTAAAGTAAGTAGATTGAAAGTTACCTAGGCCGCCACACAAACACGCACACATACACAACAGGTGTAGTGATAGAACGCAGCCGATTCCATTTTGCCACGAAATGGATGTGGGCCGCAAATGGAACCGGCATGAAATTTAAATTCAAAACAAATAATGCATTATGTTCACTGGATTCGCGGCGGGTCGCGCGACGTCGTTTCAACTCTGCTCCGCGCCTTTTCGAGATCTTGATGTGTGCGCTTCTTTGCTTCAATCTTTGTCTGTTTTTGCCGCGCTGGCTGGCGCAAGACACGCGCCGCTTTCTGATTGAATTTTTGCGCACTACAAATTTGTTCTGTCGATTCCATTTCCAACTTGTCAAAGGTGTGTGAAGGGTGTAATAGGACGGCATGCGGAGTGTGGACTGTTTTTGTTTTTCAATCAGATTGGCTGTCGGTTTGCCAGAATCCATTGTTATCATGGAATGCAGTTTGTGCAACTGTTGGGACATGAGTAGTAGGAAAAAGGGTAGCATTATCGCGGTGTTACATCATTTTTTGGCGTTACGGCTTTCTCAAAAACTATCTAAAAAAAATGCACAAAAAGCATTTGATATGTCTTATTTGCACACAACGTAAACTTTTAGTTGAAGTAAATAGTGACCACAATATAAAACATTATTCCTCAACAAATTTAATTCTTAATCATGATAATTCTTTTTCGTTTATGTCAAGTTTGCAAACAGTTGTAAACAGTTTGATTGGCTTAATTTTTACTGGGATAAAAAATAGGAAAATTATTTTGTTGTAACATTTTCCTTCAAAATCCGTTTTTCATGATGACTGTTTACATACATATACACAAACAATAATATCAAATTCTCCACTCGATTTCCAAAGCCTACAGCATAGTCGAACACATGTTTTCTCTCCGTCATGGCTGCTTTTGGCCGGTCACAACCCCGTCGGTCGGTATCGCATGTCCAAAGTTATAAAAGTGGTCAATAATAATTAACAGTAAAGTAAGTATGTTTATGGACCTTCCGATCGGGAACCAGCGTCCCCTCCGCACCAAAGATGTATTCCCGACACATTGACTAATCTCGTTATGGTGGGGTGATTTATGAAATGAGTTCCGGTCTTTAGTCGAAGCTGAAATTGAATTCCTCTTCATTGAACCCGTTCGTAATTCGGTGAACCTTCCACGGTGTGCGTGGAGCGGCAGGGGATAGAAAACCTTCGCACTGACCCAAAACCGTCCCGTGTATTAAAGAGGTGGCTGTTTTTTTTCTCTCCTACAGCGCCACACTGTCAACAAAAGGGTTAATATGTGTTCGAGCAATCGGCATCGGTCCGCAAGCTTAGTATAGGGCAGGGATTTGGGCAGCAGTCAATATAAAATGTCACCCCTTTGTTGCTTATTAAGAACGTTTGGGTGTGCTGGTTTGAATTCATCAACCCGCCTGCCAAAGCAGAACTCTGGGTGTAACAATAAAAAGAACCATATTTTAAGCGAAAATTGAACGTAACGCTATAATTTCATTCGGCTCATTTATGATCATTCCTTGGTAGCCGTCGGGGAGCTACTAATCGTGAAAAATATTTGAATACTAAGTTGTATGTTCGGGTGTTTTTTCTACGCTATACGCGGCAGCTAGGGTGTCTGGAATGTGGTAGTAGATTAAAACATTATTTATCACTCGCGAGAAATCGCCATGTGAACTACGCCCTCCTTCGCATCGCCGAAACGGATTGTACAGTTTTCGATGAATATTTATCACATTTCCCAAGTCCAATTCTTCCGTGTCCTGTACTGCGTTTGCTGGTGTTTGGAAAATGGCATGAAATATGCGAACAGGGTTGGTGTAGAAAGCGCCCAACATAAGAAGCATTTGTTAGCGCTAGGTGTAGTACTAAAGGGATCTGTCCTGCGGCTTAAGCCCCTGTGGAGGCCTGTCCAAATTTCTCCATCCCAAACGATGCAACACACACTAAAATCGTGTACCAAATGTTTGATTTGTGTCTCTAATACAAACATTTGTAGCGTATCAAATGGTACGAGCTGCGCACAGTTTGTTAATGCCAATGGTGACCGTCATGCGAATACGCCACCATGACTGACTGACTGGGCACATTGTGTGTACATCGATTTATTTGTATGATTCCATTTTCTTACACATCATTCAACACACCGACGCTTGTAAACTGGACTTGGTGTACCTTGTTTTTCCCCCACCTGGTAGATTTCTTTTATCACGGAAAGCATTTCTGTGCCGGATTTAACTGCGTTCTGGTTTCCGTGTATTGGCGACGTTTCAAAGCAGCGTAGTGTGTAGTTGCACCTGTCCAAAAAGATAAATGTACGACGAGCTTTTCCATTTTGCTTCCCAACCATCATTTGGTGAGGCGTCTGTAATGCTACGAATAAAATGCGTACCAGCGTTCTTTGGCGTTGGCTTATTTTCTATTCCTTTGTATGTGATGTTTTGTTTTTCGAGTGGAAGTAAGAAAACAACAACGGGTTATACTATTTTCACTTTCTACACGCCTCCATCTCTCGACCGGAGGTGGGAAGTGAAAAGGACGCACGTCTTAAGGTGGCATTCCACGACCGAAACGTACCCATTTCGGATAGAACTGTTTCATATTTTAGTATCATTTGCTTCACGTCGTTTGGTGGGCCAGCGCAAACCATACGCCAGAATAGACAATAGTTTAACACAGTGGTAGGAGAACGAGCCTGAAAACGACTTGCTTTTAGAAGTATCCTCCTAGGAAGAAGGATTGCCCGTGGAAAGTGAGGGGGTCATGGGCTGTTTTTCATCATACCGATTGCTCGATTTTAGTTTTATGTTGTTCAGACGGAACAACAACAAAAAACCCAACCTAGAGCCGTGTCCTGGAGTAGTGCTCGTGGATCACTCACACTCTCCTCTTGCTGGTGTGTGTATTTTGCGTTTAGTTTTTATTTTCGTTCCTGCTGCCGATGCCAAGCGGTAAGCCCAAACGGGGCCTGTAACAAGCGATCGCACAAGGTAACACTGAGTAGAAAGTAGCTTTAAGGTGAAATGGAACACAAGAACACAACAGAGAGAAAGCACCGCGAGTCGTCGCAAGGAGCAACGGGGAATGAAAATAGTTCAACTAGGGAGAAAGGCAAGGTCCCTCGGCGCGCCGTAGAACCGAAAGTCATAGAATAATAAATTAGCGAAACTGATGATGCACGACGATGGATTGATGGTACTTTTTTCGTTTGCTGCCCTTTGCTCCCCTACCTTATGTCCTATCCGTGTGTGTGTATGTGTGTGTTTTGGAGGGTGTGCAACCAACACAACGTCACCTGCGTACTCAGACGGACTCTCGTGGTCCCGCAGCAGTACGTAGAAGGTTAACTGAGTTGGAAAATTCACCGCCCAATATCTAGAGTCCGCGGATTTTTACGACCTCCCGGCTCTTCCTTTCTCTCCTCCCGCTTCCCTTCTCTGCATCTCGGCAGGGAGAAATGGTGTATTACGTTTCCGTTCCCGCAGACGCAAATAGAAAGGGGCACTAGAAATCGATTACGTGTTCGGCTTTATGTATTGCTGGTGTTCTGTGTGTCGCCCTGAACTTGCGCTTGCTGCTTAATGTGCGCAAGCTTTTTTGAAATCGTAAGTGTGTGGGGTGTGAGATTGAAAGCAAAATTCCCTCCCAGGGTGCGTTGTTATTGCACGGATTGGCACGGGGTGAGACGATGGTACTTTTGGCTGGGTAATAAAACAATATTAATGATCCCGTAAAGTGTAGTCTGCTGGTGCGTTCGAGTGTCTCGCTGGATGCGGTGTGCCATGCTGATCTGTGTATAAGGGTGGTTTTGTTTATAATCGTCATTGGAACGGTTTTTAATGCATACTATTAAACCAATGGAATGCAGTGTCGTTATAGCTATTAAAATCATAAATGGTTTAAACTGTTCTGTTAATGAACTATTTGTCTCGTTGTAGCATTTGACAAGGGGTCATCCATAAATTATGCAACGCTAAACATCAGAACTGTGTGCTCCCTTTCGAAAACAAATGTAAAGGAAAATGTTACACTGAAATCAATTATGTGTACTCTATTTATCGTTACGTAATGTATGGATGACGCCTTATAGTGAAGAGCTGCTCGACGCAATCTTGCAATAAGAATTTAAAAATGCTTAATGAACAAATCGTTTTGATTTCTTATTAGCGCAGTCTTTTAAACAAAAAAAGTTTATGTTTCATAGTATGGCAATTCATATAGACATTTATATGGCCAGCATATTGAGCTTAGTTTTTGTGTCATGTTATAAAGATAGACTGTCTCTAAGAATATGAGCCAACAAAACAAAAATATTTTATAAAACCACGCTTTCACGCTTTTACCTTGAAGTACTACAAATTTAGAATCCATGACACTGAATAAACAAAGACTAATCAAATTTTATTTTCTCTTTTCAGGTGAGTAACGTTGAACCTTATTATTCTTATGGTCTAAAGTTAAGGAGATCAGTACAATCAAAAGGGTAAGAAGTTCCTATTGAACATTGTAATAAGCGCCGTAACTGCACATCTTCAATCAATCAATAGCTGTCAAATCATTGAACCTGTCAATTTCTTGCCGATAGAACTACGCTGTACAAAATAGTTCCTTTGTCAATTCACCTAATTTACGCAACAGAACTCAACAACTGTGCCATTTCGTACTCTCCAAACATCGCACACAAAAGCAACCTTCTATCCTCCACATCCACTTCCCAACACCATGTGACAGTAGTAGTGGTAGTGGTAGTGGTGACGTGTTCGTGTTTCAATTTTGGGCAAACGGTGGGTCTGCAGAGTCCTTTGGGAATCATTAAAACATCAAACCGGCGCTCCCCATCCCGACTCAGCCACACAGCACAACGCACGCATTTCCTCCCTTTCGACCAAAAAGGCACGAAGCGGCGCTCCCCCGCCCCCTTGCTGGCTGCTTCACATCTTCGCAACTTTCTTAATTCAATGCGTTTGCTCTTTCGGTTTCGGTTTCATTTTCGTCTTGCGTCCAGTGTGTGACCAGTGGATGGCTCCCACACCCGGACTCCCGAACCGAACGGTCTACAATTTTCATGGGCAACTGGAGCCACTTCCCGAGCATCCTTCGCCACACGCCACATTTTCTCGCAAGGCACACGTTGCTCCAGTCCGGTCGTTGCTTTTTTCCGGAAACGCTTTCGACAGTTCACTTCATCCGACGGAAATGAATGCGGAAGAGACGGCGGGTGCGTTGGTTTGAGATGACGATGGTAATGTCCGTGGTGCGTCCTCTGGACGGTCCCCGGGTGGTGCTGCGAGAGTGTGAGTAAAATGGGTACGGGTAAACTTAAACACTACCACTCGCTCGCATTCGATTGGAAGTGGTTGAAGTGGGCTCCATTTAGCGTCGCCTTCGCACGACGGGCCCTTGCAGGCTACTTGGAAAGACCTGCCCGTGGCAGTAGAATGGATTCCTACCCCTGCTGATGTACTATTATATTGTACCGTCAGTGCGAGAGTATTGCTAAGTAAATGCGAGTAATTTCATACGGCCGCTGCAGTAGTGCTTATAGTTGCAGGGGTGTAGACTGGACGCTATTGGAGACGGAGACGTTGGAGAAATGGGAAGCAATGATCCATGGTGTTCCTTTATTGGGTTCAGAAAACCCATTGATGGAGCAGGACTTGTTAGAGCTGTAAAATGGAGATTTTAGCCTCGGCGCTTTGGAAAACGAGATATTGAAAACAGTTCAAAAAATTCAAAAAATCGCAAATGTGAAATCTTTTTGTGTGTTAAAATAGGCATGAAGCAGTTAATGTCATTGTTAATCTTCCCTAGACTTTAATTCGTACTAACGCATCTTAGCAGGAAAGGCACACCACACACATCATCAACCTAGACGGTGGCCGCGTTTCTTGCATATATAGACTGCGTGCGAAACAAAATTCTTGAACTTGTAAAGACACCTAGCGAAAGGACGACGCCAAACTAGGTTAAGCATGACGCATGGGATCAGAAGTACAACTTCTCGACGGGTTCGGTGAAAGACATAGCTGTAGAAAGGGGACGCTCAGCTGCTTACCTTCTTGCTGCCATCTCCCCTCCCCCCTCTAACTTAAACAGAAAGGACGTTGGACACAAAGAATAAGGAAGTTTTCGGTCCTGTCTTGAACGGGGCCGTGGCTTAGTCGGTGGGTCCTAAAGAGAGTCTGAAGAGAAATGAAATAAAGCCATCCCTCCATCACGACCACCCATCCGCTCATATGTTCAGTCCCGAAACGAACCTGTATGTGTGTGTGTGTAAGTATGGTGAAAGGCAAATGAAAAAACAATTTTCTTCCATTAGAGAAAATAGATGAAATTTGCACACATTAAATGAAACACACGAGCAGCAGTAGCAGCACCAGCAGCAGCATGACACAAAGAGCGACAGAAAGGGAGAGCGCATGAAAGGTTTTTTCCCTTTCGAAGGTGAAGGAAAGAATGCTCCAACTTTCGTCCCGTGTGCCGAACCTCGGAGCATTCCTCCTGTCGCATTTTCCCCGGTTTCCACCCCTCCCGGGGTCTAGTAGTTTCGCTCGGTGTGGTCCTCCCTGGTCGGTATTTTTTCGCTTCTTCACCAATGCCTGGTGGCAGTGTCTGGTGGAAAAACTTTGACTTATTAGTTTTGGTCCCTGCTTGGAATTGCTTCCGGCTGTACGACTCGACTGTGTTCGGAAGAATGGAACACGAATGTTCCTGAAGAGAGAGGGGTGGGAGAGCGGTGAGAGCGAGGTGTAGGAGCAGTGAAAGCGAGACCGATAAAAGTTTACGCTTTGTGCAGAACTATTATCGGAATCGGGTCCACTCTGGCCCCCCCTCAATTCTTCCTCCGTGCATTATCGAATGCCATCGCACCCTAGTCGTGGTCGGCTGTGTGGACATTTGGATGAAGTGTCCTAAGAATGCCGCAAGATGTTGAGCGAGGAATGTCGAGTACATTTCGATTTGGTCCTTTTTTTTAAAGGCTAACAGAATACGCTTTCCACTGCATGAGATCTGGAATGTCTCTCCTGAAAGTTTATTAGTCTCTCTGGTTGTCTACTCGACGAGTTCATTTGATGTACAAGCTTCAGGCTAAAATTGAGTGCAGGTGTTTCTTGAATTATATCTATAATAACTGTTTAGGCTTTCATAATTTCTAGCTACAGATATTGCTTAGAATATTGACAATCGAAAAACAGATTCTTCTATTTGGAATTTTCTTTTAACGATTAGTAAAACTGTGCTTCAATTGTCCATTTCTATGCACCAGAACATTTAAATTAATTTTAAATCCCAATGGCAATACCTTTACCTAGCTATTGGCCTTTTTTGTGTTCGACACCCTTGGCTGCTATTCGCTCCGTTACGAAGCATTCCATCCCTTCTATTGCCTTTTCGCGTGATTTTTCTCTCTCACTCTCCCCGTGAATTGCCTTCTCTTTCTATCTTATCAACAACAAAAAACGAACACACGTTTTCCCCTTTTCAGTCCATGTGTGCATGGGGGTGTGAGTGTCGAACACAAAACAAAGCGCACCCCTTGAAAGGCGAGCAGCACACTCCGATACTCCGCGTGAGCGAATATACGGCGCTCTCGCTCTCGCGCTGCTGCACCCTGCTCTCTCGGCAAACCACGCGCTACCAAGAGAGCGAGGGCGAAATGGGCGAAATCGTCGTACCCCTGCCGTGGCCGTTTACCGTTTCCGAAGGGAGACACAGTTGCAGCAGATTCTCCGCCCTGGCAGGGTCGAGCGGTGTGAATTTTCGAATTTTACGTGCGTAATCGGAAAGCTTTCGTCGAGTACGGACGTATCGGAGCGGAGCCGTGTGCGTACGGGTTTTTCCTTTTTCCCATTCTCTCGCTGTGCCGTGTACGTGTGTTTCGTCGTGCGCGATTTTGCGTTTGGTCTCCAGTGCAGCTGGAAAGTGATTATTTGGCGTGCCGTGTGAAATACAGTTTCTGTTGCCGGGTGGTAGCTCAATCGCTAGCGAATTATACGGTAGTGTAAGATGTGTTCGATTTTTTAGTGCACCAAAGGGTGGCTAGTTTTGACAGTAATATTTTGTGGATGTTGGAATGCGTTACTGACACAAAAGACGGATTGGTTGAAAAATGCAGTGATTTTTTTATTCCTCTCTTCAACCGTATTTGACAACACATGGACAACGCCTGACTCATCTGAGGAATCCAACACGGAATTTCGCGATTTTCACACCTTCCTGTGACAGTGGCTCTGGTGGTTGACCTATCTGGGACAATTTTGTGCTATTTGCTACCAAGATTTGCAACCAAATGAATCGTGTCTGTTTTGAGCCCGAAACGTGTGGAATGTTTAACTTTTATCAGTGGAAAAATAGTTTGGATCAAGCTTCACTGCAGCTAACCTGATCCGAAATGGTGGTATTAACTTAACATGTGAAACCAGAGGTACCAGAGCTGTGTTTGTGCGATTCTACACCGATAAGCGTAATAGAAAAGGCATTCGAAAGCCGTTTTCGACTGTTTCTGTAGCCTAAAAGTGAATCTGCAGCGAACAGAAAAGTGTGTGGAACGGTAGGAATTGAAACGGCACGATACTAAGTTCAAGAACTCGCTGTTGTGGTGCCCCTTGTGAAACTCAAATACTCTCCTTTGGACAAAATCGGCGGGGTAACCGGAAAAATTCCAGCTCATCATCACCATTCCGCGCCCTGTTTTGGGGGGTAGAAGAGTATAAGAAAAAAAAAACACAAAAACCCTCCCCGAACGAACAACCTCAGTCAATAGAGAGTTTTTGGTAAAAGTAAAAAGAAAAACGGAAAAACACCCTCAAACCTCCCGTGCGACGACTGAATGTGTGCTAGCAGTGTAGTGTCGTCCTGCACACAGACACATACACACACACACACACACATACAAAAATACCTTTTCCACGGTGAGCTGGAACTCCACTGTGTACGCGAGTGACGTTAGTTGTGTGTGCGGTGTGGAAAAATTGGAAAATTCTTCCCTATACAACCTGCAAGCTTGAACACACGGCGGTGTGGCGTTCAGAGGTGAAATGAAAGAAAACTACCCGTCCCCCACGTGTGTGCATGCGTTTGTGTGTGTGTGTTGGTGTGGTTGTGTTTTTGGTTTTTTGGCTTTCCACGATCCTTGAAGGAAATCAAACGCGTCGTTTGTGTTTGTTCTCTGGTGCCTTCGGCTGTATGTGCGCGTTTGTGTATGTGGGCAACGATGAACGAACGGTGTATTTGGTGAAAAATTGGTGGAAAATCGGTGCTCGATCGGTGGTTCCGGTGTTGTTGCTTTGCAGTTTTCGGTGAATCAGTTTGTTTAGGGAATTTTGTCTTTCTTAAATTTTATCTACCTCAAAAATATCGATTCGGTAGCGCTTGATTCCAGAATTAGAGGAGGATTTGAGAGTTCTGCATAACAAACTACACTATTCCAATGTAATTTTAAATTTTTGTGAAATATTTTATATCTCACACAAAATGGCTCATCAGACGACCCTTTACTAGCAGCATTCAGAAAGGATGAATCATATTTAACCAACCCAGAAAAGCGCGATAAAAAATTGCTCCAGTGTGCAAGAAAATATGCTGCTCCTTTCGGCCCTGGAAAACTAACTCATTTTCTCAGCAATCATTTCCCGTCTGCGAATACTGCAGCAGCAGTAGCAGAATACAAAAAAAAGTCTCCCGACAGGACGGAAAAAGTCCAGCAACAACCAACAAACCAACGAACGAAAAAACACAAAAAAACCTTCTATGCATGTACATTATCCTGTATCAACTTTGTTGTTGTTGTTGTTGTGTTTTGTTTTGAGCGAGAAAAGTTTTTTTTTCCTTGCACCTTGCCCTGTGCCTACATTACCTCTCTCACTCTTATCTATCCCACCGTGTCTCGTCGGCCGGTGCGGATTGCAGCAAAACGACTCCGAAATGCACCATTTTTCGCTGGCTGCTAGTTTTCTTATTTACTCAGGAGTCTCTCTCTCTCCTCCTCCCCTACCCCCGCCAAGATTCAGTTGGATTTTTTTTCTTCTTCTGCCTTTCTCTCTATTTTGTGTCGTCCTCCCGGTGCTGTTTGGTATGGCCTTTTGCTACCGAACCTGCACACACACACTCTTTCCGGTGTTCTAGCGGCACCGCAGTCCAGCGTGTGCCTCCCCGGCAACACTACTGCTGACGATGGCGCTGTAGGTTAATTTTGTACATTTTTTTTGGCTCATTCTTCTACTTACATTCCACTTCTTTTTTTTCCTCTGGCCAAGGTGCGGAATGGGAAAATTTAAATTAAAAAGGAAATAAATTTCATTTCCCGTGTCTCTCTCTCTCGCTGCCGCACTCAGCTCTTCTCCGTGTGCCGTTCGCGGTTCGTGGCATTCCTTGGGGCCCGCAACGGGAGCGCGGACGCTCTATGCAGTGATGATGATGATGATGGCCGCCGGCTATGATGCTCCCTGGGCCCGGTGTTTTATGGAAGAAAGAATTAAATTTGTGCGCTTTTTTATTATTATTTGCCCAAAAGAAAAGGGACACAACACAGCAGCAGTAGCGCGGCAAAGGGTACGAGATATGGAGATATTTTGTGTGTGTGTGGATTGGCGTGTTTGTGTGACTCGGGTCGGTTAATTCCTTGCAGTGAAAAGTTTTCCCGCTCGTCCCTATTTGTGGAATGCTGTGGAATGCCAAAATGCGCCAAGCTTCGGGTGTAGGAGAATAGCGCCAGAAGACAGAACTCACTCATAATGATATTTTTGGATGCGTTTCTTTAGAACAGTGCTCTTTTTTCACTCACCAAAGGACGGGGAGAAGAAACGGATCGAATTTTTCCAAAGGAAGGACCAAATGTATGGTCCCAAGTTAGCAATCTTGATGTGACTTTGTGTGGTTTGTTGTGTAAGTTACTGTTCTACTATCAAGTTGGCAATAAAATTTCAAGGCTTTCCATTATGGAACTGCACTTTGAAAGTAAATAAGAACAAAAGTAGCTGGGGGCAGAGTAATGAACACCGTCCACCCGGCGTGGCTCGGATTGCACCCGTTGACAGTGTGTATCTTTGCAAACTTGAAAAAAAAAAAAAACTCACAAGAAAATCTACTCTCCAGCCGCTCCAGATGCAGGCAGTAGTGGCGTAGGGAATGGCTCGTGCGCGCATTCAGTGCACTTCATAATTAACATTGTAGCATCTTGAGGTTTTAACGCTGTATGTTGTTTCTTTTTTTTTCGTCGATTTGTTTCCAGCGAAAAGTGCCCAACAGATAGAGGGAAAGAGAGCACACGGGCGCGTATGTATGTGAGGCGCGAACATGAGCAAGGGAGTTGAAATTCTAGAACTGAACCGGCCCTTTCTGCGTCGGTTAGTCGCAGCTGCTACTGCGAACCGTGCCAATGTGCAGTGTGCAAAAGTGCAGCAGTTTGTTGTGGTAATGTTGTGAATGTGTGTGTGTGTGTGTGTGTTTTACTACGTAAAAGTTTACGTAGAAAACTGGGCCAATAATAAAAATGTGGTTGAAAAAAATGGCACACTGACAAAAACAAAAAGAGAGAATCTAAAGCGCACTTGCACCACTTCTTACTGTTGACGGATTGATATGATGAGTGTGGAATGGCTGGAATTAGAGAAATAGGTAAAGGGCTGATCGTTTTGACTTTTCCGTCGGCTCTTCTGTCCACGAAGGTTCACACACGTAAATGCCGACTGTTCTAACTAGTAACACACTGCTGGCGAACGAGTAAAACACAACCTGCCACTGGTAGCTTCCTTCAAAGGGGGAAGAAGAATATAATCTGCTAGCGCTATTACAATTTGGAAATAAAAGAAAAAAGCTCAACAGCAGTACCTCCCCTGAGCACAAAGAATAATTTCGAACGACGCAAACAAAAAAAAAACACGAACTTTACTACTATACTATATGCGCCACCTTTCGTGGTGAAATAGTAAAAAAGCGACTACAAATATGCCGCCAGAACGTCTCTTAAATTGCACAGAGACAGCGAACCGACGGATGATGCGGGGGAATGAAATTGGCCCGGCCGAGGGAAACGAAAATCGAGCCACCTAAGCAGCAGAGTATAACCACCATCACAACAACGAAAAAAAATGCACACTGAGGGAAAGAAAAACGAAGAAAAACAGTATTTCCAAGGGTGTGTGTTTGAGCGCACACACAAGTAACCCTTTTCCCAGTCGGGTTTGGTTGCTTCTCTCTCTCTCTCTCTCTCTCTCTCTCTCTCTCCACCTCTCTCTTTCTGTCTATTAGGCACCGGTTGGGTACATCACCCAACCTCCAAGCACCACTCAGGGGATGGATGGGAGTTGTTGTGGTGTTGCTGCTGCTGCTGCTGCTGTTTACTGTTTGATGTTTTGCCTTTTGTGAAGGCTGCAAGTTACAACACAAAAATGCTCCTCCAACCCTATGCCTTACCGTGCGCCCCTCTCTGCCTGGGAGTCCTATAGAATAGACCAGGCCTGTCGCGTCAGGAAAACTTTTCAATTTTTGTGTCCATGTGGAAAAATCCCCAAATGGTGGGGCAATAGGGGAGAGAGAGACGCAAGAAGACAGACGCGGGGCAGGCGTTGTGCAGTGGTTTTGTTTTTTTTTTCGAATTGTTGTGTGTGTGTATGAGGTTTTTTTTCTTCTTCTAACTGTTCTCTTTATTATTTTGAGTATGTTTTTAGTTACTTTGTTATCATTTTGGTTGAAACAAATGGAACCCTCGGTGTGGAAAGCTTACCCCCGAGGCCGCCGGAGCACGCCGGCTCTTCCACGCTGGCCACACACCGGCTTTGCAGTGGCCAATTCTTGTGCATTACCGGGGGCAGGTAGTGATGGACACGATGGTGAAGGAAAGTGATGATGTCGACTAAAAGAGTGCGGTTCGAAGAACCACTACCACTGCTACGCTTGGTGTACTTTGAGCTTTTGTGTCATCTAGTGCTTCTAGGACTGCCGGAGCGAAACAGAGAGCGCGCAACTACAGCAAATGTTGAGCGGTATGTTAGTCCTCCAGGGAACATAACCCTAACAATTGTTTCTTACCATCATCATGATCATCGTCGTCTGTGTCTTGTGCTCATCAAAGACATTACGGATGATAGAGTGCAGCAGTAGTGTCCCTAATAGTGTCCTATTCTTAAGGCACCATTTGATATCTATTGTTTCATAGCCACAGTGCACCAACTCGAAAAGAGAAGATAATTAGCTCAATGCACAAAGAAAGGGCACAAAAAACTTGAAACAAAAAATAGACCACGTTCGCAACTTTGTTGTTGGTATTAAAAGGCAAAAATAATCTCCAAGAAGTTGTTTTACTGGCGCGTAAAAGTAACGTACCAGTTACGCTCCTCCGTTAACACACAGACATACACACTCACTCACACTGTCGAAACGAGGTTTGTCGGTAAACGATGTGTGTATTTATCGTCCATAAACAATCCCGAATTTCATCCCCAACCACACGCACACATGGAGCCGCGCGGTGCGTTGTTGCTGTTATTGTTGTCGGCCGCATGTGGTGTCGTTTGGCAAGTTTACGAATGTTGGTGTGACAGCTGCCGGTATCATTTTCGAAAACAGACACACACACACCCTGTTATAAGGGGGGGGGGGGGGGGGGGGCGAATGTCCTTCTTGTGGTGAGAGGGCAGTGAGATGACTTTGACTGACTGACTGACGGACGGACAGACGGATAGACTTAAACCAACAGACCGACAAAATAAATGAATGAGCAGCAAAATAGCTGCTGCTGCCGATGGTTTACTCTCTCTGCTTTGTGTTGGTAGACGAAGGTGAAGAGGTAGAGGAAGATTGGCTGTGCTGGACTGCAACTGGAAGCGGCTAATTTTCCATTAGTGCACTGGCTGCTAGTTAGCGAGAGCCGGCTTCGGATAGCCTTTCGAAACAATTACTACACTTTTCCAACTTTTTGGATTTGTAAGCACTACTGCTGCCGGCGCTTCGAAATCGTAGCCTGGTTTTAATTTTCTTTACCAATTTCTTTACCACCCCTGCATGCCAACCCTCTCACTGCATTCCGCTGTGCAGTGTCCTAGCTCGTGCTATGAAATGGTACAAACTACCGTTCCATATGCCATTTCCTTTTGAACGACGCCTTCCCAACGCCACTCGCTGGTTGCCGGTAGTTGTCGGTACGTCTGGAACATTACCATTCTCGCTCGTTCGGTTTAAGCTTTAAGGTTCAGTGGGTTTTAGACCACCTCACAGACACACAGACACACATCATATCTGGCCGATGGAGAGACAGCGAGCAGAGAGCGAGCCTTAATTAGCTCCGAAGCCAGTCGGGCGAGGATAAGTTTCCAATGGAGCTGCCCACCGCCGATACTGTGATGGACATTGGGCATGGAGGTTTTCCAGCACAGATACACGAGAAAAAAAGGACTCCAATAATTTCCATTCCAGTTTTGTTCATTATGGGGTGTTAATCATGGTGTCAGCTTTGGAAGACCACCTTAGTGACCAGCGTTTCCCTGGCCCTGAAAACATTTGTCTCACATCGCAGCGAGCAGGAAGAGTGTGTGGTCCAACCTGGGGTCGTGCTCTACTCTAGGACGTTTGATCTCGCACCAATTCCCTAGTCTGGTGGAACAGAGCGATGTCAAACAAACACAACCCGCCCGGTATAGTGTGTACCTCCATCATCGGGCTTAATTAACTATCACTTACAGCAGGATATGTCTTCAAAAACGCGGCGGTGCGTGACCGTCGGCGCCGCCAGTTAGGAAGAGGGACGCCACGGGGCCAGCGCTACCTTGTATTATAGACAGCGAACGATGAAAAAAATGCCTAGGGGTGTCTCGCACTGCAGCTGATCCAACGTCATCGCCACCATCGTCAGGCACGGTTGGAGACGTCGTCCTGCTTTTTTTACCATTCTCCAGCCCCCGAATCCTTCCAGAGACCTTTTGAAAAAGTCCTATCACTGCGCTTTACACAGCTCAAGTTTTACTACACGCTTGTGCTACACAATGTTGCGCTATGCGCGATTGAAAGAGTATTCCAGACCCCAATATATACCACCCTCTGTTCCTGGTAAATATGGTTGTGGAAGTTTGCAGTACACACTTTTTTTTACGTTCCACCTCGGATCCTTAAGGTCTTCCGGTTTTACGATGTATCAAAACTGGCAGCTACAGTAGCTTCGCAAAAAGAGCGTCGGAGAATCCATGAATCATAACCGAATGTTCGATCGAACTATAAAAGCCTTCCGGTTTTTGGTTTTTGTTCGTTCTGTCCCTTTTCCCCTCTGGCGAGTCCTAGACGCCGAGTGCCGTTGGTCAATAGAGTCCAAACAGTTATTATAACAAACCTAGCACAGAGCGAACGCGTGCCATATTTTTTTTTCGGAGGGCGAGCTGTAAGCGCAGGACGAAGGATAAAGGGGACACACCTACACAGACATACTCACACGTTAGTAAATACATACACACACACGCGTAGACTTTATGTGGGGGTGATATCAGTTTTTCGAAATCAATTCTTCGTTTCCGGTTTTTTTGGCTGGCGAACTCACCGGGTGGGGGACGAAAGCGTTCGTCCTTTTTTTTGGGGAAGGCTTTGCTGCTCTCTCTATTTACGTGTGTGTATGGTGAGGTTGGTGGCAGCTCGCTTACTGCGAGCGGATGTCCAGATGGAAGGATAAAGTTTAATTGGTTTCGAAGCAAGGCCAATACGGCACAAACGCGTCCAACAACACACATACACACACATTATGCTGTTGCTGTTGACCAGTTTTGCTTGTACTGTGTTGTCGGCAAGGGCCTTGTTGTTGGCGCATACCATTTCTGATAGATTTTCTCATTTCATTATTTTCGCTTCTTTGTTGCTGGGTGTTTGCTGCGTTTGTTGTGCGTTGACTGACTGCACGACGGTGTACACTATGGATCAGTCTGTCACACAGGGGCTGCTCCCTCTCCAGTCTGCCCAGAGGGGAGAAGTGTGGCGGGTCGCTGCAGTGTATTTTTTGTTTTGTTTTCCCGCGAAGGTTTTTTGTCTTTATTGTTTTTGGCTGGTATTCGGGAGGCCAATTAAAACAATTTTAAGAGAGCTCCGCGCTATCCGGTCCTGTATGAGTGTTTGTAGTGTACCGCCGCGCCGACCGTGGCAGGGCAGGAAAATTGGAGCCAATTTGAATTGTGTTATTAGAAGCGTTTAACGTGTCGCTGCTGCGTTCTTGGGGCGATGTGTCTGTCACTGTCTCTGACTGGTTGATTGATATTTTGATATGTCCGATGAGATAACCTTCGCGGGGTGTGTGTGGCCGAAAGATGAACAAAAAATAGCGATGAAACAAAGCGTCAGAACCCCGAAATGTTGTTGATGCCCGGCGAAGAGAGGAGGTCTTACACACCGCATACCATCGTAATGTAATGTGGCTCTTGAATCGATCGTAATGGAAACAGATTGGCGGTCGTTATGAAATAGATACAAAGCTTGTTCCACTTCTGCCTAGGAACTGGCGCCTATTTCATCCCCAACCCCAGCCCTGCTGCTTGCTTGATGGGATACATATGTTCACATTACTTCATCGTGTTAGGCTTCAGTTATGATGCATCGAATATACAAGACTCCCTCTACCCTCCAACACCATAGTGTTGTGTGTTTTGTTTTGTTGCAATTTAATATTAATTCGGTTATTATTTTAGATGACCCGGTGGTAGTAGGCTCTCGGCTTGTCCTGTCTTCCGTTTGTTCAGCAATGCCTCCCGTTATTACGAACACTTTCCTGCCCGCGTGGCATTAATAGATGATCGATTACACACCGGGCGGGACGGTGGATTGATGTGTGTCAATGTTGTTGGAGAGGAGGGGGAGGCATGGAGAACGGCAAGTAATTTATAACGCACCGCAAATAGGTTCCCAGGGGTAGTAGCAAGCGAACGCGCTTACACTCGGCTGTTAAATGCTGCTCATTTATTTTTACTGTCTAGTCGCCATCAAAGAATCAATTCTCCTCCATGCCTTCCCGCGTGCGTATGCGTACGATGCAATTGAGACCAGGTGTAGTTGCTGCTGCTGCTGCTGCCCAGAGTTTTATGAGACCCATCTCAACGGGAGCAGCCAGCTCTCTCGCGCTAACCTCCACATATCCATTGGCGAAATAAACTAAAATTAATGCTACTCATTCGTCTCATTAAAAGTGTGTACGCTCTCGTTTGCTGTTCCTTCCTACCTTGCCTCCCGCCACCTTTCCGTAGAGGAGGAGCAGTTCCAACGGTGGGAAGACACACAGTGCAGCCACTTTGCATTTAGCACACATTTATTGTATTATTAACGAGCATGCGAAAGGAGCAATGGGGTAAGGCTAATGCTCTGTGGATTCGCGCTCTCGCACCCCATTATGCTGCTGTTGTTGTACGCCAATGTTTTACGATCGGTGCGAAACGGGTGCTAATCGACAGTCAACTCCCGGGCGCTTGTTCCGCTTCCCCTCAGGGCTCGATTTGCGTTCCCGGCGATGGATTCGGTGTGGGTTTTAGGTATCACTTATCTACCGCTGCCTCGACTGTGCAATCCATTCGACTGTGACAAAGTTCATCCGGTCCAATATTGGCCGGCCGGCAGGAAACCATCGCGTATAAATCCCGCTCGCAAGACAAAGAAGAGGCACACACACGCTGCAGTAGATTGTAATTGCAGTGCAACTGCTGCTGCATGTGCAACTCTCGATATATGACTGTTGCGCAAGGAATGTACATGCCGATTGTATGCTGGATGCGTTGTTTGTTCCCCTCATTGCTGTTTAATTCTTCTGCATTTTATTTTCTTGCCCACACCTCCTAGCCTAGACCTGTACGGCGTTTGTGTGTGTGGGTTTTAGTGTTTCTTTTTCTTTATTCTCCTTCTCCTATTTCCGGCCCCGTGAACACGACGCATAATTACTTACGCATGGACACCGAGACTGGGCAGTAAAATGTAAATGTGCTAACAATTCGTTATTTTTATGTTTAGCTTCTCGCCGTGCTGGCAGTTAAGCCATCAGACGGAGCTGATACGATGCTGTTGTCAAACTACAGCAGCCCCCGCTTGGTATGAATTATGCAGCGGGTTTATGATTTAGATATCATCATTTTCCTCTCCGAAGGCCTACGAATAGGATTAGGAACGAAAAATTCATTCATAAATATCGAAAGATGGTGTAACATGCATGTATATAGATATGCTCTCCGAGGGTCGCACTACCACTCATCACTACTGGTGTTGTTCCGAGTAGTGTCCGTAGGTGTCCTTCCAAGAAGTGATCCGGTTTGTACCTGTTTCTCCATCACCTACCGAACCTCCCCGCTTCAGTTGAAGGCGCGCAGGTCTAGAGGTGAAGAAACAGCCCAAGAAAAAGTGTCCCTGAGCGCGAGACAGAGAGCCATAGGTGTGAAAACAATTAAAAACATATCATCCCGAAAGTCAATAACCACAGGGGTGTAGCGAGGTCTGAACCCGCTGAGAGAAGCGCAGGTAACTCACACTTGCGTTGTACCTGTTGGGATGTTTGTTTTTATCGCCTGATACGTATCGGTGTTATGTTGGACCCGTAGTACCGTGCTGTAATTCTATCCCTGTTACTACCTGCAACGTCTTCTGATGGGCAGTTGCCATCCCTTTTCCGAGGCACAGGAAGAACCAATAATTTATTCCATCATTCCTTGGCCCGCGTTCCTTTGGTAACACTCGCTCTGGTCCACTGTCTTGGATAGATTGATTGGGTTTGTGGCAGGAAGAGCGAACAAAAAAAAGGAATAGAATTAGTAATAAATCACCCCCCAGCCGGAAATGGAAATAACTCCACGGGAGTGCATATGTGCCGGTGCATAAATGACACGGTAAATTATGTCCTTCCGATGTAAGCCACCGGCCACAAGGTTGAGCTTTGGGTTGAATTGTTTCGATTGGAATTTGGCAAAATCACAGCTGTGTGAGTAGACGAACGATCATCAAGCTGCAACAAAGGCGCTCGAAAACTCAAGGCAGAAGTCAAACACTGCCGCATTTTCGTCCGAATTGCAGCTGAGTACATAAATCTCGCCACAACTGAGGCGTGCAGCGGCGGATGCATCCGATTTCCCGACGTCCGACGACGACAACGACGACGACCGAGTGGCTGGTGTTTGCCCTTTTGTCTGCCGACTTCCGATAAACATAACAGCTTCTAGCATTTGGGTTCAAATTTCAAACCTCACTGTGCCTTGTGTGAGCCCTGTCAGCGCGGAGTGGGATGGAACTGTCGTTCCTCGGTAACATAAATAAAGATCTTTACAGCCTCACCCGACCTCTAGGACCTTGTTCGCCGTCAGCTGTGTCTGTAGTTGCCAGTTTCACTTTCCTATGCACGGGAATGGTTTTTGTGACCTGGGTTTTACACCCCGTTTGGGCATGCACTAATCGATTACAATATGATGGGTTTTTACCGAGCAGAGGGAAATTTTATTCCACCTCCGCACGGGCCCGACAGCGAAGGTAGCTGTCGTGGAGATTGTCGTTTTTACACCGGGAAAATCCTGCAATATTTCGAATATCACATCTTTTACGATGCTTACCATCGGGCAGTTTGAGCAGAGGGTGCAGTTCTTGCTTGCAGCTACGGGCCGCTTCTTTCCACTTTTTCTAAAGCCACTGCGGGAAAATCAGCAGTAGTGTACAGTCACTTTATCCACTGCGCGCTCGGAACATTGTGTGGTATGGCGATGGTTGAGGAGAAACAAAACAATGCAAGCAAAAATGTGCCTGCAAATGTAAAAAAGCAAAAACATACACTCATGCATTTGGAGTGGAGGCCCCTTTCCGAACCCTCACAGAAAGCTGGTCTGTGGAATGGGGCGCAGCGTAGTGCTATGCACTACGAAAACTCCGCCAGAATCGCGTTTTGTAGCTTTTGCTGCTATGCTGCTGTATTCTGTTCTACTACCTTCCACTTTACAACCTCCGCGTTTGGCGAGGTCAAGTGTTGCAGAAATGTTTACCAATATTTACCAACCGAAAAACCCTCGCCCTTTGCCCCCCCATGCCTTGCTCACGGACCAGTGTTCAATGCTCGGTGGAATGCTTCCGTACCGGAGAGCAGTACAAGTGTTGTTGCTGTGCAATGGAAACGGTTTGTTGTTTGGAATTGGTTGGTAGCAGAAAATGGCAACGGAGTGAAGTAAAGAAATTTAACGTTTTTCAGCTGGAAACTTCTCAGAGCGACTTGGCGAGGTTCCCTATATAGGCTAGTGGGGTTGTGTGAAGAGTAAGCCTCAATGTTATCAAGCAATTGTTGCAATTTGCGTTAGAATTCTTGTACCATTACGTTGAAAATAGTGGGGTAGCATATAGATAATAAAAATTTTATTCAACAATGCTTGGAATAATACATCAAATATAAATGTCCTTTACGTGCATTGTAGAGTAAATATCGTCGATTGCAGGGTTGCTTGGCTTATCTCATTTATCTGAGGTTGTGGTTTATGACTTTAAACAAAACATTGATATTGATATCTTCAAATCGTCGTTCAAATTCCATTATTGACCCATTTCGTATTTTAAACCATAAAGCTAAAATTTCAGTGCCTGTCGGTGGAATCCATTGCAATCAGGGTTGCATCCATTTGACAGTTACGTTCGGCTATATTTGTTGTAATCAATGGAGGAGACACAAAGATGTATTTTAAAATCGGTTTAGTTATCTTTTTTTCTGTTGAAATGGGTTATTTGAATAGATTTGAACATATCGAATAAAACAGTATTAAACATTTCTTGACACAATATTTATACTTCAGTACAAAAAACACCAATCTCTCATGAGCTAACCCAGTGATAGGATTTCGAGATGGCGGCTCTAAATTGTTTAAATTTTTCATAGAAATTTCTTTTTTTTTATTCATGGCTTATCTATTTGGCTCTTCACATGGAACTCTACGAACATTTTTGTAGAATTTAGCTCTTTTGGTCGCAAAGTTTGCCGACTCCTGAGCTAACCTGATTGAGTTGACATGAACAGACTGACTAGCTGACTAGATTCGTAAAACCGCAAACCGAAAATAAATTATTATTGAGAAATTTAGAAAAGTTGTTAATAAATCGTTTCATAGAAAGGTATACAATAATTAGAGGAATTCCATAGAACTAGAGCGTTAAAAATTAGTAGTCTTCTTCCCAATTATTAAGATCATGCTCCATATATTTATTTCTTCGTAAAACCCATTGAGAGTTCTTTGCATTCTTCTGTGTAAAAAATAAAAAAAAGTTTTACAAGGATTTAAAAATAGTTATTCTCATACTACACACATTTTTCGCTTATCGAACCTATGGTCTTCTGTTACACCTACGGAATCAAAGAGGTACTATCATGCCCTGCTGTCCCTTTCTGGTCATACCAATAAAATCCCTTTAAAGAGCGCACTAAATCCGATTTCCGCCGTATCTTCGAACGCCAACAACCAAACCAAACGGCACAAACGCGCCTCGGACATTCGGTAGTCAACCGTCTCCCTCACACACACACTGCGCACCATTCGTTGGTTGTGTGTGTTCAAATTAGATCACTCGGAACCGCTTATTAGCCTCGCCCGTTTACATACCGAGAATTCGAGAGCGTGCTCGTAAAGATCAACACATACACCTCGCACCCCGGCGAACAGTGCAATATGCAACCACTTCGCAATCATCATCCTCAAACGCCCCCAGCCTGCAACTCAACTGCCACCAACACACACTCCGAAAAATTACACTTCATACAGACGGCATGGAGGTTTTGCAGTGCTGTGAAGTAAACGGGACAGGAACAGAGGATGCTAAAAGTAGGGAGGGCGTATACTATGTTGTGCACTTTGTAACAAGGATACAATGGAAATGGTGTGATTTTTCGATACGTTTCGATTGTCTCCTGTTATTACACTCGCTTATTTGTGCGTGTACTATCAAGTGTGAAAAGTGTGTGGGTTTTTTGTTTAATCATAATAAACTTGTTCCCGAAAAAGCGTTTGCGCTCATTTATTATTTTAATCCAATTCAGATTGACGCACGGCAGATTGATTTTGCAAAAAAAGAGGAGTAGTATAAAGAAGTGAGAATCAAAAACCACCCACCGGGAAGAAGGATATGCAAAAATTGAGTGCGTGAAGAGTGTCCGCTGAAAAAGGCGAGAATTCAACCTACAGTGTGTGATATCGGTTTAATTATCAGTGGAAAGTATTTTTCCCGTCGGCGTCCAGTGCCACGTTTACTGTGGCCGAGTGTTTTTCGTTCCGCGTGTGTAGCGTTTTGTGTGTCCCCTGAGTGCTTATATATTTATGTGTGCTTGTGTGTGCAACTCGGGGCGAAAAAGGGGTGAAAGCGGAAGGAAGGGTTGCCCACCAAATTTGGGTGCGTGTGACAGTGTGTTCTGTTTGTTCGGTTTGTTTGTTGAGTAAATGAAGTGTACGCCACGGGCCAAAAAAAAAGGAGCGAAAGTGTACATCGCGCATTCGTGAATGTGTGGTTGTGTGTGTGCTCATATGTGTTTCAAGAGTGACGAATGCAAAATGCACCCGCAACGAGTGCGTTAGGTGCAAGAGCGGGTTGTAGTTTTATTTTTTAATTTAATTTCACCCCCCTCATTCCCTCGGTGCAATTGGATGCATGCCACTGCAAATTGGCTCGGTCGCAATCGAAGGGAGAAGTGTGCAATACTACTGCTAGTACTTCTACTACTACTACTACTACTGCTACTACTGTAGTGTCCGGTTGCATATGTTAAGCAGTGCTAAATTGTAGCCCTTTTTTGCGGATGGATAGCAACATGTGGATGGAGAGATGAAAGATTAATAACGAGCGTGAAAAAAAGAGCTTTCCGCGTGTGCAACACTAACGAGTTGTGGAAAAAAGGGCAGTTAAGCAGATCAATTATCGGCGGATGCAACGGATTGGAGCGCTCATGTGTAAGCGGAATTGTTCCGTCCGAGTGGGGTGATTGGAGGGAAAAGGTGCGAGATTATTGTGCATACATTGCATACGCCTACGGGGCTGGTGCGCGCTCGCCGGAAGCTCAGCGTATTTCCTCGATGTTTGTAGAACCTGTGTGATAAAACGGCGCGTGTGTGTGTGGCTCAGTGCTTCTGTGCTCGCTGGATCCATATCAGGAGCGGAAGCCATTTTTGCCGCCCTGTCGGTGTTTGTCCCTCATCCACCTAACATTTACCATAATAGAGGCTAAGCAGTGCTGTACAGCTTTGGACGCAGTGTGAGCAGCAGCAGCACGGGGCGGACTTTGTGGACGCAACCTAGACCCCAAAACGTTTTGCAAACTGGAACCATATGACGTAAGCACGATGTACGCGTACGCGCAGGGTGGATCGCAAGGTCCGCCACACTACGCGACACCGGGCAACGCGTACCTGGCCGGACCGCACCATCACCATCCGTACCCGGCCTACCATCACGGTGGCTCGCCGACGCCGCCTTCCACCATCACCTCGTTCAACAACGTACCTGGACCGTCGACGCTGCTCGGCCACCACTATGCCTCGCCGCACCATATGCCACCGCCACCGCCCCCACCGTTGCCGAGCGCGGCGGCCAGTGCGGTGGCGGCCGCCGGTGTGGCCGCCGTCTCGCACAACCACCAGGCGGCGGCAGCGGCGGCTGCGGCGGCCGCAGCCGTAGCGGCCGGCGTTTCGCCGATGCAAACCGACCCGCAGCTAACGGAGCTGGCGCCCTCGCTGGGCGGAATCACCAAACGAAGAAGGTAAATTTACAGCACTGAGTGGCAGATGCAACTTGCGGTTGCTGAACTACTCAATTGAAGTAATGAAAAATTAAGCGCTAACCACGCAATCATGAACACTTCACTCTCGATTGAAATAGCTCTGCACTGAGTGGTCGGCTTTTGATAATATTCAGGTCATCTCTTGTCTCTGATCTAAACGTGCAATCGAAAAAAAGTTATAATTAAAAATAACATGTAATTATTGTTATACAATGTTACTATCTAATGCTGATGTATCTCTGATGAGTTTCAATGATTTTTTTTAACAACAGAATACGAATTTGTGTCATATAAACCACCTTTGGCCATGGCATTGCTTTGAATTTGTAAAATGCTGTTCAAATAAGATAAAGTAACAAAGTTAATAGATCATATAAGCGCTTAGCCTGTTGGGTGTTTTTCTTCGTAGATTTTTATATGATAATCTCAGAAATTGTATGTTGACTTTTGGGTGGACGTAGCAGAAATACTTGATATTTTTAGGTGCAACTAACGAACTACATTAACGTAACGAATTCGGTCAGTTGTTATCATGGCCAGGATGTGCTAAAAGAACAATTAGAATATGCGTTGTTTGTATAGATTAGATTATGTTTTTAATATGATCAAGCTATTATTATTATTTATTTTAAAAAATTATCCAGCCATGCTGGCCTTCATAACTTAATGCTAGATTCCTAACTAATATAAACACTCAAGTCATGTGCAAATAAATAAAAGCTGACCACAAAAAAATGTTAAAAATAATAAGAATTTCACTCGTCAGTAAAGGCTTCGCAAAGTTTGTTTTAGCATATTTACGCATACGCTAGGATCGACAATGCTGTTAACAGAGCTATACGAGTTAATCATTCTCAAAAGTAGATCATGGATATAATACATTATATATATCCTCCTTTGCATGGAATAATCTCGTCTCATCTGTTCGTAAGGATTGAAGTTGAGTAATTATGAATTTAATTAGAATAAGCATTGATAAGAGTCGCTCGAATGATATATTTTTTTAAAGTATAATTTCATGTTGGTTCAAGTGAATGGTCAAATATCCTGGAGCCTGTGATTTGATAATCTTTTTTATTTGATCCGCAATTGATTATAATTTTCACTCAATGTATCCTTTCTTCCTGCTCACTAATACTTTCAGCAGGCATTAATCAAAACTGAGAACAGGCTTAGTTAGCGTTTCACTGCATAAGCTGTTCAGAAATATCATAAAAAAGTCACGAAAACATGTTACGTATGGTAATCTGTGTAAGATGTACGTTGTAAATTCACCTTTTAAATTCATACATATACACTCAAAGTGCTGTTTATGAACAGTATTTTTTTTAGAATCACTTTCAAAACAATTTCCTTTTATTTAGTGACCGGTCCTTTGCGTATTACGATACACCTTAAAAATTCATAATTCTTTACAACCTTCAACTGCTCCGAGCAGAGCACCATGGAAGGTAAAGGTGTCATATAAAACGATTCTATTATCTGCTCCCATCGATCCCCTGGTCATTGGTGTTGGCAGGGCCTCTGCACAACAAATCAAGCATAAAATACAACCATACTTCGCTGCACAGCAGAAAAAAGCAGGCCTGCCAGCAAATAAAACTAAACACATATAAAATCCAAAATCTCTGCATTCCGTAGCGTTGTTTGCGCGGTGGCACCGAATACTACTGGCTACCGGAATTTATTATCCGATATTAACATAAAAACGTTGCTCGCGCATTGCCACCAACCGAACCAACTCGCACCCAGCGTCTGTAGCTTCTGCTCCGGTGTCTGGGGCTCTAAAACAAAACAGAACGCTTCTTGAGCAGTTCTTTTTGCTTTTCGGGAAGAAGGCAGACCGCGAATTGCAGTTGCCGAGAGTGTCATGTTACGGACTCTGCGGTGGCAGATAAAAATTGTACGATAAAATGGCAACGAGCTTCGTTGCGCCTGTTTTCGATTCTGTCTCTCCTGCTCCAGCTTTTCCCACTTAAACGTTACGCTTGATTGTAGTGTCGATCGAGAAATCGATGCAAAACATAACGATACACTTCATAAAAATATCCTCCCATACTTAAAGGCCCGCCAACATGGGTCAGGAAGAAATTCCCTAAGCGCGTTGAGTGCGCTCGAGTATTAATTTACTTGCTGCTGCTGCTGCTGCTGCTGCTGCTGCTGGTGCTCTTCGGGTTGCTCCTCTTGCAGCATTTTTCTGTTCTGCAAACGCACCCGTACTAAACACTGGGCCACCTTTTTGTGGAGCTTGGGGTTTGAAGATGGTGTGTCTGGTTTGAAGAAATCGCACAAAGCCTTGGAAATAAAGCAGCAAAACAGCAGGAGCACAGCACAGGAGCGCACATACACAAACGAAAACACAGCGGTGGTTTGCAAAGGTAAATGAACGGGGTTGGGTTGGTGGAAGACGGGAACAAAAAACACACACAACACAACCGAACAAATCTTTTCGCAATTTACACTTTCCGCAACGTCATAAATTTTCGCGCGCGCCCGGGACGGAAAGAATCTGCTCGCCGCCGATTGCTGCGCGGGGACGACGCGGCCACATTCAGCAAGCGCCGTGTCCTCCGGACGACTTCGTCCTGACCTCCTTTCCTTTTGGAGTGGACAGCAACGCTTGTGGAGGCAGTAAAGAGTACCCCGGTCCCTTGAGCACTGCAGCCTTTCCCCTTTCTGTCCCGGCAAACAGTCATCATCACCTTCCGTGGGTCATATTTACAAAAATATTATGATAGCAATAAAATTTTATGTACTCCCCGCATCATCATCATCTCGCCGAAGTTAGTGGCTATGGACCGTATCCTACCCTGCCACTTCCTTCCCTGAAGTGGCATAAAGAAAGGACGAGAGTTTTAAGTAAAGGCTCAGCTGCGTCGTCACCGGCAGTTAGGATGGACAGTGGTTCATTTTCCTATGCCAGCCAACTAACTGGCCGGACACGCGAAGGATAAAAATGAAAACAAGGTGGAAAAATAAAACAGCCAATACGGTAAACCTCATCAAAGTATCAATTACTCTCGCGATCGGCAGCAGCCAAGTGGTGGTGGTGGAGAGGTGAAGCTTGCTGACTACACCAGCGAGTTTTCTGTGAAGTTGTTGACTCCTTTTCTCAACAAACCCCGTGCTGGCGGGGTGAAAAAAGGATTGATTTACGAAGACATCAGCTGCTGCTGCTCGTTCCTCGCTAGGTCGTCGCGGTCGAGTGCCAGGGAAATGAGGCACATTCTTGTTATTATTTACAGCTCCTCCCGGTACGCGGGCAATAATTGTGCACCCCAAAGAAAATCTCTGCTGCATGAAAGGCGTCGGTTTTGAACAGCGCTGCGCCTGCTGTTGCTTTTCACCAGCAATAGTGGAATGTATTTATTCTCTTAACTCCGGCCGATTTTTCTCCTCCACCGTTGGGCCGTGTCCTTGTTGAAGTGCGATGAATAATTTATTTATTTTCGCCACGGTTGCATTCATCATGCAGCATTAAACGCACTAATAGATCATCGACACCAGCGATGTGATGATGCGTAAGAAACGTCTCTATATATGCCTCTCGAAGAAGGAGGTAAACGCTTAATCGCGTCTAGCGTTATTTATGGAGAGCAAACCCTCCAGAGTGTGTTCCGCCAGCATCTACAGTTGCATCTTCATCATGGCCGACAACAGAAGTGGTGGTGGAAGCAGGAGCGGTTTAAGGGGGGTGTTTTGCATTCGATACGCAGAGACTCACAAGCGTTTTAAAAGTGCTCGAGTTTTGCATTGTTATCCTGCTGTGTCTGTGTGTATGGTGCATCTCTTGCTCATCCCGCTGGTCGGTCTCTTAAATCTGTAATAAATTAAATTTAATGTTATGTTATCTTACCTTGCCACCCTACGCCTTGCCATCCCTATCTAGAGCCACATTACGCCTTTCCTTTTGGTTAATCTCACCGTCTGTCTCTCCGTGTGGTTCTGCGATCGCGCGTTTCAGCGTCCCCCGGTTGTATCTCCCAAATTAGGGAGCTCCACAAAACAGCGCTGGAAATGCAGTAGACGCGCGAGAAACGGATTACAAAGAATGGTCCCGGTGAAACATGCGCCAGTGATTTCACTATCAACTAACCCCCAACCGGGATATTTCGCTTCGCTTTTCTCCGGTGTCCTCCACTCTCTCTCTGTCTCTGTCTCTCTTTTTCTCTTATTTTCCCCGTGTTGTCGATCGTGATCCTTTTGAAGCCGGTGAGGAGCATCCGAGAAAAAGAAACCAAGAAACGTATGACGCGCGTATCACAATCACCACCACAGAGGGATACCGAATGCGCAATGTGCTGCTGCACGCGTGCAAATTCTCGTAGTATATATATATTTTTTTCTTGTGCATCATGCTACACCGACAACCGGTATCAAACTGTAGTGCTGAGGATTGAAAGAGAGAGCGAGAGTGAAACAAGGAACATGTTTTATGCCCTCTCGTGTCCCTTCGCAACGACCATTCATCTCTTATTGGCATCGAAAAGCATCAATTGATTCATTTGGTTTCGATACTGCCGGGGCGTATAAAAACAAGCGTACTTTGGAGCCTGTGTAAGGATTACCAACGATTGAAGTGATTTCACGGGCAAACGAAGTGAATCTTTTGCTTTTGGGATTGTGAGCGGGTGGGAGGTGGAATGTTATCGTTAACGTGCTTCTCACGATTCTTGTCCACTTCGCCACCGAGCCACCCGTAATGCTGTGGGAAGATATAAATGCGCTGACTTGAGCCCCGGACATGTAGGAAATCATCCTCGCCGTTTGCCAGTTTCGCCCGGTGCAGTTTTAATAATTTTTGCAATATATCAAAATTTAATTTACGAAATGACAATTCACGACATGGCGCACCTCTGTACAATAACCGTACAATTGTATTTTTTCCCATCTTGAAAATTCAGGGTCGGTCAGTCATGCTTTTAAATTTGACCCTTGCACCGGCCTGTTGCGGTGTCTCAGTTCACAGAAGACGCATCTTGTGTCTTGCACACGGCCAAAGTTCAGCCGTAGTTGGCAGCATTGAAAATTGTTTTATTGTGTTGAAAACAAACATATTTTTTATGTACTGCTGTAGGACGCATATAATCAGAATTGGATTGAATTTGGCAGTGAAAAAGGTGTAGAGGTTTGATTTAATTGTTCCCTTATTGCGGCTCAATTTATTTTTTGTGTGTTTTATAGATACCCTATATTTATATGGAACTTTCATTTTAAATATTATAAACTGATAATTAACATGCGACAAAGAATTATGCATGCTTATGTGTATTGGGATTAATCAAAACTTTAT
This sequence comes from Anopheles coluzzii, assembly GCF_943734685.1. Taxonomy (NCBI): domain Eukaryota; kingdom Metazoa; phylum Arthropoda; class Insecta; order Diptera; family Culicidae; genus Anopheles; species Anopheles coluzzii. The sequence goes on along the minus strand of NC_064671.1, from coordinate 41,608,911 downwards.
ATTATAAGCTATATCCTTTTTGTCCATTTTACTTAGTCGATTTTCAACCAATGCAGATGCAAAATCGTCTCTCTTTTGACATTTGCCAAATTTAGGTTTCGAGCAAATTTTACTTATTTTCCACAGAAACTGTGAAATGAAATTACTTGTCTGTTTAACTTTGAACAGTCATTCAAAAACGTTAAAAAAGTTCTATTCAGTCAGAATCATATTAAATAGTTAATATAGTGACTAAAATCACATGCACACGTAATTAATACTTACTCATATAGAACTAGCGACACGTCAGAAAATAAAATCAAATGAAAATTGAACAAGAAACTACACTTCATAGTTTTTCGTAGTGTTTGTAGTTTATTTTCGTAAAAAATTAAAACAAATGTTTTGATAACTTCCAGAAAAAGATTATCTCTTACAACATATTTTAGTCTAATTTTCTAGCTCTTAAATTATCGTTTTTGATCTAGAATTTCAACATTGAATATACATTCGCGCGTTAAAATATAGAAAAAAAGCATTAAATCATGCAATACACTACTGTGACTTTTTTTTTGCTCAAATAAAAGCAATAAATAATTTCAATTACAAAGACACTTCATCAAAAAGTAAAATGCCACTTTTTTATTCGATCGTTCGAACGGGGCGTGCCCATTGTGCGGCGAAATAAATAAAAAAAACCCCGCTCACACAAATGGAGAGGGAGAGTGAGAAAAGTTGTACTCCCATGTTGCATTAAGCCCCGCCCACCGGCTCACGCTCAACACAGGCGCAAAACAGTTTCTGCATTTTCCAAGCGAAATTCGCGCCAAAACTTCACCGTGCATGTGTGTGTGTGAGTGTGTTGGGGGCGCCCGGTTTACCCGCGCTCCCCGTTCGACCCGTTTTCCGTTCTTTCGCTTTGCGCCCTTAATTCTCCCATTAGCTAGTGTGATTTTCTTCCGTTGAGTCCGTCGGAAGCATGGCACGTGTAATGGGAAAAGTAGTTGTGTTTTATTATTTTTAGGTTATTTCAGACTTTGTTTTTGTTGTTGCTTAAGATAATGTACATAATTATCAGACCCGTATGTGAATTGAGTTTTGTAATACAATTTTTACATTCTCCCCGTTTGTGCCGCTTGCCTGCTCTATCTGGCGTATCAGATCGCATTTTATGCTGGCATGCAACGATCGAACGCCGATAATAAATCAGCGATTCCATCTGCTCGGGTTGCGCACAACCCGTGTGTAGGCCTGCCTGCACTTTGAATAGATATTCCATCTTTTGCCGTTTAATGTACGCCCGAACCAAAGCCTCTCGGCCCAAGCCTATTGCTCATTAATGCGCAGTCACACACGGAATGACACGCTCACATGCAGGAGGACGGTGGTGCAGGAGAACCAAAAAAACACTCATGCACACATTTCTCTAAGAAGTTTTCAATAGACCAAAGGCTAGAAAAAAAGGTACCCTAAGGTAACACAGGGTGACGATTACAAACGAGCGTAGTTTTTAAATCCTTTTTACGGGTATTCGGGTTCCTCTCGATGGTCCTGTTGCGTGTTGAATGGTCCAGGGATGGCGAAACGCTGCACTGGTCGCCCCTACCGAACTACTGTCGGTTGTGGCCCGGTCACTGGCTTACGAGTACATAAATTACGGAACTAAGCATTTGCATATCAATTGACGCTAGTCAGGCACATATACACACACACTGATGTGGTTCGTTTCTGGCTAGCGTCTCGGGATGTGAGTAGTTCGGTACACTGTGAACGCATTTAAGCTTCCATTACACGGACGCATGAATGGCTAGGAGAGAGCATTGGAGACGTCCGAAACATGGTTAAGCCCTAGGCTTTTCGCAAGCAAAACAGTTCCATGTCAAAAAGGCCTTCATACGCAATACGTCCCACAGTCTTCCACTATTGGGGAATGCTTGGCTGGGTTGTTTTCACTCGTAGCGTATGCATTGTAGAGAGGCCTTAGTTCGCGAGCCGAGAGTCCCCAGCACACAACGGCGAAGGAAGAGGGACGCCCTAGGAGTTTGCTTTTACAACAAGTGGTCAATTATTACACGCGGAAGCGTAGTAGCAGAAGCACACTCCTTATGGAGTAAGACCTGCCAAGCCAGATTGCGTGTCTCGTAGGAGGAGAGTGTTTCCTCTTTCAAGGTAGTTGGTCGCGCTAGAAACAAACGCTTTGTACATTGGTAACAGTGTGGTGCGAGGTGGATGTTCCAAAGCCGATAATTGTTTTCCCACTGTTTACGATGAAAGATGTGGTTTAGTTTTCTTTCGAAATTGATTTACTGTATATACATATGTAAACGATTGGTTATAACTTGTTATAAATAATTATTTTCTATTTTTGATTTCAGGTACGTTTAGCCAAATTTATCCCAGGCTTGAGTAACACAAAAAAAGCAAAAACACGGAGGAACAATGTGGTATGTTTTTTTTTCATTATGATTTATTATCCTGGTTTGCCGTAGCACATCGTAGAATATATTTAGAATTGTTTTGACTCAAACTTACAGCTTAACAAACGGATGAGTTCCAAAATAGATTGGGCTCCTCTCTCAATAAACGGACAACAGAGCCTGTGGAAGCAATTCTTTGGTGGTTATTTTTAAGCCCTCTATTCTGAACTAACGCTCTATTAATAACAACACACTAGAGAATTTACCTTCAACCAGGAATTGGCTGAATAATTAATGCAAAAAGTTGTGTCTTGTCCTTTTCCTTTTTCGGCTCGACGGGAGGCATAATTTTCGGACAATTTTCTTTTCCCAAGCAGTGTCCAAAAATAACTTTATTCAGGCAAGCTGCAGGTGAGTCCGTGTTGTGGCGTGTGTTTTGTGTACGTACTGGGTGGGATAAAATTATCTCACTTACAATGTTGCAAACACTAAAACACGTTTGCCCGTTGAACTTTATTAGACACACGTTTGGGGGCAGCGCTAACTGTTGACTGTGGGTCGATTAACTTGGCTTCTTGGCTTCTTTTTTTGTTTGTTTCTCTCGTGTGCTTTCCAGCCCGTGTCCGTAACCGATACTCGCAAAGGGGGTAATGTATCGTCTTATAATGGACATTGAATAAATAAGCTGCAGCTGCTGCTCGCCGCATTGCGCCGTAAGCTTATCACCCTTGGGGCACTGCCCCATACTGATGTGTGGCTAATTTTATAACCAGCGTTTAATGCGTACATTCTTTAATTCGGGAAGGTGCATATCATCATTTTTGTCACCAGCAGGCTCCGCTGAAGGTGCTCTTACTACGCCAGCCACCAATGATTGCTAGATTCCCGTGCAACAATACGCTTAAGGGTGTTATTTATTTTACTAACTGAATCAATAATTATCATCTACCAAGAGGAAGAGTGTGTGTCAGTTCTGGTGCATTCTTGGAAGTGTTGTTACTGTTCTTGTGAGAATTTATTCCATTTCTTGCTGAAACTCAATCCACTCACACAATGTTCTTATTCTGGTTCTGTGTGCTTCAGCAAAATGCTATCTTGTACCATTGAGTACAGATGAGGAGGTATGGTTGAAGAGGAAGTATTTAGTGGCAGCTGTGAGGAAATTTGTTGGTTCATTTGCGTATCATAAAACGTCGGCAACGGGTGATGCAAAGGGATGATGTGCCAGTTCCGTCCTCCAACACAGAACACATCCCCTAGTACGCTTGTGCACTACTGCTAACCGACAGACAAAGAGAGAACGAGAGAGGGAGGCAATGAAGAGTAATTATGTATGCATATGAGGCAAATTTGGCGAGGCTCGCAAATGAAGCCATTTAATATTCAAAATGTTCACGGACCAGAAATAGTGCACCGGTACTCGATGGCGGGGTTTGTGTGCGTGTGCGCCCGAGTTTCACTACCAAGCACGTCAGATCGGTGTCTTCGGTGTGTTGCCTCGTCTTTACCGCGGCGACAATTAAGCAAAGAAGGAAGTGTGAGAATCTTCCATGACGTATAGGCAATGATCCAGCACACGGAGGGGAAGGTGCACGGCACGGGAAGCGCTTCTTACTATGGCTTGATTTTAAATTGAAAGGATAAACATTGAGAACGTCGTTCTGCAACTTGCAAGGGGGTGAAACTGTTTCATTATCCTGCGCTCGTAATGGTGCTGGCAAATAATTAATCCCACTCATCATGGCGGGAATCGTACGACATCTTAAGTGAAATGACTGTAGTACGGTGCGTCGAAAAGACGTGGTTAGCTGGGACAGGTAGGGGCAGTGACAATTTTGGGAACATCGTTGTTTGCTTTCAGGAAATAGGTACAAAGGTGTTGTGGTCCTCTTTTTCAATTCCCAAGATGACATCGATATGATAGGGTGTTGGGGAGAGCGTGTTGAACAAAATGTCCAAATTCACTACTTAGAGGACAAGACATTCAGGCAAGAATGATAAGAGATTGAGATCTCGCAAGGTAGGACATATTTGTAGTCATCATTAATTTTAAGTGCACTTTTGTCCTGAAGTTATATGAGAGGTGATTTAATGGAATGGAGAGATCTTGATGAAAATAATGAGTTCCATATATCAACTTTATAGCTAATGTAGAAGATGCCTCGTGCTTGTAACCTGCGATAAAAGAAATGGCTTGAGCAGTGAAAATGGCTTATTTTGTGAACAAATATTCTTAACACTTTGTCATTAAATAGCATTAAACATAAACCGTTGTGATGTACTAAAATATTACTTACGTTGCTCATTACTCGCTTGACTAATGTTATAATTTTAATTCGATATAAACTCTCGAATCCTTATAATCATCATATTTTACACATTTGTATCGGAAATGTTTTACCTACCACCACAATGTTAGCCCACACCGCAAGCAGGAATGCAACATAATTTGAATAATTTCTCTCCAACGCCTCCCCAATGAGCACAGCACCAATGCCCAGAAGCCTGGCAAGTAGTCAGATTACTTCGACGAATCGATTAACAACCTATCACATTCCTATCGCGATGCAGCATCGATTGCAAACAGCGTCGATAAATGGCGCCAACACACAGTGAAGTTTTGCATATTATTTTCCCTTCCACGCGCATTCCTTGTATACACAATTCTAAACTCCTTTCTTGTGCAACTTGCAAAAAACCAGAAATCAATGTTCCTTTTTCATGTTGTTGCTGCTGTTGCAAAATTTGTGGCGTTGTCGAATTGAGTCACCACCGCATCTGAAATATGTTGGTGTACGTGTTGTGTTGCTCCTTCTTTCTCTTTTTTGTTTTGCAAAACACGATCGAATTATTGGAATGCATGTCGATCGGTCAACAGATGATCCCGAAAAACCATGCTCAACACAGCACGAGACAGACACAACCATCATATCGTGTGCATTGTTTTTTGTGCGAGATTTTCGTGTTTTGCTGTGCTGTGCATATCCACATTCTTCCCGCTGGGACCTGGCCCCGGTGGTTTGGGGGTGTGTTTCATCGGTTCTCTTCTGTGCCGTTCGATGCCGGGATAGTTTATTGCGCCCGGCACGAAGCTGGCTAATCGCCGGCGAGTTTTGCAAGGAGCTCCTGCTGGGTCTGGGTTCGGCTTACCTTTTGCGTATGTGTATGGATACAGCGAATGATGGGTGCATTCAGGTGCCATCCTTGGTCTTGTATCTTGCGACGACCTTGCTGAAAAGTGGGAGTAAAAGGTGGTTGTAGGCCTTGGATACACAAAGCTCGTGCGTTGGTGTTATGTTTAACAAGCTTTTGAATTAGGTGAAAATTTACTTTTGAACCTAAACGATTGATTTTAAACAGTGCTATTTTCAACTGTGTGTTCAACATTCGATTGAATTCCCCGAAAAATGTCATTCAACTCGGTGACAAACTCCAAACAAGCGATTGGACGATGCAATAGTACACGTTTGACAAACTTGAAGTTCGTTTTTTCTGCGGAAATGAATGCACGCACGTTTGTGCATGTGCAGTTTGCATTCGATCTTTCCAAACCATCTCGTTCCCTCCTTATATTTCATCCTTACTTTATGTGCATGGGCCTTCCAATGGCACCCAACAATGCATCGTGGTGGCCAGCATCAATTGCACCCGGTGTCCGCCATCATCGCGCACAATACGGTGCGTCGATTGCTGCATGCTGCCCGGCGGCTGAAAATGCAAATGTGTTCGTGTATGTGGGTGTGTGCGTGTGTCTTATGGGAGTTCGATGCGTTCTGCGCGAGAGAAAATGGAAACAAACCCCCCGCGCTATAACACGCACTGATCAGGTGCATCAATACGCAAACAATGCAACGAAATTTATGGTCCAAAATTAAATCTTTTTTTGTTGTCGGGAGCCCCTCAACCCCCCTTAGGACCATGTATGCGAAAGCCATAGCTCGGAAGGGGTGGCAGAGGATTGGCTGTAGAACGGGAGGCGGCTGAAAACGGAAAGGCCTGATGAAGATGCGAGAATTTAATTTACCCAATCACAAGTTATTGTAATTTTAATGCCACGGAAGCGAGATTGTGCACCGAAAAGGGCGTGTGCTCGTGGGTATTTTTTATGAAACGTTCCACGGGGAAATCCCTTCATTTTGAGGTTGTAATGGCACACAGACACATAGGGATTGCAAATTCGGCTCGTACCCTCTCTTTTCCGGGTGGAAATGATTTGAGGAGGTGTAGCATTAAATGTCCTTTTTCGAAAACCCGTTAGTATTCCATGCATGTGTCTATGTGTGTGGGTACTACTGCACTTGTGTACTGTGGTTGTCGTTGCATCGTTGCAAAAGGGATGCAATTTGCTACTCCAACCTTTTTCCTTTTGCTTTTTCCCCTTTACTACTGCCACACATTCTCTCGCTCACACGCCGCTCCGTATGTGACACGCGGGAATTGAAACATCATGTCATTATTTCGGATGTAAAATGTCCCGCGGGCAATGGAAGGATATTTTCCCCAGCCGTGCTGTAGTACACACACACAGTACGTCATAACGTGCACTAAACTGACTGGTCAGAGGGAGGCGCTCGTGCGACGTACACAAACACAGTCCGCCGCAATTCAGGCGCCGGGGTTCACGGTAGCATTTATTCGGTAGCAGTTTCGATGTGAGGTCTGGACGGTGGCGGGATGGATTGTTGTGCAAGTGCCTAAAATAATAAGGGATGATTATGTTGATTACTATTGTATGTAAACCATTGGCTCCAATACATACAGCAGAGGTACAGCGGATTGTGCTGTGGACACAGTCTAGAACGGCAAACAGCCACGGCAACTGTTTGACCGGTGCGCAAGATTGATGTCACGTAACGGGAACGACACCCGTATTTGTGGTGCATGTAAACGCATGCTTGCGCACCACTTGTCCGCAATTAGTTTTGGCGGGTTGCCCTGTTGCCCGCCTCACCCAGGTCTGTTTACAGTGCGAACGAAGTACCAACTGATGTGTTGTGAAATTGGAAGATAAAACAAATTATATTGTTTTGTCTTTTTTTGTTGCTATTTAAAGATTTGCATGCTTTAAAAGTGAGTTTGGTTTTGAGTTTTCTGATTATTATTTGCTCAAAACTTTGTGCAACTCATCGCTGCCTGTGTTGACGAAAACTGCACCGCACTGTTGCATTCCTTTGAAAGTGATCAGTGGCACAGAAGCACCAATAAAGCTTTAATAACAATAATAAAGCACGCAAATCGGTCGACCCGAGGCAGCAGCGATCACTCTCACTTGATCGTCTCATCGACGCCACTTATGATTACCACTTTTCGTTTCCATCAAGGACCGCATCGACCGCGGGTGAACGCATGTACGTACGACATTCACCAGACTCTCCCGGTTTTCACAGTCCCGTTAAAATGACACACCACCGCGAACGGAGGGCTTATACTTATAATAATCTTCGAAGCATTACGGACAGTAAAAGTAAATGAAATGGAAAATTTGGAATATTTCAATGGAGATCGTAGTGATAACACGGAACACTGTAAAGATGATACTGTGTTATTGTCTCTGAAAGGATACGAAATAAATGCTTATAAAAACATACACAAGCACACATGCACATGGATATTGCTTAACATGGGTGGCAAGCATTATTTGGCGTAATGTTAACTTGTGAAGCATGCTAATGCTCTATCTATCTGAACTGCACCCGCTGCAACGATGCACTAGCATACATTGTGCGTTTTGTGTGTGTGTGGCGCTGTGTGTGCAGTCGCCCGTTCTGTGTTCTGCGAGTGAGTATGTATTGAATAACGCACATGCACATAGACACATACATGTGCACATATAGCGCTATCCCGCCAAGCGCCCTGGTGAATATGTAAATGAGGCAGGATATTCAATTATTGGATTTCTATGTAAATATTTCAATTTGGAATAATTATTATATGCAAATTAGGTGTGGTAACGTTGCTACTGTCCCTTTGCTTCCCCTCCGTGCTACTGCTGGCGTGCGGCGGTGGATACGCGTATTTACTCCTGTGTATTTACGGCCCCATCACACCTCCGGTACTTTCGGCGCCAGAATGCCCGGGACGAGCCGGAGAGGATGAAAAGGAGAAAAAAGTGCTCTAATTCGCTCGCCGAACCAGCACTAACACTTTTGGAGCATTTTGTACCATTTTTTTTTGTTTTGTTTAGCCTTCCAATTCAGTCCCACCTGGGGGACGCATGGGTAGTTCAACAGAAAGGACAGGTGACATATGGTTGAGTCCGGCGATTAGTGCTAGCGGGCACAATCGCGATATCAAAATTGCATTGGCTGTTAGTTTGGCCCATTCCACGTGTGTGTTTGTGTGTTCATTTCACATTGAGCGCGTTGAAATGAGGAGGAACAGGTTGTTCGAAGAGGAACGGAGAGTCATAGCGCACACGGGTAAGGTGAGTTCTAAATTTGATGAGCCACAATATAACATGCAAATCAAATTATCGACCGCAATCAACCCGACGTTTTACAGGAGACAGGGTTTAGCAATAAACCTCATTTATCTGCTGCAGCCATTGCTCGGCAACTCATGCACAGTGTGTGTGTGTCCTGTCATAGCCGCGGCAAATAGGTACGAGTCGATTTGAAATTTTTATAGCCTTTCTCTCTGGACATAAAATTGAGCACAGTGGTGGCATCAGAGAATAGTTCGGTAGAAACGCCGGAAAAAATGACACCATCCATTCCTCCAGGAAACCCCATCCTTGTACGGTCTCCAGCGATGGATTTGACTGGATGAATATGGGACACAATGTCACGCGGTGTGTATTAGAAGTTCCGTCTGTTTGTTTTTATTGCTTACCAACTATTTTTAGATTAGGCCTCTTAAAATTGACTCCACAGCGTGTATCCGAAATGCTTGCCGCATCGGAAAGTACTGCTTTTTAATGACTGGGCTACCTACAACGGGCCGTATGGGACGGTACACCAAATCATCCATGTACTGGGCGATCCCACGCTTGCTTGGGGTGGGACGTATGCAATGGTAGGAGGATTCAGTTTCGGTTTCGGGCTTTGCTATGAAAATTAACAGTCGTGACTAATCATCGACGCATTTTTATTGGCGTGCTGCTGTTGTGGCTTCACTCCTTCACAGCTCGGTGGGAAGGTGCCGCTAGAGTCAGTCGAGGGTCGAGGGTAATGTGCGCCCTGGCTCACATTTAGCGGTACTCGCTCGGTGGCCGGGGTTTGTTCGGTACGATTTGAACTACACTTCAATATGTTGCCCGGGCGGTGGTTACTGATGGCTGATGGGAGAGCCCCTCCTGTGTACTCACCTGTTCCATGTTCTCTCTCTTTTTCTCTCTGTCTACAGCTGTGTGTCCTACTATGTGTTCACCCCCTTTCTTTGGTAGGGAAATTACGCGACGCTTTGTATGTGTGTATGTGTGTGTGTGTACTGTACCGTACCGAAAACCATCAATGCTCGGAAACTCATGAATAACCATGATTCATCCAAATGGGCACCCGAAAGCTCGTACCGAGTCGGAATACTAATTCCATCCGACGGAAAGGTAACGCAAGTAACGCTTCACGATCCTGATTTTGTGTGGCGCGACGCGCCGGATGGCTCTTCTCTTCTTTTCCACGTAAAGAGCAACAAAAAAAAAATCAGTTTTAGCTCCGGCACACATACCGCTGCTGGACGCATGTTACAGGGGCCCGGAGGTGTGGTAATGTAAGCGACTGGGGACTCCCTGGCATGTTTTTTCGGAGTGTCATCTTTGATGGACCTGCGGATAGGGCGGATGCGTTTTCTGTTCAATAATTTACAGACTATCCGTAGAAAATTAGCATATTTCATTTTAAGTTCAGTTACATGGCATATTGCTAGAACATTGTTTTGTTTAAATTATTTCTGCAAAAATCAAATCAACCGAGGTCTGCTTGTAGTGAGAATAAAATTTCTCGAATCCAAGCATCGGTCCTACGAATCGGACAGACAGAACCACACGGGTACATCAATTATGTCATCCATTGGGTGTTCGAAATCGCGCAGACGTGTTTGTAAATAAATCGATCGATGCTCTTTCCGAACGCTCAACGGTTCAGTTGTTCGTAACGCTAGAAGGGTGTGCTCCAATAAAATTGGTCAGACATGTGCGTTCGCACAATAGACACCGTATTAGCCGAGGACTGACGTTCGGCCCGGACAAGTCCCTTGTTTGTCAGGGGGGACAGATTTTTGATGTAAATACGGCCCCTTGATTCACGGTGTTGATTCAAAATGGGACCAACACTCGGCCCCAGTACCTGCAACCATCTCCATCTAAGGACCAAATGTCACAAATCGAAGGATAGATACACACCTTTCTCTGCGCACCTTGTGTATGTGTGTATGTGTGTGTATGCGTACAGTATTCATTGGCCATTGGAAAGGGCAACGGATTTTCCTAGGCGTTTTATTTCTTGAATCATTTGAATTTCAAATACCAAATTGTAAAATGCCTTCACAACCAGCGCCGAGAATCGACCGAGAAATGCGTGATTTAGACATGGGGGCCACACTCGCGGGGAAACAGGGAGCTTGAACTCGCCACTGGATGGATGTGCGGCGCGCACGGGAACACAGAGCATAGAGAGAAATCACCATCCTCTGAGCAACAAATGGAAATAAAAGTAAAGGAAGAGGGAAAAACAAAACTTTTTTTTATTGCCAATATGTGACATGCATAAGCAAGTGCACTTTTTGTGCCGGCTTAAAAGTGGCTACATTTTCATTACGCTTTACTACAAAAAAAACCGCGACGGTGGTGTCCGTTTGCGCGGGTGGCAGTGGCAAACACCCCGTTGTACGCTGTGGTGTGGTGGTGCTGGCAGTGGCACAGACGCTATGTTTGATGTGAGCGATTGATGAAGGTAGGCCACAACGCGTCTCTTGGGCTGAGGCCGTGGTGAGTGATTTTTACGTATGTTTGATGTGCTCAAGTGGTTGAAATGTTTGTGTGCTCGTCCACGCCGGGTACGTCGATTTCAATGACCAGGCGGGTGGGGAGGAATGAAAATGGGACATTATAAGCGAATGCGTAAATAAATGGTATGAGTTTTGATCGAAAATGCGATTTGATTGCTTTTCGGAGGGGTTACTTTACCGTTCGTTGGAGCTTCTTTATTTTTTAGGGAAATATTTTCTACTCATCATGATGACCTGTTTCACGCAGGAATAGAAGACCATATTAGAGATGTTGTCAATATGCTTGAATCGTGCTCTGTAAATCAATTTTGAGTCTACTGAAAGAAATAGCTTTGTTTTAAAAAATCTCGTAGCTTTAAAGAAGTAGTATAATCAACCACAACAACACAGCAAAACATGAAGCGACAAGATGTAACGATGTGAATACGTAAAGGTCTTTAATTGCACTTGACCAAACCGTAATAACAGTCTTGCACACACAAACACACTTGTCGTTCAGCTGTTGGGGGCCGCAGCAAAGTTTACGATGTTGATTTACGAGCTCTCTGAACTGTAAGCGAGTGAACGATATCTTAAATCCAACCCGACGACGACAAAATGCTACTAGTTATACTTAACGCTTATGAATGAGTGTCTGCGTTAACCCTGATTTTTTGTCGTTGTATTCCGCTCCGGCTGCAATATTCACCACCGCTGCTCATGATCAAGTAGCGCGCGCGGCACATAAAACCCACGACCCGAGCGTAGGCGGAGGACATTAAATGTTTGGTTTATTTTGAGTTTATTTCTTCCCTTTTTTTTGGCAGGGGTATTTTCAAACCCTTCAAACTGTGGTTGGCTCCAGACGTACTCCTGAAACCCCGAACCGGAATCTCTCTTTCGACGCCTGCATACGCCTTATCCCTGCGAGCAGTGATGTTTTATGGGGCCTTTGTTTTATTTTTCGGCAAGTAACCGCCGAATTCGTTGAGCGGGCAGCAATGCGAGAAGCAGCAAGATGTTGAGGATGGTGGAATGTTGGTCGTTTTGTTTTATTTTCGTTTCAATTGTAGGCTTGCCACTGGATTTTTGAATATTTTCGGGCTATGTGTAAGTACCGCAAGGGAGAAGGTAAGCGGGGAGGAAGTATGTAATCCTTTCGTCTTCTTAATCCGTCTGCTTGCCTGCCGGTTGCCGGTGACGATCATGATGAGAGTGTATCGATTTAAGTATTCTGTCAACGTTCGCCACTGTTTACGCGTCGGCGCGGCCATATCATTTGACGGTGATCTTTATGCTTCTGTGGTTCGACCCGAGAGGCTTCCGATGCTTTCTCTCCGTCGACGCAGTTTGTCGCCGTGCGGGGTTTGATCAAATCATTTAAGCAACGGGCATGTCACTCTCCACACAGCCATGCGTTCGTCATCTAGTGGTATATGCTTGATCTATTCTAATGCTTGACCACTGTCAAATAGTAAGTGGCAAGATGCGTAGCTCGTTCAGTATGAAGTTTGAATTTCAATTAAGCCTACTGTTCACGCTAACTGTCTCAAGGAACACATTGCGTGAGGAATTTGATTTAATCAAGGATATTTTTTGTTTGTTTTATTTGTTGAATTGCTTCAGTCTACAAGACACGTCCGGTAGAACATCGCCAAAGCCGTAGAGTTATTTACGAAATCTAACGAATTATTCGACGAACGATAATATTCTTCGCTTGTCAATTAAATTAAATCATGCATATCAAAACTCCCTCGGGCATAATGTCCTCACCAAACGCTTGCACAAAACGGACACCCTCTCCGCTCGATGCTTAATAAGGCCCAACGTCTACTTCTAATGAAACAATCAACTAATTTCACATTCATTAGGCTGCCTTTCACCGCCACCACTACCTACCCACCACCCCAAGAGCAAGCGCAACTATTTCGTCCCTAAACGGTAACGATGGTGACCCGTCACCCCAATCCGCCGGGATATGTATTTAGCATTTTCTGCTGCGTCGTCCTCTCTGACGCACACACCCCTGCGAGGCAGTACTCGTGAAAGTACCCGAGGATGGTTAAGGGTGGATGCCTTTTTTCCCACAATCGTTTCTTAATCTTGGTTCAAACGCCCTTGGCGCTGCGTCCCGGGACCCGGTAGTGGGCAAACCAGTAAACCGCCGCCGTATTGCCGAAATCAGCTGGTAAACGTAAAGTTTATCGTAATAGGAAATATATTCAATTACAAATTGAAGCTAATTTCATTTGCCCATTTCAAAGGACCTCTCTACCCTTCGGGGTTGGCCCAGTTTTGCGCAGAGCGCACCACAATTCGCCACTTTGGATGGCATAAAATAATTAGATATGCTACTGTATTTGGGGTTTTGACGAGAATGTACCTCTCGGTCGGTTGGTGCTGGTGGGAGATTATGGTCGGTGGTCGGTCTGTGCGGGCCGTAATCGGATCGGAAATTTAAAACCTTATCCAAATTTGCTCGTAGCTGGTGCAAGTATGTATGTGCATGTGTTTTCTGCGTCAACGAAGGGAAAATTAGCTTTCCCAGTGTCGACAACACTGTGTGGTAAGGGGAGGGTGTATGTTCACCTTACACCATTGTGGGTGTCGTTTGCGATAAAATTCAAATCGACTGGTTTGCCTTTCTGCACCCTTTTTCCCAGTTTGTATGTTCCGAAGTTCATGTACCGATTTCAGGCGGGAGTGGTTTTGTGGTTTTTGGTGGCGTTGGGATAAATTCATTGGGGTGTAGGGGATTTTGGATAAGAAGCACTGATTTGCAAAGAATGGACCAAAGAAATTCGATGACTTGGGTTGATATTTACCATATTTGAAGCATATCTAACAACTTGATAAGAACAGAACAAACCCTCCAAATCCTCCTCACTGTTGCTCTAATCGAAACACAGGAGTAGTTCCATGAATGACTACCAAGTAAATTCTTATCATCATATAAAGTGTCCCTATTCCCTAAATAGAGCTTTCGTGTCGTCCCCTTGCTCTTCCTTTTTATTTCAATCTACATAATAACGTCATTTGATGACGTCAGAAAGCCACCATCAGAAGCAGTAGTGTGTCCAGCGGTGGAGAATAAATATATTCCGGAGTGTCTGATTACGGTCTGGACAGCGATGGGATCTAATATTAGTCTCTAAGATGTCCTTAGCGTCACAGCTCGATTGGTTTGGGTGGGAAAATACACACACTGAAAATTGTGTTACGAGCTCCTCCTCAGGCAAGCAATTCAATTTTGGGTCTAGTATTTCATTGAACTTCCCTTACTTTCGACTGTATGACTGTTAATTCAACTCAACTGTTGTGCTGTTGATGGTTTACACGTTAGTCAAATAAAACTGAAGTTTAATGATTCATCACAAGCCGCATGACACTTGTCGCCTATGAATGTGTTGACTTTGTTAAGTATACGAATAGTATTCACTCAAAACCAGAACCAATTAATTCAGGTGTAGAACATACAGTTTCGCTTATTATTATAGAGTGTACGGTTCAATCCACTTTTCTGGTGCCATTGTTTCGATTTTACCAAAACCGTACCAATTGAATGCTTCATCTTTGTTAACAAGCTTCGGAAAGAAACTATTTTTTTAAAACACAACGGGTAGCGATGACGGTGTCGCATATCAATTACCCAAATCTCGGCCGATTCTTGACCGGCCTCTTGTTTCTTGCTTAATAAAATGAACAACCATGACAAGGAGAACGAGCAGTGAGTGGATTGTTTGTTCATAAAAATAAACTGGTGTACTTTATTGCTTTGCTGTTATCGGCACAGTTGTTTGAGCAACTTGGTGTAAGGCTTGTTGCTTCGGATATTTCTGACAAAAGGTGTGTAGGCTCATGAATATGGAATTATTGGGCTAGTTTTCTGGCAGCTTGAAGTGCGCTGGTCGTCAACATTCTATTGAATAGAATGTGTTGGCTTTCAGTAGTACGCAATGTTTGCAATAATTGATTAACTTAACAACAGTCTTTATTTTTCTAATCTTTGTTTCATACTTCATATCCTTCTTATATTGTTTTCGTATAGTTTGTCTGATTGAAAAGCGTTAAGTATCATACGGAGTTTTTTTTATGTACGTTTGAGCGCTTGGTAGTGTGATAATTAAAATTAGCGCAACTGTTTCACCACAAAGGTCGCCACGTTCACTATGCCTTCACTCCATCATCATTATCGACGCGATATCATCGTCACCGTGATTATTCGCTTAAATCGAATCACCCTTTTCGCAAACAACATGATACAGTTGCGAAACACACCCGATAGCTGTCCCCTTGTATGGGACATTAAAGCACAAAAAAAGCACACGCAGCACACGATTAAAAGGTGACCATTTTAATTGCTATGCAAAAAGGAAATCTACATTAAATTATGGTTCTTCCCCTATCTGGAGCAAGCTTTAACAAAAATTGCATAAAACAAAACAAAAAAAAAACAACACTAGACAGTGGAAGGAAGGTGAGTAATAACTTAGCAGACAGTATTTTTGTGTGACCTTTTCTTTCATGTCAAGAAAGTGTGTGCGTTTGCGGAAGACAGAGGCGTTGTTCGTAAGCCATCAAAGGCGGAGCGGCCAGGTCGGGCCTGATGCTCGCAAAGAACGGGGAACGAACTTAATCATTCTTTTTTGTTTGTGCGCCCAGCTAAGTTAAACGTTTGTTTAACCCCCTTTGCTCCTTTTTTGCAAAACAGAGAACAGCACACTCAAGTGCTTGTGCTCGCCCGGCTTCGTCATAATGCAGATCCGTAATGGGTAGAAGTAACCCTTCTGTAGGTGGCGGTGTCGGTGTGTGCAGGTTGTTTTTATGCTATTATAATGCTGCCCTATCCAACCGGAAGGGCACCCTTTTGAATCATCACTGTGCGTATCTCACACCTCGTTCCGTTCGGTGACTTTTACTTTCGACTGCTTATGGGGGGCAAGAGACCCCCGGCAGGCAGCGGGGTGTACCGTAGAACGCGAAATCATTCGGAATGGGGAAAAAAACAGAGCATGTTGTAGTGTTTTTTTTTTCTTTTTTGCATATACATCATTACACACATTGCTGCCCGGTACCGGCGCTACCCCGTGTTGCACTTCTGCCGGTCTCACCCGGTGGGATCTGCGCTTCTAGGACCTTGTCGGTCATTAATTGTGTGTGTCTGCCGCGAACACTGTGTTGAAGACCGGCGGGGTGGGAAGTAATGAGAATCTGGAAGGGATGTGTGTAATTATAACCAATTAAATTCTTGTTTGCAATTTTGTGTATCAATGTATGAAGAAACAAAAATATGGTGCTTCATCAAACACACACACTCATGCGCAGAGAGTAAAATAATAACTATACCGAATGGGCCAACACTTTGCAGCATCGTCTCTAGTAGAACAATTACTGTAACGGAGAATAGACTTTTTTGGGTTAAATTTATAAAAAAAAACAAATGTTTAATTTGAACAGACCATAGTAGTAAAACATTACCAAAAAATCATCACACTGTGACATATGGTGCTGTCTGTTTGTAATGCCTTAGCACCCGTAGGCATTAAGGCGCTTCCAATAACCTCATTGTTCATAATAATGAATGCTTTGTGGTGTGCCTTTTCGAGTGTGTTTTTCTCTCTCTCTCTCTCTCTCTCTCTCTCTCTTTCTCTCTCTCTCTCTCTCTCTATCTCTCTCTCTTATCATCTGTCTTATATTTTATGTGCAAAATGTTGTGTCCCCGTTCGGTCGTTATGCTGTCTTTTATTTTGATATTTGAGTGTGCCAGAAGTACATTTGCTTTTGCTTCCCTCTTGTCGCTTCTGGCATTTTATTGTACACGACACACTCCGTTTTCTGTTTGTTTTATTGCGGAAAGAAAAAAGCCTGCAAGCAAGTGCAAAAGGTGATCGTTTTGACGAAGACTTGAATGAGAGACGCAGCGGGGAACGACATTTTTTGAAGATTATTTTCTATTCTCTTCTTGTCAGGCGCGCTTGCTAACGACGAGAACGCGAGCGAAATTCCATCGCTAACGAATGAAATATTTCTCCATTGTGGTTACATTGTTGGCGCAGGAATTGGCGCTGTACGGCTCTGTTTCGCGTGCGCGTGTGATAAACGACAGTAATTAATTTTTTGCTTTCATTTTTTTGCACCACGCTTGTAACGTAAACAGTGACAAGTGCAATGCGCTCAATGTGACAATTATATTACAGTTTAATTGAAATCCGCAGACGTATGGAGTCTGTTGGTTTGCAGTTATTCGTTATCTTTTTGAAGCCAATAAACGACAAGTACAAATTGTCAAAAAATCCATCGGGTTTTTTTTCAACTTTATCATTGGACCTCCTTTCCCTAAAGATTTTGTTCCATTTTCTTCCTTCAAGGATATGCTTAATGAGTTTTCCCGACACACACACACACACACACACACACACACACACACACACACACACACACACAGACAGCGCACGAAGAAAACGGACGGTTTGCACCGTTGTAGTAGTAGGTCGCACCGCCAGAGTTTTGTCGCGCACCAGAGCCACCGAGGTGACGGGTGATGGATGAGGTTAGCATTTATACCCCCGGCACTTACCGACACATACATATACGATAAACAAAAAAAACCCACAAGCGGAACAGAAGGAAATAGCATTTCCTCCCAAGCAGCCAGCCCGGAGTGCGCGCGCGCGCGCGCCTTCGCCGCTGCAGAGGCAAAACTGCAGTAACATAATGAGGATAATGATAATGAGTCGCGCGTAACGCCAACTACCAGCATGTAATGTGTGTGTGTGTGTGTGCAAATTTCTCGGTGGAAGCATTAAGAGGAATGCATAGGCGCGCAGCGTCAAGCCGTCAAGGTGTTGCAAGCTTATGATACATTGTAATGAGCCGGGTTGTTTTTTTGTTGTTGCTGCTGCCCTTAACAAACAGTTTGTCTGCTGTGTTTCTTTCTCAGCGCGTCGATCTGCTGCCGGCGGCTAAATGAAACATAATTCTAGTGAAAGCACCCCACATGCCGAGCCAAACGGAATGCGAAAAAAAGAGGCAAACCTCCAATTGCGCCAGTGCCGCCGCCCAGGATTGCGCCGTTGCGCAATTAACGGCAAAGCAAACAGTTTCCTCCTTCCGCAGTTTCCTTGCGTACCTTGTGCTGCTGTCACCGCGGAGCTACCCGTTGATAAATGGTTCAATAATTAATTTTTATTTAAATATGACAACCATCACCCAATTCTCTTGCCCGTTTGCTGTTTTTTTTCTTCGCTCCCCTTTCCCTCCCTCACACATTCTCTCGCCGCCTGTTCATGTTTTTATCAGCTCATAATCGGCTGACATCGGCTGGTGGGGCTCCAATTGAGACGATGATTAATGAGGAATGGCGTAGCGGCGCCCTTTCTTTGTAAAAGATGCGCTCTGCTTTTCCTTCATATATGCGCGAGCGAAATTGCCCTCGCTTTCGGTACAATCGATCAAAACGCTGCTTCCTCTCGGAAAACAAACGAGTTGGTTGGTAGGGTGTGTGTGCGGTGGCGGGTATGCGGTAGAATGCAATTCATTCCGCCCTTCGTGGCTATTTTGACAGTTCATTACCCAGAGCCGGGCAGAAGTGAAGGAGTAGCTATTTGGCCGCACCAGGCTTTTGTTTTTCCGCGCTCAGCGAGCGCTGGTGCACGGGAAAATCTTGAAGAAAACGAAGCGATAATTAACCCAAAACGCGCCCATAGCCCGTTCGGTCTCGGTGCTGGTTTGTGTATGTGTGCGCTGAGTTCTATTTGTACGGTTTTGCACATAGTAGTAGTAGTAGGGGTGATTGGGTGATTTCTGGGCCGGCACCATGGTGTTAGTGTAATTATAATATACTGCAATAAAATAGACAACCTCTCCGGTACACAAACACTCCTACTAGCAGCAGCAGCAGCAGCCGTAGTAGTTGTTGGTAGTAGTTGTTGTAGCACGGGAAACAGTGGCCACACACAGCCAGCAGCGTGGGGGCAAGCAAAGCCCACAACAATGGTCCGGTGGCGGTGGCGGCGACGTGTGCGCAAGATAGAGCTGTTGATTGAAGTGATATAACCCCGTAGACATCGCTGTGCCATTCGGGGTGGGCAGATAGAGCTGGTAGGCGGAATGTGAGTGGGAAGCAGGAAACTCCCTCATCTCGCCTGCCTTTCCCTGTCTTTTAAAGCCGTTCTAATGAGCTTCTCGTCCGTCTCGGCGAACGTTTCGGATCAGCTTATTAAGATTCATTAGCACTTGGTAAACAGTGTTCGGCCCCGCACTTGCTGTGGGGAAAGGACCGGGTGGGAGGAGACGTCTGATGTCGAGAAGAAAAGGAACAGCCAGCCCGCTGCTGTGGTGGGAAGAAGCTGTCGCGTTGCAGTTCGCTTCGTGTGCTGCCAGCTTGGATTTGCCTCGCGCCTTTTGCAAACGGCCAGTGCAAATGCAAATCAATGCAGTTGGTTGATAAACATATTGATTAGCGCAGCCATCGTCGTCGAACAATGTTACCCGAGCGCCTTTCTGTTGTGTTGACCATGGGAAAGACTCGGAGGGTAGAGAGCTGGTAGTAATTATTGCAAACGAGGTGCCCCAGCGCAGGACTCGAGGCAAAGCGTTTGTTAATTATAGATTATTTATTGAAAATGAGATTTGGTTGATATTGATCATTTGAAACGGTTTGGTTATTACAGCTAAATTGATATTGGTTGTTATGTAAAAAGAAAAACTTACGCCATTATTTAAAATATACATGCTGACCTCACCATGAACTCCTTTCTAAGCGGGGGCTTGTAATGAGAACCTTTTACGCCGCACGACTTATATTAAACAGTGTATCTTTTTTTTACAACCTCGCATACAATAACCTCTCACCTTGGGGTTGTGCAATAGCACATAAAACAAACACCTTTTACACCCTTCTCCACTGGGTGGCGCCGGTGATATGATTTCAAGCACACCAATGTCATTTAAATTTACTACCGAATGTCCCGAGTTCCAAGCGTTTGTGTGTCCGTAAATAATCCATGAACGCTCTAATGCCGTACCAAATGCACTCGTCGTCCATCCGCCCAGTGGAGTGTGTGTGTGTGTGTTAAAATATTTAACGTGTCAATACACGTCATAATACTTACCTCGGTCGTAATCAGCGATGCCAAAACACAATGTCGTCGCTCCCCCGTTTGAACCGAGGGGCGGGAATCTATTTTCTCCAACTCCATCTGCCAAAAATGGCCCCCGTGATACACCATGGTCATGAGGAATCCATTTAGTGTCACCGTAAATGTTGACGAGCCACGGGCAAGCGAAAATGGCGACCCCGGCAAGCGAGGAAGGCTAAAGAGCAAAACCATTTAACATCAATCCGAAAACGGACGCCAATGTTCACGCGCCGACGGGGCAGAATGTGATGTGGCCACGATTTATGTTATCGCTCATTCGGACAGCATAAACCACACACACACACCCTCAGTGGAAGAGAATACATCTCACAGTTACAGTGTTTTGTGCGTTCTTTACACGTGGGGTGGGCAAGATTCGGTAAAAATAAAAGCGCACAACGAGGATGTAAAGTGTGCAACCGTCGTAAGAGGACTCGGTAATCGGTGGCCATGGCTTCGGAGGGAAGGCGTTGATGATAAAAAAAACTGTCCCTCCAAGTGTACTACTACTCCCTGCCGAAGAGTGTCGAACCCCGATCCGCCGCAGCCATTAAGATGATGCTTTCTTTGCTTCACTGCGTTTGACACTGCGTTGAAACAATAAAAGATTTATATGACTTCATTGAGTGTCGGGTATCATAAAAAGAGGCTCTTGCGAAATAGAAAAAAGGGAAATGCGTTGAAGAAATCTTCCACAAAAAAAAACAAAAAAAGAAAAACCCTGCTTGAACGATAAAGTATTGTGGCCAGCAGACACCAGTAACGTTGCTACTGTTAAATCTACAAATAGGCATCCGGGAGAGTGATTTTGACGGGCGTTATTTTCGTTTGTTTTATGTTTTTATTTTACTCTTTCCAACAACAACAACAAAAAAGACAGCCGTGAATTCCTTCAAATGGTTTTTAGCAAAACAAGAATTATCGATGGAGTGGCGGTGGAAAACCTTTTTTGTTGATATAGCTCCTACACTCAAGGATAAGGGGCATCCTTGTGCGGCGGGTCTGATTCGTTGCCTCCACACTACCGCACATGACACAAATCCAATCTTTGGCGAGCGGAAAGGTACTCATCCCATTCTGGAGAATGGACTGCGAGGGAACCGTCATAAATTGTGGAAAAGATCGCGAGTCGGAAATGCTGCCCCTTCGTGCTCCTCCTTCAGCGAAATCTTCCACTTTTTCGGGATGGCGTTAGGCGTATTCTGTGCAGTGCTGCCGCCTCTATCACACTGATGAGAAAAAGTTTATTGAATTGTGTGATATATTGAGCAGCCAAAACCATACCCCTGACATTCCACACCCCTTCACCGGCCCATATGGTTTAAGATCGTTTCACTTTAATGTGGCCCGCAGAGTAGTTGGCGCCTTCGCCTCCTCCCGTCGGCGGCTGTTGCCATTCATCACGTGAGCGTCGTGAACACACTTTCCAAAGCACGGGAGAGAAAACGAGAGGGGGAAGGAGGCGAAAAAGGTTTCGATTGTTTTGTGCGTGCGGACGTGCTCTCACGTGCTCTCACGTGAGTGTGTGTGTTTGTGTATTGCTGCAGAAGCTCTACTTCTCCAACCATTTCCTCCTGATAGAGTGATCTAGTGAGGCCTCCCCGCGTCCCAGAAGCACGCGCGGGGAACGAGTCCTGGGACACAGCGATAGACTGATGGTTACACACGCCTTTTCTTACCACGCCACGATGGGCCGGCTGTCCGTTTCGGCAGCTACGTTACGGTGGTAACGAATGTTTTTGGCGCAAGCGGGACATAAACGCTTGGATTAAAATATTAAAACGGCTCGAGTGGGCTTTGCCATCCATCTTGTTTAAGGTCCTCCTGCTGCTGCTGCTCCATATCCTTTGGGGACAGAGATGTCTATTTTTGGGGGAGAGGAGAGTTACATTGGCTGTTCCCCCTGCTTCTGTAATGTTAGCAGTCTGTTTATCTTGTCAGTTGATAACTGATGGTTGAGCGGCGCGAGCTCTAGGATTCGGTTTAGGTTAATTGGGTACGAAAGCAAATTGGTTTGATTTATTTGCACGCATGGAGTGAGCGGTTTGGTTTGAGGTTTTCACGTCCCATCCTTTGGAGTGGGTCAACTACTTTAATGTTTAATTTTTAGTATAGTAGGAAGCGAAAAAGGTTACTTTAAATCCTTGCTCACTGATTCTTCTCCGTGAGCAATGGCAAGTTCTGGAAATGTTTACACCACCTTTTTCACTACTGCTACTAAACTCTATCCCCCCATTCACTTTGTTGACAAAACAAACAGTTGTGTGAACTGGGCAAGGTTGTTTTCCTTCGTTCTCAACTGCACCTCAACCGAGTGACCTGAGTGTCAAGACAACCGGCACTAGTTACCCCTGTCAAACAACGGTAACACGCTTTGATGTGGAGTCCTCACACAGACATATACACACAGGGTGCGAGTAATAAACACACGGGGTTTCGGTGAATATTGATGGTTCATTTTTTCTGTTCGCCTTCAAAATTCACTACTCGCACAGAAACCACGCTAGTGGAAATGGTTGTAGATTTTTTTTTCGCCTCTGCTAGATACATCTTCCACACTTGGGAGCAGCTCGCTCTCGCCGGCCTTACCTATACGCTTTATGCAATCATCTCTCGTGAGACATCGCAGCCCGGAACGGCACTTCTAGGATCCACCGGCGCCCTTTGTGGGGATCCACCGCGAGACGAAGAGGCGCGCACAAATGATATACATTATGAGCGAAGCATATATATCTACAATAAAAAGGCATAAATCAATCCAGCGCTCGTTACCATCCGGACCCCGGTTGGTGTGAGAATCTTTTGGCCCTTGGAACGTTTTTCATACACTTTTCCCAGCAAAGCGTAAAAAGAATTTTGGGCAACCCGAGAGATTCTGCTGCCTGGCAATTGCGGGATCGCGGGTGTACGCGGGTGGTTGTCTCGGGAGAGTGAGAAATTGGGTTTGGTTTGAGGATTTCGTGCAAATGCTCCGACTGTGGTGTGGTGTGCAACTGTTCTTCAGTGCGCACAGCAGACTGTTTCGGTTTGAAGATTCGCAAAAATGAAGATCCTTGCGAATGGTTTGGCCGGTGGTGGGTCCGTTCGTCGACGATGGTGCACCGTCTGGAGCTGGCATGTTCCGGCGACTGTGCGGCACGTGTTGCTGTGGTGAAGGAGGATAGCGCACGGGTGGAATGTGTGCTACATGTGTTAAAATATATTGCAAAACGAACGAACTGAGCAGCAGCCGCAGCGCTATGGATCTCATCCTTATCGTACCGAGCGAGTGGTCGGTCGGGAGTAGCGTTCACACATGCAACAGTATAAATTATCTCATAATTTTCCGCCGCGGACCACCGTCTCGCGAGGACGATGAAGAATGCTTTGCCTAGAAGTAAGAGGGCAGGTTGTAGTTATAAGATTCGCTAGAGAAACACTGTGATCTGTAGCTGGAACTGAAAGTAGAAGACAGTTTCGGTCCAGTTCGTTCACTTTTCAGTTCAAAGTCCTTGCTGTGGCTACAGGTTGCAACCCAATGTGTGGTAGGAAAAATGAACGAAGATACATGGTAGATATGTACAAGCTGCTGTTTTTGCTCAGATTTTATTCATCTTAATGGAAAAGAAATAGCGGACAGTGTAGTGTAGCTGAAGCACAGTCCTTTGAAGCATTGAGCTAGATGGTTTGAGTTCAAATTCGTTGGAATAGTGCCATCTCCAGCGTCGAGTAGAATTTTGTAAAGGAATTGAATTCCAGTGTAAAGAACCCACCAACTACTGGAGTGGTTCCAACTCTGCGCCAATTTTGGATGTAAACGATTTTACACTTTTTTTCGATGGTAAGTCGGTTATGAACACACTCTTATCGAACCGGTGCCATACACACGCGTCAGGGGTTTCAACTTCAACTCCACAGCCTGCGCCAACAATTGTCTGTCCATCATGAAGCGTTTCGTTTTCCCCAGGTTTCAGAGCTTCATCTTCAGTGTCGTCCTGAAGCGTGGAACCGCACTCGTCCGTGTGCCTGCTGCTGCCGCTTACTTGTACCGTCCTGTATGAGCCCGACGCATATTCCCTCTATTAAGACCGACCGGCTGTTCATCATCGATTTTGACAATCATTATTTGTTTTCGTCGCTCCCTCGTCGGTTCGCTTCTCCCTGCCCAGTGATAGTGGCATAAATTGGCCGGTTCGATATGTCGCTTCCGAAGACATGGCGTGGAGGATACAGGAGGGTGTTTGTGCAGTGCTGCGGTTCTGAGCTGTCTCTTGGCTGGTGTGTACGCGCGCGCCATTCGACGAAGCATCGAACGACGAGAGGAGTTTAAGGATTCTTTTCGTTTTTGTCTGTTACGAAGGGCCAAACACCCTGCAAGATCTAACGCGCGTGTGTGCAAAAGGGAAAGGGAAGAAACTACCAGTGTGTAGTGTAATGTGTGAGTGTGCATGTGTGCGTATGGGAGGGTGTACAGCACATTCGCGAACTTGTATCGTGCTTTCTTTTCCGTGGGGCGCTAAAAGAATGGCGAAAGAACAAGGCGAGAAGTGGTGGAAAAGCTTAACAAATATTATTTTTATGATAATGAAACATTTGTCATAAATATGTTTCGCCGCATGCTCACACGCCCCTCGTTCTACACACACTGCTCTCGCTGTAAACCGAGGTTGATAAAGGGTGGTACCCCTTGGCAGGAACCGTTGCGAGCCAGAAGATCAGCACAATGGTGTGGTTTGTGGGAGCTGGAGGTTTGGAGGGCGCTTTGTTACATGTGACGCTATTGCGCCGGGAGAGCCGAAAAGATATGTTGCTTTGTCTGCTGCTTCATCTTCCAGTCCGGCTTTGGCCGGGGGAACATCATACTCACGCACACGCACGCCAACAACGCACGTGGTGCTTCTTCTCCTGGGTTGATATAGATGTGGAACCATTTCTTTCTTCCGATGTGCAAGATGAGCTCTTCCGGGCGCTGCTGTTTAGGCCTAGGCCACCGTTTGACAGCGAAACGTTGGCAAACTCACTCACCCAGCCTGCTGCTCGACCTTCTGGTCCCCCCGTCCGCTGGGAACGCGCGCGCGCGTTCGCGTTAAGCTCGGGGCGTACAGGAAAATGACAGCCTATGGATCATTTGTCGGAATTAAGGCTCACCCAAATAGCATTATGTGCGGGAGTACTTTTCCTCCCGTTGGGCAATTTGTCAGCGGTTTAATCTAAAAAAAGCATGAAGCACAATGTAAACGAATTTCTTGAGCAGCAGTAGCGAATGTGGGAAGAAAGTGAGAGACTTCTGCAATGATAGACTTTTTTTTCGTGCTGGAAAATCTCAATTTGTCGAATCCCGCGGTGACATGAAAAATGGTAATGATATATTTGTTAGCTTGCTGGTTTATTTTCTGCTCACACTCGTTGTGTTTGAGCTTGTGCCGCTAATCCAAAGGGAAAAATTGACACACGATGCAACCAAATTTTTCACCAGCAATTTTCTGCAAGTGCGGACAGGTTTCCGCCGTCCGATAGCCAGCTAATCGTTTGGAAACAAAATTCGCAATCGAATTTTCACCGTCATCTACAGCGCACTAAATGCCGGGCCTCCGGTTTTTTTTTGTTACGGTATGCACTAAGTTCATTAAAAATGTATAAATTTATTCATCCGTACGAGGTGGGCTGTTGCCTGACCGGCTTTTGTTCGCCGATTGTATTATTTGCTCCTTTATTGGCACTCTTATCTGTCTTTCAGCTTTCTCTCGCGCTGCATGTGGTGCGCTAATGTCATTGCGCTCTTTGTGGCGATGGGAAAGCGGAGACACGTCCCTTTCCTCCCAACCTCGTGCATCTGTTCCTCAGGAGGCCAGCAGCGACCTTTTCAAACAGCAATTGTCAAAATCAATATTTAATCAAACGTTGAACGACGGGCGCGCGCGCGTTTGCCTTCTCCACACTTTCCTGCTGTTTGCTCTACCACCTACCGACCCTCTACGATTTGACGGATATTTACGTGTGTACACAAATCTACGTCAGAATTGTGATATTTTTATTGCCCGCTCTTCTACCTTCCCACTACCTTCCCTAACGTGTACTCTGCCCGCGATCCTTTGTGTCGCTTTTGTGTGCTCGCCCGGTATACTTTTGCGGGCATCTCATTTTTTTCTGCTCGGAGTGAGTACACGCACATGCAGAAGAGGGATACAGAAGGGATGAAGTACACGCTCACCCGATGAAGTTCTCAGGAATGATTTTATTTAGTTAAACGGTGGAAGTGTGATTGTCGTCTGAGAGAGAGTGGGCTGTCAAACGAGGTTCGAAACATCCGATTTAGCGCAAAACACGTAGATGAACGGAACGAGGGGAGAGTGTGGCAGCAGCGCAGCCCAGTGAGCAGCCAAAATAAACAATAATATTTACTCGGCATTAATCTTTTCGCGCGTATTTCCCCGTGGCGGAGTTTCCTTTCTTTCTCAGTGTTTGTGCGTATGTGTGTGAGAATAGTAATAATGCAAGAAAAATGTTCTGTTATGATTGGTCTATATCCGAAGGATGTTAATTCAATCTCCTCGCCAATCATTGGATGTCATCTGGAGACCTATTAGAAGATATTAGTTTTTTTTGTAGAATAATTTGGAACACTTCTATTATTATATTATTACAATATTATGCATCTTAAATAAGCGTACATAAATAACAATAATAGAAGATCAACATATTCATGAGTTTTGTTTCAATTTCTTCTCTTTACAGGTAAATATCGTGAAAATAATGGAGAAATAATTGATAAACTGTACATGAGTAAGATGAAGTAAACATATACATTTTTTCTTAAATTATCCTATTTTTCTATATATTAACCATTCTCTGTTTAATCAATGCCTGCAAAAAGTTTGACTGAGTTTTACACTGTTGATAAAACATGTTTTTGCAGACTTAAAGCCAGAACATCCCTTTAAACTGGTGTTATTCATCTTCTATTCACATGTGGCTGCTCAGCGAAAAACTAAATCCAATAGAAAAGGCATCCATCAGAAAGGACATCTTTCTGTTCCTTTCACCGTTGTGGTGTTAATTTTCCTTTTTTGCACCCTGCTTCCCGTTCTCTGCCAGCCTCGTAATAAGATTATCCCAAATAATCCAAACACCTACGAAGGATGGTCAAAGTCCCTGCAGCAGCATGCCTCGCCGATTCTGTAGGATTTTTGCGCCTCCCAGGGTGAACTATTGCTTTTTATCATCGGCCGCTACTTACCGCACACGGTGTGGTGGCCGGTTTGTTAAACCTGCCAGTCTTCTTCGTCCTTTATCTTCACAGTTTGTACATGTGTGTGTGTGTGCATCCTTGGGCATGTTTTCTCCCGAGCCTCCTCCACATGACCTTCTCATGGTGTCTCGGTGACCGAACACACTGGGGACTCCTTTTCACTTACTTTTTACGATATGCGTTACGGGTGGTTTGCTTGTTTTAGCAGCCGCCAAACCATTTTCGCTCCACCCTCCTGCTCCTTCGATACGCCCGTTTCACCCGTGAGGATGCTCTTTTACTCCGACCGTGGAGTGTTGTGGCGCTGTTAGGCGAGACTGTGTTGGGACATGTGCACCACCAGTACGAAGATGGGTAGCCACCACCCCTGCCAGACCAACCAGATCATGGGAGGGGAGGAGGAATACGCTCTAGCCCTTCCCGTCATCTCCGGACCGGACGGATGGACAGGGGATGATGATGGGCTACACACAAAATGTATGCGCAGCACTTCATATCATTCCCCGTACTGCTCTACTCGCTCGCTCTTGCTAGTCCTCTTTTCTTATTCATCAATTGCCGCGCTGTCGGGTTTGTTGGTGTTATTTCCTGTTCCGAGTTCCTACCGCGACTGACGCACACGACTAGTCAGAATAGCAAGGGGAGAGGGATTGAGGATTAGTAACGTAAGGAACGAAAAGTGGAAAGGGAACGGTACCGGTATGATGGATAAAACAACAACTAGCAAGACGGGCGGGCTACGATGATGATGATGATGAGGCCAATCAAGACACACACACTCACACAAATAGGGGAAAAAAGTAGCAGCAGTTCCTCGCTTTCTACCAGCACTTCTGCTTGCTGATGTACCGAAGGGCAAAAGGACGCGTCGCGTACAACTCACCGCGTCACGGCACTGGCTGGCTGGCTTCGGTTGCACTTCAAGCCAAGCTTCAAACAAACCCCTTGTATGTGCGGACGAGGGACAACTCAAACCCATCAAACACCCCCTCTGCAACAGCACTCGACCGAACCGACGAAAAACTCAGCCCAACCCAGTGTCCTGACATGCCTGGATGATGCGCCTTCGAAAAAACGCTTCGCTTTGACGTGTCTCGAACGCAGTGGCCAAACTCTCGTAACCACCAATCGACCAAACGGGACAGACGGGCGGTGGCGGGGGAGACAAAACATTCTGGCTGCCTTTAAAGGGCGGCCATCTTCCGAACGTTCCACCTCTTGCTATATGCTATGTGTGGGAGTGTGTGTATGTGTGTTTTTTTGTGGTGATTCCTTGTTGTCTACACTTCTTCTATGTCGTATCCTTCCCAGCGCGGGGAAGTAATGTGTCTGTGCGGTTGTTTCTAGTGTATTATGTGGAGTGAAAAGGTGACGGATGTCGAAGGCATCGAATAATGCTGACCATGGCAGGAAGGAAATGCTTCGACACAAGGGCTTTCCACTAGTGGTGTGCCAGGATACGTTCAATTCTACCCCAGTAGGTACGTCATCTTGTAACAAGCATCGCCTCGGCAACACGTTTGATGAATAATGCTGCCAGCTTCCCGGGTGTCCTGGGTGATGCTAGAATTTTGCTGGAAAAAGAAGCCCAATACCACCTTTTTTGGGTTGTGCACAGTAGCCACTTCAAAGAAGTTGGAGGGGAATAAGGAGCAAACAGCAGAGCAGCAAGTGATTGCATATGAAGACGAGTTTCCGGTTTCGTCTGTGAGTCGGAGATGATGTGTGTGTAGCATAGAATACGGTGGGATTGATGAGTTGTAAAAAATGCTAAGGAATTATTAAACATTCGACGACGGGTTAGGTTTTGTGGTATGGTACATTTATCCTTGAAAGAAAAAGGAACATATTTCTGAACAAGCTACTCGAATAGTAGCTCCCCGTCAGTACTGCATTTTTACTGTCGCCTAGAGTAATTGTACTTTTGCACAGCAAGTTGCAGAAAGTTGCAACTAATTTGCATTTTTAATTTGCATCAAAATCTCTCGCTAAAGAATGGCGTTGGTACATGGAATTGAAAGTGTCCAAGTGTGTTGTGTGAGGTAAATAATTGTACTTTATAAATCATGTAAAGATTCTCGTCGAATGCACGTGTGGTTGAGATTTTCCAGCACTTTTGCATGTAAATGTGAAGATATGCATTTCAATGAATCCTGAAACTTCTCTTGATTTTGAGCATAGAAGCCTGTAGTAAAATGATGAGTATTCTTTGATGATGATTTCGTAAACTACGGGATATATGAACAATTTTTGAACACTTAACACTTAAAAAATAATCCCTCCTGAATAAAAAAAATGAAAAAAGAACCCTTAAAAAACTTAAAACATAGATGATGTTTTGTTTACGGTTACCATCTCCACTCACTAGACAGATATACGAACTGATCCCACTTGAAGATACAAACAAGAATTAGGGGAAATTTAATTGCGAATACCCTTTATTATAGAGTACTTTATGCCTTTTGTTTTTGAGTCTGGCCGTCTCACCGATTGCTGTTTTCGTTAATTTAGTGCAGTACAAAATCTCCCGCATAACATTTTCTTAGGCGTGGGAGCCAACTTCGCATCAGCAAGCCCCGTAAAACAAATCAAACCAAGAGTCGAAATAAAGCAATCTCAATAAGTTGCACCGCTGCATGCGACCGAACAAGGCGCAGCGTGTGCGAAACGAGACACGAAACACACCCCTGCCGTGGTTCCGCTTCTCCGCGTGCGATTTCATACGCAGGCAGGCGGGCGGTCCTCTCTGTTGCATTTGTTGAATCCCAAAACTAAATGAAACAAAACGCTTGCCCTCGCGCATGTGACCCGGACAATAGCTTTAAAGGGAATTAGGATAGCAAGGATAAAAATGAACAAATGTACATATTAAAACAACAGGAAGGAGAGTGAAAAAACCGTATCCAAAATAAAACACACCACACAAATGCCTTTCCAAAATGGCCACCAGTGACGGTGGCATGGTGCACATTCGGGGTCTTCGCATTGTCCACGAATCTCTTCACCCGAGAAACACTTCATGTGTGTGTGTATGCTTGTGTGTAGCTTACCCTGTGCCAACAGCTCTCCACATGCAGCAAAGGCGCGTATATGTTCGGAGAGTTCCTTTTTTCTTCTATACTGTTTGTTTCACATTTAACCAGTCTTCCCTTGACTCATTCGCACTTTGTTTCGGCGGCCCCCTTGCTTGCGTTTTCAGGATGGGATAATTAGTGCCAATGGTAGACAATAAAACATTTTTCTCCTCTACTGAGCGTTGAAGAGGCACACTGCGCGCGCGTGTCCGCTGCAGAGCCCGATGGTACGGCCCGCGGCATCAAGCGCTCTCCCCTGCAACGGTCGTCCAATTTTCGTTTCTTCTGCACTGCAGGACACAGAACCAGTGTGAGAGATGTGCAATGTGGAGATGAATCTGCAACCCAAAAAAAAACGGCGATACCCCACGGTCTAGACTGTGCTGTTGTCTCAGCTGCAAGAGGGATTGCGGCGGCGAAACTTCTTCCGTCTTGCCAATGTATCAAGATTTATTAACTGCAGCAGATCATATAATATTCGAACTACATTCACCATCAATGCAAACAACTTGGAGGGAAGCTGTGTCTAGTGCACAAAAAGGAGGTAGGACGCAAAAATCTGCTCCACTAATATTTATGTGGAACGCTAGTGTAGAACCTGTCATGTCGAAGGCAGTTTGCTGTGCCGAAGAGCGCACAAATATTGCAATCGATTCCAGAGCGAGATGGTAGTGAGGAGGGAGGTACACACAGCGGGTTTGTAGACTGATTCACAAATTCCACATGCGTGTTATCCCCTATAGTCTCGCTAATGAAGAGTGGAGCATATATTTGCAGAGATTCTATACACTCTCAGTCAGCCAGCCAGCCAGTCAGGCATTCCTTTTGATCCAAGAATAGTCGCGTCTCACCGGCGCGCGATGACATGTCGCTCGTTGCAAACGACCCCACCGGCAAGAAGACGCGAACTGCTCCTGCGAACCCTCTCCGGTACGCGGATGCGTGCCAAGCAGCACAATAAGCCCCTAATGGAATAATAACTTCATGAAGTGTCTCAACGAGCCCCTGTATGCGTGTGTATCGCGATTCTGGAGGAAAGCGACGTGCGGTGGGAGAGGAGAGTTGGTGTGTATGCAAATTGCGACTGCATCCTCGCCATTATTGCAGCTGTTTCAGATTTGACACCGACGACCGCTCCACCGGCGCTCCTCTTACATTAGGGAATCCATTTCAACTGGGAGCCCGGAAGAGCAACCGGGCAAACCCCAAGTGTTGACACATTGCGCACGGTTTGTGGTGGCACGCGAATCGACGACGATGACTACCCCACCAAACTGACACCCAGGCGGCACCACACCCCTCACGCGCTCCGTAATCTGTGTCGGCAAGGCTCACCCAAAAGTCTGGGCCAGAGCGCGCGCGTTCGTTCGCTCATCCGTTCAAATCGAGGACACAGACGACTACGACTGAACGTTCCGCTACTTCTATATCGCGTTGCCCGTTTGTCCCTCTTCACCCCTAGCCACATGGTAGATTGCGTGAAGTGACCACAGGCACGGCACGAATTCTATGTCAACACGTACGACATAATAGTACGTACTGGGTGTGCGGCGGGGCTCCCTTCAATTTGTACCGGTAGTGGCGGGTTGTATCCATCCTTCAGCTCTTCCCACGCACGCACAAAATGGTTCGGACGCAAACAGACTCTTCTACTTCCCACTGCCACTCTTTGCACAGGTTCGATTCCTCCCCACCAGTTTGGTTGATGATCTAGGATAGGAAAGTATGTTTACGATGGTCCAAAGTTGTCATCGGAGTTATTCCAACTGGCGAGCGCACGCGCGCTCCCTCCTGTCTGTCCAGCCAAACTGGCGTGAATGCGAAAGTCGCCGGCCGACAGCTCCAGCACACAGCCACCCTTGGACAGGCCTAGCTGAAGTTTGCTGAATCGTTCACCGTGCCGGCATGGCGTGCTACAAGTACTGTTGCCGCGCCAGTGGTGAAGTACAGTTAATTTAGTATGTGCGCACGGTACTGCTGCTACTTTTCACAAGTATGGCATCCACCGATCACGCCGGAATATTAACGAGACAGAAACACACACACACACGGTCGGTGTGGAATCGAACTACGGCCAAAATCGGCTGCAACGGTGTGTGAACGTCGGAGTTTCTTTGGAGAAAGTGTGGACGATTTTGGGCAGTGATATGAGACTCGATTGGATTACAAGCGGGATAAGGTGAACATTCTGGCAGATGATTGACCGTATTGACCGTCAATCAATAAAATGGTAGAATCAAGCATACGTTAAGTGTTATTAAAGGTTTGGAGATTCAAATTTTGGTTTTCCATTGCATTTTTAAGCTGAAGTTCTGTTTTGAGCTATAGTTAATATTCGCATAACACAAGGCTTGCAAAGAAGAATGTTAAATTTTAAGTATAAAATTAATTCCGCGATTTAAAGAGGCGAATGAGGCCAATCGGTTCAAATTCTCTATAAAAGTAAACAAGAGAACAAAAAAATGAGCTGAATTTGGCTTTCGAATTGTCAATGTCCAATAGCTTCTCAAGTATTTGGAGGAGTTCTTAACGATTCTTAATTCTTGGCAAGATCGTCCTGGTCATCCAAAATTATTGTATCGTGGATATCTTCTTACTTACTTACTTGCACTACATATTATTTAATTTCTTAACCTTCTTCCCTTTTACTCTTAATTTGTTTATCGAACTTCCATGTGCATCCTCAATTTATATAACCAAATGTCAGCGACAAGCATTCAATGTTGCATTTGTCCTTTATGTTTCATTTTTTACAATCGCTTCATCAGATCCCAGTTGCCGCCAGACAGTCTGCATCAAACACTGTGTTGATGACTGTTCCAAACTTCCAAGACACCACCTAACACTATGAGGCTGGAACAGACGACCAAATGATACGCTCGCAAAGGAACAGCAAAAGGTGGCCGGGAAAATAAAATCCAATAAAAATTAGCATAATTTTTCCAAATCCTTTTGTTTGCCAGACGATAAAAGGCGAAAAGAAAATAATGCCTTCCATGTGCCTGCTATGTGTGTGTGTGTGTGTGATTCTATGCGGGACTGCAAAAAGGAAAGGGCATAAAAAATTGATCCGTATCACCACTCGCGTCACCGCTTGAGACTCTCCTCCACAGTTTTATCCCAGCTCGGTGCTTTATGAGAGCACCGACGCCGGGTCTCATAAGCATAAAATCCCGTTTCGGCAAACCCTTCCAAAGGTGCATCCATCGACAGTAAGCGAGAGGGCAGGCCAAGAGTGAGCGAGAGAAGCCAAAGCATAAAGCTCGAGAAAACCCTCGACCCTCAAACACCTGGTGGCACTGCGTCCCTCGGCGTTCCTTTTGTAGCCGCCCGCTGCCCGAATCCCTGAGCTTGGGTTCATTTAATTGTGGAGATTTCCAGCGGCAAATATGATTTACGATATAACCCCCTGACGGATGGATACCAGTGTACTTGGGCTGTGTGGTGCGGTCGTTGGTGTTGGGTCCGCTACCTGTACCGGGCTGCACGATGTGGCGGCTGGAGTTTGTTACCGTCCCCGAGACACACCTTCTTTTCACAACTTCTCCTCCGCTGCTGCTTCTTTGGCTATGTCACTGTGGATGAGGGTGTTTTCGATGTGGCTTTTGATTGCTATATGTCACCCTTGCCTGCCAAGATGGCTACACAAGCGAGTGTGGTGTAGAGAAAACTCGTAAAAAACGAGTGTACTATAAGAAATTCGTTCATTCGGCTGGAGACGGTGAGACTTCGGGAAGGGACAAACGGTGAGCAGTAAGAAGATGACATCGTCGCATAAATCGCCCCGCAGCTAACGATAGATGTATGGAGTCAGCTACGGGGCTAGTAAAAAGAGCTTGCTGTGTATGTCGTTTTCCCTGTAGCGATTGGGGGGAGCGGAACAACGACACACACATACACACAAAAGGCGAGAGATAAAAAATGTACTAACAC
The DNA here is from genome assembly GCF_943734685.1 of Anopheles coluzzii. NCBI lineage: Eukaryota > Metazoa > Arthropoda > Insecta > Diptera > Culicidae > Anopheles > Anopheles coluzzii. Next base: position 41,574,218 of record NC_064671.1, on the reverse strand, counting down.
CCTTTCCAGCCCGAGGGAGAAGGTGTCGTTGTTCCAGGTGGAGATTTATTATATGGTGCTTTAAATTGTGCGATACACATAATTCTCGCTCGTGGTGCTAGTCCCACATGGCTGCTGTCTTTCGTTAGCGCTTTTCTCGTGATTTTGTTACCGTTTTCTACAGTGTAACCGTGTCTGTGTGTGTATGGCTGTGTTTCGCGTGCTCAGCATCCTCGCTAGCAAATGGTGCCATGCAAGGTAGTGTACTAGATAAGTTGAGCACGCTATTTTTCGTAACTTCATGATATCCGCTGTATATTGGAGCCACATCTTGGAAAAAAGAATACGCGTATGTTCATTACCTTATTTGTTTCACAGAAGGTCACTTTTAGCTGTCCGCTATTTTAAAACCACTCCATATGGTGCAGCAGTCTTAGCATAGGATAGTGTGGTTTTGCTACTGCCGGAATAAAAAGCTGTCAAAGCCATTGTACCATTATGCATGGGGGCTCTGGTAAGAAATGAAAACTCTAGTAAGGTTCGCGTGTTGTGCTATCTTGGTGAGAAATGATATAAGCGTTCTTTTTTTCATTTTAACACCCAACCGGAAAGTTCGATTTTAAGCATCTTCCGGTGCATCTTAAACGGGCCTGGGATGTGCTCGATGTTTTTTTTTCTGTGTGTCTTTTTGTACTGAAACTCGTGTTTCATTGGAAGCTGTTATGGTCTCGCAGGGAACAGGGCCGTACCATACTATATGGCTCGTAGGTATCGACACGATTTTAGCAGCAAAACCAAGGCATCTTCCTTGGTCTCAATAACATTATCCAAAAACAAAATTGTCTGCCCATGTATCTAGAACCTACAGTAGGTGTGTTCATGTGCACATGGGGGAAGAAAAATACACAAAACGTACATGCAGCATTTTTCTCGTTTCGTTCTCGGTGTGAGCAAGTTTTTTTTCTCCTCCTTCCACGGTAGCCGAACAACTCTTTTGATTTGTTGGGGCACTCGGTTCGGTACAGGATATGGAATGTGGCGATTTTTTTTTTGCTTGCCAGCACTCTTGTGTTTTTGCTTCGTCGAACAAAAACATACAAAAACGAACCGAGTATACACGTAATATAAAGCAGCTACATCAGCATCGACACTGAAATGATCAGCGAAATCATCATCATCATCATCATCATCTGTGAACATGATGGTTATGTTGTTGCACTACATGATTATCTCATACCTTTGGGTGTTTCTGCAGAAATGGTTAAAGGTGAAGGATTATGGGAACCGGGGACGATGTAGCGTTCCTAGCAGAAACAGGAGACTGTATGTTCATTGCTGCATCAACACACACGCGCACACTTGGCTGTCGTTGCTTCCAACTACGGAATCGTCAAGCTGGCTTTTCAGTAGCGAAACGAGGGAGAGCATATGTAAATTAGCATTATTATTTCTGGCTCTCTGCGGTGCTTCGACAACCATTTGTATTGTTTATTACCGTGTGATACTGATCGAAACGTTCGTAACTGTGCGGGATGTATGAGGCAACAAGTGAGATTTGAAAACATCTTCAAAGTTATAAAATACATCTTCAAAGTTATATTTTGAAGGAGTCTCTTGAACGTTTTTTATTATAAAAATAGAAAACGAAATGTCTTTATTTGATATTTGAAAAGATAACCAATAACAAAACCGTGAAACACAGCCACGCTGTTAAGTCGTTACTTTTCGTATGTCGCAGTTCGTCACAATTTGTTCAATACTGATGGTGACCACCACCATTGCTTGCTATTCACACAAAATTTAATGTTTCGGCCAGTTTTGCCTGTTTTGGAACATTACAATGGACAAACCTCTTGTGAAATCAATATATCTCAATCTCGCAAAATTGCCATCAAAACTACCCACTCTTCGCATTTCAAATATTTGTCTAATACCCGCCCATTTTATAGACAATATTTGTACAAACGAGAAATTAGCTACATAAAACCACCTGCAGGCCCACGACCCTGAGCTTCACCTGACTGTTGTTGACATTGCCGGCCAGTAGCGTGAAAATCCGTACAATCCTTTCCACGGAGGCGCGAACGATACCGTCCTGTTTCGTATTATCCCCGCGCGAACTCCTGCTACTCCGGCTGGGGGGTGTGTATTATTAATGAGTCCCCAATCGAAGCTATTATCACGTCCATCGGATTTAGCCGTGCGGTCATTCGATCCACTTCCGGCAGCAACCCTCGATGTGTCTCGATGGACTGATGACCCTTCGGCAGCGGATGTTCGAGCAATGTTTGTTCAACGACATCGGTCCGTCGAAATGAATCGTTTTTCCACTCGGGCTAGTTTGACACTCTCATTCGCGTCATCGATGTGTCGGTCTAAACGCTTAAACCCTATGTCCAGACACAGTATGATCGCCTCATCCCGACCATCGGCTTTCTGCTACGGTGTGTACATTTCTTCGTATTGCTGCACAACGTGTGAGACACACCAGGGCCGCACCAGGTTCCAATCCCAACAGGATAGGCAGGGTAAAAGAAAGTAAATGTTGCCACTCAGCAACGGGAAAAGGCAGAACCGAACATCGAGTTGCTGTGTGTCATAACTAATAAATAAATCATTGCACATGCACCAGAATGACAACAGCACCGCCCCACCGGGTCTTTATTGCACCGTTTGTGTATGTGTGTGTGTATTGTGCAGCAGGTTAACTCGGTCACGAGCAGGCAGGAGGAACTGCAACACCCCACAGGGGGTTCCGCGTCGAAGCGTATCATATTCTGGTCGATGATACGGGTTGAAAAGGGGGAGCGTGTAGAGTTTGCAATGCTCTCTGTTCATTTGATCGACCGAGTCAGTCATCATGTGTCATCGGGTCTACCTGGTCTGACCATGCCATGACATGATGTTATATGTGAGGGCAGTAGCAGTCGCTTTCGGCTTTCCAACGGTGTCGACAGTAGACCGTTGCGTTTGGAGGCGTTGAAAGTGCCCGAACTGATTCCCCGAGCCCCGGGAATGGGGTGATGTGTATTATTGCCCAGTGCTAACACTTCTCTCCCGGTGCCGGGTCGTACGCTGCTGGTGTGCCGGTGTAAGCTCAACTCATATAATAATCATAATAAACAAGATATGCAAACAATTACCGTGTTCGTTGCTTCGTTGCACACAGGGATTGCCGACACATGCTTTTTACCCCTTTTTCCCGTACGATCCGGGGACGGTAGGTGTCTGTTGGAGTGCTGAACTATTTAGGACCGTATCAGTTTTCGGTTGGAGGGCAGGATATGAAGGTGTTCCATTTGTCTAGCTTTATTGAGAAGCGATAAAATGTGTACTTTAGGCTTCATCGATGGGGAGACATGAAATCATGACTACATTCGAGGAATTATTTCAAGAGCGTAAAATGGGACATTATTTGTGCGGGGGATTTGTTTCGTTTCGTTGTCCGATCTAATGTCTCCATTATTATCGCATGATGGGGTCACGATTTTGAATTGCTTGTCAATTTTAAAATCTTGACCACTGAAAATGTATTCTATGACGGCTGGAGAAAATCAAAGTCATTAGCGATGTGTGCAGCACAAGATTGGGAGTTTACATTCACACTGGTAAGACCACCATCATTTCAGAGTATTTTTTGAACGTACACAATTTAGACAACCACAGCAACAGCAGTAATAGCACAGTGGATGTGGATAATAATTGTATTCTTACGGGCATACCGATAGCAGCCTTCAGACAGTAACATCGTCTGTGGCTGCTTCGTTTCTCTTATTTCGATTTCCGTCGATTCGTTACACCCGGTAATGATTCCATAAGGTTCCCATTGGTCTGACCGATGCTGCATGTGCTTTGGTTCCCGTCGCTGCAAAGCATCGACAGTGGAATCGTTCCTTCCCCTTTTGCCCGCTAACGCCAACCTTTCCATATTATGTGCACTAACGACTCATCGTCGCTTCTTCGTTGTTGAATTTTGGTTGTTTTCTCATCGCTATTACGACCGTTGCTTTGGAACTTGGCGAACTTGAACTTGATGAAAAGTGAAATATTTTGCTTAACATGTCTAGTAATTAGTTAGTATTCAACACTATCAATAGTAAATTAACTTTAATCCTATAAATTGCTTCTAAGTTTAACGTACTTTTGCAAACCGGATACCTATTATCTGCCTACAGTATCGAAGGAAAACATTACAAAAAAAGGCTCGCACACCGATGGTATTGATTACATGTATGCAATATTAATAATAATTATTACGATGAAATTATTCCGCACCATTATTTTGCCATCAGTTCTCGCTACTCGGGGTATACTCGAAATGGGAAAAGAGAATCCCGCCAATGGTGTCGATTGCGATTGTATTTTATCCCCTTGCCCCCTGTGTCTGTGCTTTTCCTGCTGCTCTTAGCACCAGCGCCGGGAAATGTTTTGATGTTTCGATTTCGAAATGAAATGACACACACACACACGGACAGCATCCGCAGAGCGAAGGTCATTCATATCATAAATGAACATTATGATCTCGGCCCTCGGAATCATGGTGAATCATAATCGACAGAGCCACGGTGAAGAAGATCGAGATATACCCACTGTACGCTTCGCCGTACGTAGATAAAGAAAATGCGAAACAAAAACTCACAAAACGAAAAGCAAAACTCTTGCCACGGTTCTGTTCCCGCGTAGTTTCGTTCGCATCGGAATTAGCCCCCCGTTCATGATGATGATGATGATTGTCATTCCAATTCCCATCGCCGCAACCTCCACCACCACTCACAGAGATGATCGTTTTCGCGCACAGCTCTGCAGCGAGCAATTGCATCGATTATGCATTTACAAAAATTGCACAAAATTACAAATTACAAACTGGTGGCGGTGGGGGTGGCTAGGTACGGGAGTCAGTCAGGGCGGCGGTTTGGCAGTGAATCCGTCCGTTGTTGCGGTTATGGTTGTACAAAAACCTTCAAGAACCAGACCTCGGCAATGACACACTCTCCACTGAACGCGCACACTTGTGGTCAGTGATAGCACCACTGGCTGGCGAGCTTTACATCAATCTGGGGTAAAGCGTGTGCCTTTATACTCATCATAAGCGCGTTCCCGCTGGCGGCCAAAGTAAGGCGACAGCGATACGAAACCGCAACCGAACCCAGCGGGGTAATGATAATAAATTTCCACCAAATGCGAATAATAAACCAATTTGTGATTTGTTAACGGTAATTTCATTACAAATAGCGTATTTACTGCACCTTCCATTGGTTTTTGTTTAAGGTGCTGGCCGATAGCCACTTGACGTACATCTTTAGACGCGGACATTCTTGCACAATATAAAGAAATGGCATTATCAGTATCTGCACAACAGAAGAATAAAAAAATAACTTTCAATAAGCGGAGTAACGTTGTACACATTCAATTCACCTTGAGATAGACGAGGCGAAAACCAAGACAAGACAACAAGTGATTCTCACCACTTCCCAACCTTTTCGGCCATTGATAACCATCGAATCATGGTAAACATCGTTCTAGAACTAAAATTCATTTGCAACACGCAAGCTTTGTACAAAACTGTGCTTTTTTGTGTGGAAACACTCAGGCATAGGAACATCGTTGCGTCGGGCACATTGGAAATTTAAACGCCGGCCAGCAAAGGCTCGTCTGCGATTGGATAGATTTTACGAGTGGAAATGATTGCAAAAGCACATCCAAGCTCCCAAGCTAGACGCATGGAATCTTGAAAAATGAAGAAATATATCTTCAACGAAAACCAAAAAGAAGCTCGGAATACTTTTGGGTCTCGCCTCCGGTCCAGCCTTCACGAAGCGAAGTCACCCGGCCAGAACGTGTTTGACCTCATTGTTTCGGATGACAAATGAGAACGTGCCTGTCATCGGCAGTTGTCGTTTTGAAGCGAGATTTGTACGATGAGATTGTTGGAGGCATCTTGTCCAGCACTTTTAATGGTGGGATCATCTTCTTTTTCATTTTGTTTGGTGGGGCAACTTTTGCAAGACCTTGAAAATGGGGTATGTGTGTGATGATCGAAAAGCCGTATAAATAGCTACATTCAATCCCTGCTACTTCTAATAAGAAAGGGCGTTGTAGGCAACATGTTGTATTATAATGATCATCAAGGGAGTAACCATGATCATCGGAGCTTCCATAGTTGCTAGTTGTTATATATGTTCTTACTTCTACTGTTCTACTGGAAACGAATAGTCACTCGAATATTTATCTTTTCAAAACTATTCAAGCGCGTCCTCAGCACATCTGACGTCAAAGTGTAATCTTCAAGTTTTGAAACAGTTGCTGGTCTATTGCGACGCCTTCAAGCAGGAAATATATTCTGTCAACTTCACTTCCACTTTCATAGATAAGCTGAGAATTTCCTGACCAGATGTTTACAAATAGAGACACATTGCCATTGACACATTGTACATTGCATGTACAACTCTAACCAAAATCACTTAGAAACTGGAACTTAACCAACGATAGAAGAAAACAGCTCCTACTAATATTCTCAACCACATCGAATGTATAACGATCTATCAGTTCCGATCTTCGTCGAGGTTACAGAAACCCTTACTGCGGTCCATTGCAGTGTTGCAGCTGCCAAAACTCATCATCACTGGTTTGGTTGTGTTTCTTTGTCATGGTTCTGACCCATTCTGACCAAAACCCTCATTCTTTCTCTCGCTTTACCTCCTTGCGCTCACCTGATGCAATTGCCGCCCCACAGAACACGGAAAAATGGTAAAAATATTTCGCGAAAGCGCGTAATTCACAAACCGCCGCCACTCACCGCCTCCATCGTGTGCGTGTGGAAATTGCTGCCGTCCATACAAGCGCGTCCAGCAAAGCGTCTCGGTGCATTGTGGTTTCGTGGTTGGCGAAGGAGACTCATTGCGAATTCAGGACCCGAACGCTGGTGCCGCCGCCACGATCTCGCCAGCTACCAACACCATAAGACGCCGGCATCGGCCCGGAGCGGCAAATCGTCCTTTGAATTACTGCCGGCTGCTACAAAATGTTTCCAAAGGAGCAGCAGCAGCAAAAAAATACATGAAGGAATGAATGATTTACAGAAAAACCTCAGAAATATAGGTGGCATTCGGTGATACGATAATAAAACAGCCACCAAGCAACACACATAGATATGCAATTGCGGGGAGAAGATCCCCGTTTCGGACACTCGTTTGCCCCGCGTTCATGCTGCACATACCCGCAAAGACGGTGAAATATTAAACACGAAACATAATTACCACCGCCCGGCTTCGAAATCTCTCCTGCCGCCTCCGGCTGTCACTCCGCCCTCGGGATTTGTGAACCCTTTCGGCCTTCGGGACGCCCCGGGAACAGTTGTCATTTGGCCGGTGGAATGTGAAAGTATCATTCCCGACCCGTTAATGTGACCTCACCGTGTGTGCGTGATCGATTGTTGCTGCCCGAGCCAAGCAGGGGAAGCTCCCGTGACGCCCTTTCTGTGCGAACGAACGGTCGGTGCCTTATGCTGCCGTTTCTGCGGTGCCGCGGTGTGGCGTTCTGGTGGACTGGATCGTGTTCCGACTGTTGACGATCGGCTGGTAATTGCGTAATCGTCAGCCGAGCTGTGCGGACGCGGGTGTTTTTAATGCGGTGCGGTGAAAATTTGGAATGTTTCCTCGAGGACCCGAACACCCGTGGAACGGCGCAGAGGCGAAGAACAAAAGCAATGTCAATTAGGTAAAGTGGTGCGTTTAATTTTACAATGTTTGTGAAAGAATTCCCGGTGCCCGGTAGAATATCAAATTTGGCTGCTTGTGGCATGGGCTGCATGGAGGAAGGAACGCTGGACAGCAATTGATACAACACACAACGTCATATGTTGTGTGTTTTCCAATGCACTAAAAAATCCCTTCCGTCATCATCTTGCAATTAGAACGGTTTGACGTCACATGAACTGCGCTATCGTTAATTCCCGTGATGGCATCGTTGTCGTGATCGCGCAATGTATGACAGATTCATTTCGAGTGCAATTCGCAAAACCAGTGCCCGGTCAAACCTCCCCGCTCGACATATAAACGAATCATGAGCAGCGCGCACCAATTTAATTGATTGTAATTAATTCGTGCGTCACTCGTGATCGCTTTCGTCAGTCATCTACGCCATCAACCTGACGACACGGGCGGAGGTTTCGTCATTGAACTTCGTTTAGTGAGTGGGCGGATGGATGTGCTCGTGTTCGACTCTAGCGCGGACTCGCTTATCATGAAACGCAACTAACACACACTTACCATACCCTGCGATCTTACCAACACCTCTACAACGTATCAAACAACCGTGAAAAGATGCACCTTTTCCAATTTGCCCAATGACCAACCCAATACGCTTAAATGCGAAGGGCGTTCATGTTACGGTAATTGAATAATTTAAATTAAATAATGAACGGTGTGTCTCGTTGCGGTTTTTGCCGCGTTTGCTGCTACCAGTCCACCGGGCCCTTCTTCTCTATCAAAAAAGGGTTTTGCTGCTTCCACCGGCCAAAACGCAACGGACAACAAGACGCCGAGACGACTACGCTCATTCAGTTCCATTTCGTCTAATTGCAAACTTCAAGTACCGCAAATACGCGATTGGTGGTAACGGTGGTGGTGGTGGCAGTGGCAACGCTGTTGTGTTGCGTCACCCTATTCTTTTTCCCTCCCGAAACTGAAAACCCACCCAAGCCATCGCTTTAGGTGTTCGCTCGTTTACCAACACCTCGTGTGTACGGGCGCAAGACTCGCTTGTCTACCGTCAGCAATTAATTGGTTAATTGTAGCGTCGGAAAATGAGCAAACGGAAACCAAATTTAACCTTGAAGCTACTTTTCCGGCCACCACCAGCACCTCAACCTCCATGGTGGTAGCGTTTTTCGGGCGAAACGGTGTTGTTGTTGTTTTGTGATGGAGCGTACGCCCTTTCGGAGAGGAATAAAAAAATATACGCTCCAGCTCAGCAAAACGGTTGACAGCGCGCGAAGGTTGCCATTTCAAGGGCCTCAACCCTCAATCACTCCTTCTCGCTAGTCCCTGGAGGGCGAATTTTTGTTGGACATT